>NC_085980.1:4368496-4725996 GCF_910591565.1 Cydia splendana | reverse complement strand
AAAATGATGTGACTGATTTCCATACTAAAAGTAAAAATTTACAACTGTCTATCATATTGCGTTTTTATATCGAAAAATTTCCACGCTCGCTTCGCTCGCGTTTCTATTACTTTCTAAGCTATGATAAAGGTGACATTCGGGTGGCGACTGCAACAGCATTAGGTACTCTGTTGCAACATTACTGCTGCGGCACTGTCAATTTTCGTGATTAAATGATGTGACTGATTTCCATTCTCAGGTGTAACGCGGCAATGAACTTCTCTCAATTTACCAAAAAATCAATGTAATCTTGATGACCCGAGGGAGAGGGGGCACCTAGAAATCCTTAGGGCATCAACATATCTTAATCTGGCACTGATTGTTAAAAATTGTGTAATATACCCTTGGAACGCGAGTCCGATTCGCACTTGGCCGGTTTTTTCATAATGGCGGCGGCTTTGCGAGGAGACACAGAGCCTTTTAGAGTTATAGAAAAAGCGTTCTCCCTAGGGACTTATGAAGTTTCTAGTGCCATAATTAACAGTTTTTTGTCTTTATACTTAATTTTTGTATCGCAAGTGTGATGAAAAACATTGTGTGTAACTCGGGGCGTCATAATATTGCAAACTCGAGTCTATAAATCGCTCCGGCAAGCCGTCGCGATTTAACTTACTCTCGTTTGCAATATTCAACTTACGCCCCATGTTGCACAATGTACTATAAGACATTAAAAACTTTTTAAAAATGGTATGCCAGCCTTATATTCTGTTTTCTAAAGAAATACTAAAGTACCTAAGCGTTATTTTTTTCATTATTACTACCCGATTTACTTATAATTACCTATTCCATGTTTAAATCAATAATTGCTTAGACAGAGCAATTCAAACAAAAAAACATTGGCTGTTGGCTAAGGCTATGGTTTTCTTATTTTTCTTTCTACAAAGTAAATACAGATCACGTTGGCCGGTCACGTGCGAATCATGCCGTGGTATGCACAGCTATGTTTAAATAAACTATATAAAATTAATGCGATCTACTGTTTATGTAGGTACTAAAGCGATCTGCTGTTTATATGTACTTACTTACGTACTTAGAGTTCATCATCATCATCATATCAGCCAGAGGACGTCCGCTGCTGGACATAGGCCTCCCCCAAAGAGTGCCACAATGACCGGTCTTGCGCCACCCGCATCCAGCGGACTCCCGCGGATTTAGAGTTAGACCAAGAAAAGTCTGCAACGATTTTGATAGCATACGCAGTACAAGTGTCATTTATACGTCATAATTTCATAGAAGTGACGTATAAAATAACACTTGAACTGGGTGTGCTGTCGAAATCGTTGCAGATTTATCTTGGTCTAACTCTACCTACATAGTTATGTTATCTTTAAGGTCTAAAAACCAGATTTTTGTTATAGAGTTCCGTAAGAAAGAAATATAGTTTCACAATGGCCGTCAAAAAGTTCGCGGCTTAGTAACATTTTTAGAATTGTACCTACATTTTGAGTATTGAGTTAAATGCAACAAATTCATAAAAACAATAATGCCACTATACTAACGTGTTTTACACGATTTATACATAATGGTCCCTAGTTATTAACAGAAAAAAACCGGGAACGGTACCCTATTGTGACCATAGCTCGATCTTGGCCGATTTTTAGGGTTCCGTACCCAAAGGGTAAAACGGGACCCTATTACTAAGACTTCGCTGTCCGTCCGTCCGTCCGTCCGTCCGTCCGTCCGTCTGTCACCAGGCTGTATCTCACGAACCGTGATAGCTAGACAGTTGAAAATTTCACAGATGATGTATTTCTGTTGCCGCTATAACAACAAATACTAAAAACAGAATAAAATAAAGATTTAAATGGGGCTCCCATACAACAAACGTGATTTTTGACCAAAGTTAAGCAACGTCGGGAGTGGTCAGTACTTGGATGGGTGACCGTTTTTTTTTTGCTTTTTTTTTCGTTTTTTTTTGCATTATGGTACGGAACCCTTCGTGGGCGAGTCCGACTCGCACTTGCCCGGTTTTTATATGCAAAAACGTGGATTTCGAATTGTATTAATGAAGTTCGAAATAGGTAGGAATAGATAAATTTAGATTCGGAAATTTTTTTTGGGAGCGCTTATGTGTGGTCGGTGGTCATCATCTCTTTCTAATGTATGGCACAATCTCTTTCGGCTAATAAGGGTTGTAAAAATTCAAGTAATTATCTTATTGTGCACGCAAATGGACGTCAAGTTGTGCCAACCCTAATATTTCGTCGGAGAAATGCTGAGCAGAACGGAGCCGAGAATACCCGAAAGCTCTAGTTTCCTACCCCTGGTGTGGTGACCTCGATTGTCCTGCTTCGTCTAGTAGTAGAAGTGGTCTGTGATCGCTAGTAAAAGTGTTCTGTGTGACCATCCTTGACACAGCATGGTAATTTCCTAGCGGGCGAAGCGACCCGAGAAAGCGGAACATGGTTAGTATAGCTAGGTTATTAATGTGACCATAGTAAATTAAACACGTGTTTACGTCGGGTCTATTATTTCCACCACAAACAGTTAGGCAACTTCAACTACCGGCTATATTTGAACTATATCATCTGAACTACAAAACTGACTACAAGGTGGATTAACGACACCACAGACACACAAACGCCTCTACTCACTCGTTGCAGACTTATCTTACTAGTAATTTAGTATGGGACCGCTTATTACAGTTGCGTCCATGTTTAAGACTTGGGGACCGATTATTGAATTTCGACCGCTTGATTTCGTGTATTTCGTTCAATAATATCTCCACTACTAGGCATTTAAATTCTACTAATAAAATTGAAAACGAGTGGTCAGTACCACTCGATTCCCTATTTCTATCGCTCATATGTCAAAAATTTGCATTTCGCCGTTTTCCACCGATTTTCGAGTGAAGAAATCGAGCGATCGAAATTCAAAAATCGGCTCCCTGGGGGGCCAAATTGGGAATCGAGTAGTATTGACCACTCGTTTTCAATTCTATTAGTAGAATTTAAATGCGTAGTAGTGGAGATATTTTTGAACGAAATACTCGAAATCGAGCGGTCGAAATTAAAAAATCGGCTTTACAAAAATGTATTAATCAAACGAGCGAACGAAGCGAAGCGAAGTTCTTCCATTCAACTTGGAACACACGGCTGGCTAGGGGCACGTCCCGGTATTTCGATGTTCTTAAACTGAACTATCAGATGATAGTTTATTATGCAATAACTGAAGTAAATCTAATTCGGCTGTTTATCTCTACCATAGAGAAATATAGTAAGAATAGAGTGCTCACTCCATACATCAGTATTGATTCCAAAACGACTATTATTTTCGCAGGCGACAGATAGCATCGAGTAGCGGAATTATAAGTACCGCTACTTGATACTAGAATTCTCTAATGCCGCGACTCACGAAAATTGTGATGAACAACAATTTACAACTAATATTAAAAGCAGGAGGAGTTAAAAATAGAGTTCCGGTTAATCCGGTTATAATATTAGCTGAAAATTGTTGAGCATTAGACTTTTCGGTCGTCGGAACATCTATATTGTCAAGTAGCAGTACTGATAATTCCGCTACTCGATGCTAGATGTCGACTACGAAAATAATAGTCGTTTTCGTTCTAAAACTGATGTATGGAGTGAGCACTCTATGTATTTTTTTCTCTATCTAAAAATGTTTTATGTCCAAAATAAGATTATATTACGAGATTTATGAGTATAGCTCTACAATTTATTTGTTTTATACTTTTTCTTACAAAATCTCATTTTGAAGTGTTAACAGAGCTCTAATATACATAACGTGGGACTCGAAAGTGTTTAGTTTACGGTTGTGAAACGCAGTTGGGCAAAACGGTAATCGACCTAGTTCGCGCTGAACCGATTTTGATGAGATTCGTCGCTGCTGGCTCTTTTTGTAATAAGTGATATTTAAATAATTTTCAGTTTGCGGTTGTTATTATGTAATTAAAAGCGCTGGTGGCCTAGCGGTAAGAGCGTGCGACTTTCAATCCGGAGGTCGCGGGTTCAAACCCCGGCTCGTACCAATGAGTTTTTCGGAACTTATGTACGAAATATCATTTGATATTTGTCAGTCGCTTTTCGGTGAAAGAAAACATCGTGAGGAAACCGGACTAATCCCAATAAGGCATAGTTTCCCCTCAGGGTTGGTAGGTCAGATGGCAGTCGGTTTCGTAAAAACTAGTGCCTACGTCAAATCATGGGATTAGTTGTCAAGCGGACCCCAGGCGCCCATGAGCCGTGGCAAAAATGCCGGGATAACGCGAGGAAGAAGGTTGTTATTATGTAATTTAAATGTCAACCTTCTGTCTGTCACTTTGCACAGCGATATTTTTGGCTTCTTTTTCAAATTATACATGGCTCTAGATGCCTAAAACTGCTTTTATTTTATCAAAAAACACCAGATTACTGTGCAATAGTGTGGGCAGGCCCAGTACTGAACAAATAATAACATATCTTTTTGTTTCAGACGTTGTGGTCTTGCACGGCTACGTCGTGTCGCCCTGACGGCCGATGTCAACGTCTACAACGAACTATATATTGTATTTCTAGTGAATCTTGTTATTTTATCTTTAAGGCGCTCTTATACTCGAGTTTTACGTTTTCAAGGGGGTGAAGCAGACGCGTGGTAGAACGGGCAGGCGGGCGCCCCGCGCGGCGCACCGCACCATTCCCGCGCAGCACGTCTACGTCCTTATTCTGACGACATCGGTATTCTGAATTGTCAGTTCCGGGATTTTTAGTTCGGCAATTAATATTGAATAAGATTTATTAGTAAATTCGAATTTTGATGAGTACTTAATGAAATTAAAAACCGGACAAGTGCGAGTCGGACTCGCCCACTGAGCCCACCGAGGGTTCCGTACTTTTTAGTATTTGTTGTTACAGCGGCAACAGAAATACATCATCTATCTATCTATCACGGTTCGTGAGATACAGCCTGGTGACAGACGGACGGACGAACGGACGGACAGCGGAGTCTTACTAATAGGGTTCCGTTTTACCGTTTGGGTAGGGAATCCTAAACATGGTAGGTAAGACGGTGAGTGTACCTAAATAATTATTAATTATATACAATATGAGTGTATACTTGACTGATCATGTTTTTGTAAAAATCGATTTGCTTGCCGGTTGCTTGATCGAATTCTTGACTGGAAGTGAGATAGTTGATATTAAAGGTCCCTTTTTTTAGTTTTTCGTAAATAACTCTTAAACGGTGGCGCATAGCAAAAAATTTTCTTAAACATAAATAATCTGCATAAAATTGCCTACAAGAAAGATTCCGTACAATTTTTCGCTAGGATCAATATTCAAAGAGATATTAAGGCGGGAAAGTTAATTATAATCACTTTCATAGCAAAAACAAATTTTACACAAATAATAAACATAGAATTTCCTACAAGAAACATGTAGCACACTTTTCGCTAGGATCAATATTTAAAAAGACAAAGCATCCGGTAAGTCAATTATAATCAATTTTAAATTCCCTTTTTAGTTTTTTGTAAATAACTCGTAAACAGTGTCCCATAGCAAAATAGGTTTTTATGAATAAATAATCTCCATAAAATTTTCTGCAAAAAACATCTGAACACTTTTCTCTAGGATCAATATTTAAAACGATATTAAAGGAAGAAAGTTAATCACAATCAGTTCACAGGTTGCTTTTTTTTCGTAAAGAACTCGTAAACGGTGCCCCCGTTGCAAAAAAATATTATACATAAATATTGAACATAAAATTGTCCACAAAAAAGGTTTTGTACACTTTTTCGCTACGATCAATATTTAATGAGGTATCAAAGGGGGTAAGTTAAATATAATCAATTTCCAGGTCCCTATTTTAAGTTTTTCGACTCGTAAACGGTGGCTCATAGCAAAATAGGTTCTTAATGTTAATTAACCTCCCTTGGCTAAAAAGTGGCCTCCATGTTTAAAATTTATTTGTTAAGTAAGATGTCCGTCTTTGGGTCACGAATTTACATGTGTGTACCAAATTTCAACTTAATTGGTCCAGTACTTTTGAAGAAAATGGGCTGTGACAGACGGACAGACAGACAGTCGCACGAGTGATCCTATAAGGGTTCCGTTTTTTCCTTTTGAGGTACGGGACCCTAAAAACTAAAAAAGTGACATGTGAATTGATTGTAATGAACTTTCTTCCTTTAATATCGTTTTAAATACCTATTGATCCTAGAGAAAAGTGTTCAGATGTTTTTGCAGGAAATTTTATGTAGATTATTTATTTGTAAAAACCTATTTTGCTATGGGACACCGTTTACGAGTTATTTACAAAAAACTAAAAAGGGACTTTAAAATTGATTGTAATTAACTTACCGGCTGCTTTGTCTTTTTAAATATTGATCCTAGCGAAAAGTGTTCTACATGTTTCTTGTAGGAAATTTTATGTTTATTATTTATGTGTAAGATTTGTTTTTGCTATGAGTCATACTTTTCAAATTATTAACGAAAAAATAAAAACAAGGAACCTTAGAATTTATTATAATTAACTTTCCCTCTTTATTATCTTTTTAAATATTGATCCCTGCTAAAATGTACTGACTCTTTTTTATTGAAAATTTTGTGTAGATTATTAATGTTTACAACATTTTTTTTATATTGGCCACCGTTTACGAGTTATTTACGAAAAACTAAAAAAAAGGGACCTTTAATATCAAATATCTCACTTCCAGTCAAGAATTCGATCAAGCAACCGGCAAATTCGGATTCAGCGGGGTCTAATTAGGTTAAAAAACCCGGTTGCCAAAAAGTAATATGTTTTGCCAGTAAAATCGATTTTTACAAAAATGTGACCAGTCTAAATGATTCAATTTGATTAATTTTATAGCCTTTTAAAATATGTTTACACAATTTATCAATCGTGACTGAATTCCGGATTGGTTAGATGGGTGTGTGCCTTTGCTGCCCAACTTGTTATAAAATGACAATATGACGGACGAATGTCTGAAATGTCACCGTATTTAAGAATTATTTTGCTTTTCTTCGTAAGTATGTCGAAAAACATTGTGTGTATAACATATTTGCATATTTATACTGTGATTACCCATTTTATGAAACGTCGCTAAACTAGCACAGGTCCGACGCTGACAGTGGTCACGGGCGTACTGGCGTGAGGAATAGGCGCAAGGTATTGCCGCGTAAGGTGTAATTTAGTAGGCAAAATGTTGAATTCATCAAATGATGAATGAAAAATTTAACGTATCGATAAAAGGACAAGCAATAATGAAGATTTACTTAAAAGCTATCGACTGAAGTAAGTTTCATATACATTTTCGTCCTAGTACTTCTAACATAAGGAAATAAAGACAGTGTTAGGCATGTTTTCAACTTAAGATTCTATCGAGAAAATAATGAGCCGTCGTGTTTCTGACAAGCAATAACGTAGTTCAAGGACTGAAGTTATACATACTAGAAAATAATGCATGATATCCTTGTAAAAGTCTGTAAATATGGTGACAAAAAAGTGCATTTTACTACACACCGCGCCTTAAGTATTTTGTGCTTTAATTACTGCTGTGTAGTTCCGGTAAGTGGATGCATGCCGCAACTCAATCAGGCGATGGCACGCCATATCCAAATTTTAATTGTGTACAATGCGATAACTCTTTTAAAACGCAGAGAGGCCTCAATATTCATATTTCCAAAAAACACCGTCTTTGTATCAGCCAAAATGACGCCGGTCTAAATTTAGGTCCATCCCTTTTGACCACCCCCCTTTCTGACCATCCAAATTCTATCCCTTTCCATTTACACCTTAGCGAACTTAAAAATAATGTGCCCGTTATTAAAAGAGTTCCGCGCGGCGCCAGGATCACAGTCGCTAAACACCTTTCAGGCCTACTTACAAAATGTGTGGAAAATAATCAAATTGATGATTGGCATAATCTTTTCCTTTTCTCATTCAAAACCCTTCATGCCAAGAAGGATAAGACAATTTCTTTAACACAAAAAATCAAAAACAATTGCGTTTCGAATACAACTCCACACATTTCTCGACCTTCTGGATGTAGCTCATCCACTTTCAATAGAACTAAATTAATTGAAAGCAAAATTAGCGACGGCGATCTTAAAGGTGCCGCTCGTCTTCTTTTCACAAACGACGTGCTATCGCCAGATACTCCCGATACCCTCTCGGCCTTACGATCTAAACATCCCCCGGCTCCTTCAGTACCATACTCGTTTGCCCCACCTACAGCTGACCAGGCCTGCCTCCAAATCGAAGGCAAAGACGTTATTGACGCCATATTGTCTTTCAAAGCCGGTTCGGCGGCCGGCCTGGATGGGATCTCGCCCCAACATTTGAAAGATCTTATTTCTCATTCCGTGGGCGACGCAGGTGAGCAGCTTGTCTGTTCCCTTACTAAATTAATAAATTTTATGTTTTCAGGCAAAATTAACACTAATATCGTCCCGATTCTATACGGGGCAAACCTGATCGCCCTAACCAAAAAGGACGGAGGGGTGAGACCCATTGCGGTGGGGTCAACTTTACGACGTCTGGCTTCAAAAATTGCGGTTAGACACATTAGATCAAAATTACAATCCCTTTTTGAACCAATACAGCTAGGTTTCGGCACGAAAGGTGGGTGCGAGGCAGCCGTCCATGCCCTAAGGACCTACCTTTCACTCGATGATTGCGAAATTGTTGTCAAAATTGACGTTAAAAATGCTTTTAATTCGGTTAGTAGAGACACCTTGCTGACAGAAGTTAAGGACAAAATTCCGGAACTATACAATTACCTTTTCTTTTGCTATTCAGACTCATCTAAATTAATGTACAAGTCACATGAATTATCTTCCGAGGTTGGCTGTCAGCAGGGTGACCCTCTCGGGCCAGCAATTTTTAGTTTGGCTATAAATCCAATTATCAAAAATTTAAAATCAAAATTCAATGTGTGGTACTTAGATGACGGAACCCTAGGAGGTGACGTGAATACTGTACTCTCTGATTTGTCTTTTATTAAGATTAGTTTCGAAAATATTGGTTTAGAACTGAATTTCAGTAAATGCGAACTCTTTATTCAAAAATCTTCTTGTACTTTGACCAACTTACAACCCAAATTTGACGATCTGACTCCCAATATCAAATCAGTAGACAAGTATTCTCTTTGCCTCCTGGGTTCTCCTATATTCGAAGAATCTTTTCCCGATTATATTTCTAACTCCATAACTAAATTCAAAAGTCACACGGATCGCTTACTCGAAATTAGCCCTCATTATGCTCTTGTGATTCTTAAATTCTGCCTTTTTGTCCCTAAATTTACGTATGTGCTCCGCTGTTGTCCTTTCTGGAAACATCAAAATTTATTGTCGCCCATAGATGATTTGATCAAAATTAGTTTAGAGACGATTCTAAACATTCAGCTAAGTGAGCCTTCCTGGTCTCAAGCGTCCCTCCCCATTCGGTTTGGAGGTTTAGGAATTCGCAAAATTTCCAGTGTGGCTTCCCCAGCCTTTTTGGCGTCCACTCATAGCACGTCTGGTCTCATAGGAAATATCTTAAGGGCTTTGCCCACAAACTGTGAGATTGCGGGCTTTGAGGATGCCAAAAATGCTTTTAAAATTGCTTGCCCAGGCAAACAATTTCCAGACAACCCAAATTCACAAAGGAGTTGGGATAATGTTTACTGTGATTTAACTTACAATACTCTCCTAAACAACTGTACAGGTCCAGACCGCGCGAGGCTTTTGGCGGTCGGAGCCCGGGAAGCCGGTTACTGGCTACATGCCCATCCTTCGCCCAATACTGGTACTTTCTTGGATCCGGCCTCCCTTAGACTGGCGACTGGTTTGCGACTCGGGGTTTCGGTGTGTACGCCACACATATGCTCTTGTGGCACGGACGTGGACCGACTGGGACACCACGGATTATCTTGTCAAAAAAGTGCAGGCCGTTTTTCGAGACATGCGTCGCTTAATGACATAGTCCGTCGGTCTCTTGCCACCATCAATGTGCCTGCTCTTCTTGAGCCGACTGGCATTATCAGAGATGATGGCAAGAGGCCCGATGGAGTGTCCTTAGTTCCTTGGAGCTTGGGACGGATGTTGGTGTGGGATGCTACCTGCGTAGACACACTGGCACCGTCCCACCTCCAACGGACTACTGTAAAAGCGGGCGGAGCGGCGGAAAGCGCCGAAATTCTAAAACGTAACAAATATAAGAGCCTCGGTAGAGAGTACCATTTTGTACCATTTGGTGTTGAAACTCTAGGTCCATGGGGTCCCAGCGCGCATAAGTTGTTCGCAGAAATCGCGAAGCGTCTGGTTGACGTAACTGGTGACCGAAGAGCTGGCGGCTACCTCGCACAACGTATCAGCATTGCGATACAGCGAGGAAATGCCGCCAGCATCCTTGGTACAATGCCTCAAGGGCCTATTTTAGATTTAAGCTAGTTATTAATTTCGTTTAGTAGTACCACTGTATATATATTGTATGTAAATAAATGTTTTATAAAAATAAAAATAATTTCAAATATTATGTGTAAGGTTAGATGGGTTAACGAGTAAGGTTAGATGGGTTAAGACAAACTATAGGGCAAGAGAAACATTTGTAGGTATTGGAAAAAAAAACAGAGAGAGATACTTAAAGATACGTACCTATCAAAAACTATAGACCGACGAGTCCTCGCCTCGCGCAGGCGAGGACCCATTTAAGCGGTCAGTCTATAAATTAAATGATTATTCTAAAACAAAACTAATGCATTATGAAAATTTACTTGAAAACACTTACGTAGAACATTTTCTTGATACGTTTTCTCTTGCCCCAAGCAAAATAACTCTAAACTATGTTTCTCGTACCCCACCTGACCTTATTAGAATGAATGTTATAGTTTTTTTGTTTTTAGGGTTCCGTACCTCAAATGGGTAAAACGGAACCCTTATAGGATCACTCGTGCGTCTGTCTGTCCGACCATTCCCCCCCTCCCTTTATCTCTGAAACTACGTGGGTCTAAAATTTTGAAAAAAATACACAACGTAGTTTTTTACCTATAGATATGTAGAATATATAAAACCTGTTAGAAATGTGCAGTCAAGCGTGAGTCAGACTTAATTACTTAGTTTTTGATCCGACCCCTACGGGTTTTTAAAGACATTTCATTCACGTTTCACATAAAAAAATACATTGTTAAAAATTGGGTAATGTCCGGAACCTTTGGAACGCGAGTCCGACTCGCACTTGACCGGTTTTTATTTTTCCTATAGTCCATCGAATAATATTGAAGTTTCATCTCTGTAAATTAATCATAATTTGAAGACTAGGCTTCTTCCGTCTATCTATCAAAGGTTAATTTTGTTATCATACGTGTGCTAACTCTGAACACGAATACGTACTATTTATTTACTTTACACAGTGATGTAATAATACTACTTTAGGACAAAAACTATTTCGATGTTATTGTCATACAATTGAACCTCTTTATGATCAATCATAGAAGATTTTATTGGTCACATGTATCCATACTTATAAATATCAATCTGGGAGACAGAGCTTTGCTCGGAAAACATAAAAACTCAAAAATGCGAGTTTTCCCAGAGATAAGACCTAGCTAGATCGATTTATCGCCCCCAAAAACCCCCATATAGTAAATTTCATCGAATTGTTAGAGCCGTTTCCGAGATCCCCGAAATATACCTATATATATATATATATAATTATATATGTTAAGTATATATATATATATATATATATATATATATATATATATATATATATATATATATATATATATAAATAAATAAATAAACAAGAATTGCTCGTTCAAAGGTATTAGATAGATAGATTTGATAGATAAGGATTACAGAAGAAATATTTTTAATATGTGTATTCATAGTAATTTTTAACAATTTGTCAAATTTGTTAAGATGAAATGTATATATATGTACTCGTAGATAGTTTGAGGCGCCAGACAGGATATAGGATAGTTTGTAATTGTAATCATCCTAAGCAGGCGAAGTCGTGGGCAGTGGCTAGTGGTTTTATAGTTATTTTCCTATTGTTCTTTGATTAATATCGTATTTAAGTTTCCTCTTGTAAGTCTAGATTTAATAACATTTGTTTCGCTTATAAAAAGTTAATTTCATTATTGTCTCTATTCATAGAATACATTAATACATTATGTATAAATCTGCATAATGTATTTCCAATAAAGTTGACGTGTACTATTGTGCAAATGAAATATACATCACTTCATCAGCAATTATGATAAACATCAATTAAATTCATGTTAGCTGGGATTATTTACGTAAAACAGGTGATTACAGTTAATGATGTCATTAGACTTGGAATATCACCATTTTAAAAACTTAAGCTTTACCTAGTTTTTAAGTTGTAGCAAAATCGGCAGCTAAATTTTTAACCTCGCCACAAAAGAAGGGTTTTTTAAAACCTAACTAGATAAGTCAGTAACTAACCATAGGTACCATAAAATAGGCACATTTGCTCCCCTGGGTTCCAGTTACAGTGTAAAAAATATCAGTGTAAAAAATATCATTTTTGCGTAAATGCCGACACCGCACAAGAACACAGCATGTTTGTCACAGCCTTTTACACAACTGCCCAAAATAATATGTGACAATTAATAAGACACGCTAGCCCTGTAAGTAGTACCGAGTCACTAATAATGGCGATGTATGCAGCTCGGGTGGGCGCGATAGTAGTGTTGGTCTACTTTAAATAGGCATATTATAGGTACACTAACAACCTAACAGCCTTTAAAACAATCTTAAAATTATACCTATTAGAAAATAATTACCTAATTTAATTTGAGGCATAAAATATCTGCTAATTAAAAAAAAAACCTCAATAAAGGATCATTGTGACTTAAAAAAGAGACAAAAAGTGATACCTGTCCCAAAACTAGTTTTTCGTACGTCCATATATTGGGTTGTTTGTGTACCTACATGCAAATGTGAAATGTGATAAAAATAAAATTTGGGACCTTAGGGTTTCTTGACTTCTTGCCATGTTTAATTGTTTATTTTGTAATACCTAAGGATGAATACAATAGACCTACTTTACTTTGCTTCTATTTATTTACCTACTTAATTACATCATTCAATTCCATCAGCGTTTACTACTTATAACAAAAATAACCTAGTACTTAAACAGGAACTCAATATACTTATATTATTAATTCTTTGATTTAAACTTTCACGATTATTAAACATTATCAAACTGCAGTCGGGACTTAAACGCGTATTTAAGTTCTAAAATTTTTTTTTGGAGGTAAAAAGAAATTTAAAACATAAATACGCGATTAAGTCCCGACTGCATTTTGATAATTATTAATTCTTTATTTTTGGTTAACCAATAAATGTTATTTTATATTTAATCGTATGGCGATATGGTCACATAGGCAAAAATTGTATACACAGTATTTTTATTTATAAGGCAACATCCAAGTTTTGCAACCACTGCACAACATCGGGCGTCAAGTCTATTAGATCATCCGGGCTACCCGAGTATGCGCGGAGTGGGCACCGCTGGATGATGTGCTCCATGGTCTGGTCCTCGATGCCGCAGTCGCATAGCGCGGAGTCACTCCAACCCCACTTCACCCCAACCCACCAATAAATGTTATAAGTACCTACTCAAAAATGTCCAAATTATTTGTTTACTTTTATATAAATACCTAAAGATACAGAGTATAGGCTATAAAGTTTTTAGAATTTATAATAACTCTTAAAAATATCTTGTATAAACGATTTAAGTACCGATTTATTTGCATATCTACACTCAAGAGCAAATAATACGGGCCAGTTTGTTTTCTTTTTCCAAAGTGACCATTATTTTTAAATTTTATATTGCTCTTGAATATACGTATTTGTTTTGAAGCTGACAACAGGGGACGGCAATTAAATTTATATTTAGTTTTAAACTAAAATAAGTTACAAATAAATATGATCTTATAACCTTAGATTTCGTTGGATCGTTTGACCCCATGGCATATTCTAGGACATCATTTGATTACATTTGACCAAAACTAGTTTCTTTTTAGGGTTCCGTACCCAAAGGGTAAAAACGGGACCCTATTACTAAGACTCCGCTGTTCGTCTATCAGTCCGTCCGTCTGACTGTCACTAGGCTGTATCTCATGAACCGTGATAGCTAGACAGTTGAAATTTTCACAGATGATGTTTCTGTTGCCGCTATAACAACAAATACTAAAAACAGAATAAAATAAATATTTAAGTGGTACGAGTACCATCGTGATTTTTTTGCCGTTTGCGTAAATGGTACGGAACCCTTCGTGCGCGAGTCCGACTCGCACTTGGCCGGTTTTTATTTTATATTTAGATGCGATGCACAGTGGTGACTCATCCGAAAGTGATGAAAAGCACGAAAGTGAAGTTGAGTCTTGAGAGTAAACCTCAAACGTGGAACATTATGGTAATAGGTAACTTTGCATTTTATCCACTTGAAAATAAAGTTTAATTTTGAAAATCAGGCCTGAAAATAGTCTAAGTAAGTGGTAATAATGTTTTCATTTAGAGGTGAAAACTGCAAAAGTCGTGCATGTGAATTTGATGGTCATGGTCAGAAATTACAATTTTAATTAAATTGTACAAGATAAGCTAGATTATTAAATAAACCTTAGAAAGTGTTTAGACTTATAAACAGTGTGGTATTGCTCGTTCACTTGCTGGTGTTTCTTCTTAATAACGGTAGAGATGGAGATTGTCGTATTCTGGCTTTACTATTTTGGCCGATTTTGATATTGTTGTCGATTTTTTTCGTTATATTTAGGTAAAAATGTACTGGTTTGAAGAGGTCCTAATTCTGGGTAGAATTACTTAATCTGCTTCATTCCAGTCTTATCCTCATAATGAGGGTCGTGATTGCCACAGACGCTTAGCACCACTTTCTTCCAGGCACTCCTATCCTGCGCCATTTGCAGGCAAGCCTGGGCCTTGGGTCCTGCATATGCCTTAATGTGACTATCCACCGGGTACGCGCTTTTCCTTCTCTTCCCTTCTACGTGACCGATCATTATCAATACCTCCAGACTTCGCGTCTATGCACGTGTCCGAAGAATCGAAGTAGAATTAATACAACATTCCTTGGGACATAACAAGTGATGTACTTAGTTTTTCGTTGATTTAAGAAAATATCATAATTTTTTATAACTTAGTGAAAGTGTTTTTAGGATGTACCTACGGTGAAATTGCACTTATTATGGTACAGAATAGGGGACTCTATCTAATCACTAAACTTTATCTAAATTTGACAAAAAAAAAATCGAAAATTCAAAGAAAAATCGGCCCAAATCGGAAAAAATCGGCATCAGGCCGACCGTTGACGGATTACAGACGTTTCCGAATTAGGTATCATCTGCATTTGTACGGGATATAAATCGATGAATTAGCAAGAATACGAAATATGTATGTAGGTAGGTAATTGTTAATGTATTACTTTGATGACAAGTAGGAAATATATTACTAGCAGTAAAAGCACTTAAGTGTGCTCTTCTGTTTTACATTTTTGCACTTCTTTTCGAAGGTATTCTTAATTGGTATTTGTGGAAGTTTTATCATCTAACTGATTTAATTTATTGTACATAGTTATCTAATTGTAACAATTACATTACAATTTACATTAGTAAAGAGTGTTGACAATTTTATCCGCAACAACGAAAAATCGCTTCATAAATACGAAAAAAAAAACAAATAAAACTCACCAATTGAAAAAAATGTTTCACCTCCTTTTACTTTGAACAGCAACAATATAACACTTGCACCAATTATGACTAGTCAAATAACTAAAACAATAATTATAACAACAAAACAAATTTCACAAAACTAATTTTAAAAAGTCAGTTAGTTTAAAAGTTTTTAAATTTTCACGTTGCCGCCAAAGTGACAGCTAGATTTTTTTTCTAGATGTCGTCGGTCGCGCGGCGCGGTCGCGTCTATACTGCCAGTACGCTCACTCTCTCTCCACAGAGTTACTAAACCTTGAGAGCTGGCAAGTTTGCACAGCAAGGATCTGTTGGCGGTGTAATCATCGTAAACTCATTATGTAGTATTTACAGTGTAATTATTGCGCGAATTATGTAATGTTTATCTTTTTAAAAATTCCACTCATTATCGGTATTTATCTTGTAATAGGTGATTTCGTTCACCATCAAATAATAGGTATGCATATTCTTTTAGTTCTAAAATTGCCAGAAAAAATTCCACTGGTTGTGTTTTCCGCTGTGGTTCACCACAGCCGACTAAGCGCTTCCTCGAACTTTGTGCATAAATTATAACGATTTATCCGCCCCGTAGAAGTCAATTTCTATAATTTGCATAGGGATATTTGTCAAAGAGTGACATTTGTGACATGTGATGTATTGGAATGACAGGTGTCAAACTTGATTTCTAAGCAGTGGTTAAAATCCGTCAAGTGCGTGTCACGTCCCGCATGATGGAGGGTTCCGTTCGTTCATACGATATAAAAAGCTATAACAGCAAAATGACGTAAGTGCCGAGAAGATACTGGCTGTGACATACAGACAGACGGACGGACGGACAGACGGATATGACGGATATAAGGATTCCGTTTTTGCCATTTTGGTTATGGATTGGAACCATAAAAAGCCATCGAATAAAAAAAACTGACGGCACTCGGGGTTATTGAACCTTATTAGGCACACAGCGACATTATTACGAAGCAGAATCATGTAGGAAATATGTGATGTTCCACGGAAAAAGGTACCTTATAGCGGCTGGCGCTTACCTCGCAGAGCACCGCAATAGAGTAGCTACGTTAATAATAGCGTAAGTGCCAACCGCCATAAGATACCTTATTCGTGGGACGTCACATATATAGATACATACTATTAATAATTCAAATATGTAGATTATGTACCTACCTATTATTTTGCATTTATTATTGCCATTGTCCAAGAAAGACGCGCACACTGCAAAATGGAACAAAAAAATTCTAGAACTCATTCCATTGTTTTCAATATACCTAGTTTCCCCGTACTGGGTCGTTCTCTCATTTCGTGCAAATCGGTGATGTTCTCTCGATTTGTAAATTTTCTTTTAAATGGTAAATTTTTGGGTTTTCATGCATTGTGGATTCATTTATTGACACTTTTATGCTAAAGGCACCTTCGTATCCTTATTCCTTTTCATTTAATAAGACTGGTGGTAATGAACTACGCGCTGGTAATGAAATGGGCATGGATGGTAATTTTATCAGTGGAGGGTAATGAGACAAACTTATGAAATCGCAATAAAAAAACTTTAGTTAACGAAAATTAACACCATTAATATAATGAACAACATTAAAATCACGTGTCTTAAGCGCTGTGCAGACGATCAAGCCGACTTAACAAATACTCCGGCTTGACAATCGCGACTTATGATTTACCACCTAGCTTGTAGCGATTGTCAAGCACAATTTACGTGATTGAAGACGTATTTCGTATTGTTTATTTATTTAATGATCACACAGCACTACATCAGTCTTGTCACCAACACACTGAGAAACTACATACTTTAATTTAAAATTAACATCCAAATACACTCGACTGCCAATCCATCCACCGTAGCTCCATAAACTCGCAAAATCTCAAGCACTCATGAGTCAACAGGAGATGCACCAGGAGAAGCCTAAGGGTTATATTTCTAATGTCCGGTACAAAAAGTCTTACAAGCCTCTCTACTAGTTCAAGGCAGCCAGAGTCTCCACGAAAAGCCCAACAAGCTAAAAGTAGTAGGCTTAAGTTGTGCCTCACCTCCAAAGAAATGAAGCCCAAAGTTCCTAAAATAAATATTTTTTGGTAATACATCCTAAGGAAATTCTTTTGGACCTTTTCCAATAGTAGAATGTACGTTGACTCGTAAGGGATCCAGGCTAATGCTGACGCCTCCGACTTGCTTCTGACCAGAACATTGTAATAAACTTTTATGGGGTCACGGAATTCTCTGACGTTGCGAGTGACAAAGCCTAATCTACTGAAGCTACAGTACCAAGTGCTTTGATATGGTCGTGAAATGTTAGCCGCGTATCGAATATGACCGCAAGATCCTTTACTGAGACGACTCTTGTTATTACAAGAGTCTATTGATCTAAGAGTCTATTGGCTCAGGTCCAAGAAAAATTTGAGCATGTGTAGGAAATAGGGCTTGAATAAAACTACACACTTGACACTTAGCCCCATTGAAAGTCAGTTTGTTATCCCGACTCCATTGGAACAGAGATGAAACATCCTCCTGCCGCAACTTACAATCCTCCTCCTTCTCAACTCAATATACCAATTTAAGATCGTCGGCGTAGAGTAGACAACGAGCGTTATGGATAACCGAGGGCAGGTCATTGACCATTATTCCAAATAGGAAAGGCCCCAAGATTGAACCTTGGCTGTCACCAGAACGAGTATGGTACGGATCTGGTACGAAGTGGCCATGCTGATCGTTGCGTACTGCGGTTGATCACGCAGATAACTGGCAAAAATGTTAAGCAAATGTGGATTGAACCCAATAGCGTCTAGTTTGTGTAGGAATACATCGTTACCCACACGATTGAAGGCTTTTCGGAAATCATAATACAGGACGTCTATCAGGATACCCATATCCAGATGCTCTGAGATGGTGTCAACCAAGGTCAGGTTAGTTTTCACAGATCGTTTCGCTCTGAAACCATGCTGAGTGTTGCACAGGAATAATGGTTTCACTTGTTTCGACAACGTGCCATGGAGTATGGACTCAAACAGCTTTGCTGAAACTGAAAGAAAAGAATACCTTGACTTTGGGATTGGTCTTATCCGTGAAATCTTCCAATGGTGAGGATATGTACTTGTGGAGAGTAGGTACCAGATTAAGCATGGAGTGTATTGGACCATTCAAATGCTCTAAACACCCCTTTAAGATATATGCAGGTACCTAAGTAGTCTGGACCAACAGCATAGAAGCCCGATAAACTTACTTTGGTGTTAAGACCCCTTATGCAGGTACCTAAGTAGTCTGGACCAACAGCATAGAAGCCCGAAAAACTTACTTTGGAGTTAAGACCCCTTACATTTTGGTAAATTAGATCCAGTGAAGGTTTCAAATCAGGATTCCGAACTAAGTATTACTGGTTGGTTTTTGTCTGACTCCCATTGACGTTGGATTTACGAAATGACCACGATTATCGAGCTACATAGTTGGAAATAAACAGGATTCATACATTGTCAAGGGTACTCCTATTTTGAAAGTCTTGGAGTCCCCTTTGAGCTTAAGTTCATCGACAGTGCACCATGAATAACAGCAGATATGCCCGTATGTCCTCCGATCCTCAAACTATATTCCACAGATGGATGAACTTGCGATGGTCCACCGCCCTGAGAGGGATTTTACACCGCTTTTTACTGCTGGTATCAGTTTTCTGAGATTTATCACGCACGGATTGGGAATTGTCGCTTTTGACGGCGGAGGCACTATTATTGCTTATCGGCCTGTGTTTATATTTCTGTAGTTTCTGCCCTTTATTCCAAACATTTGCCCCGTTCTCTACCTTATCGTTGAGTGCGGTCTGGTATTATATGTAGAGCGGCAGATTATGTTAATCTACTGCGCTCTAGTTAAATCCAAAAAATCACCAGTTGGGCTCCCCTATATATTATTACAGTTTACAGTTTTAAATGCTTATACCAACATTCTATTTATAATAACCTTACCCTCTTTCCATTAAATGCACTGCCTCAAATACATTATCATTACCTTCTAAATTCGTTCATTACCTTCCCTGGCAAAATTGGAAGGAAAAGAAATGAATGAAACAGATATGAATGAAGTTTTGGAAGTTTTGTCGCCTAGGTCGATTGATATCAGACCTTGATTTCGCAGAATAAGCCACACGAAAGGCAACCCTAAAACACATCAATTAGGTATAATTTTAATAATGTACAATTGGTACTTACTGTATATATCACTAGATGGCGATGACGATTTATCTGAACCACACTCCTTCCCGACACGAGAGAACGTAGGTATTTTCGTCAAAAGCAACATACGGACGACCGCTGTGATAGCACGCGGCCAACTGACTGACGAACAATGTGTTGTATCCGCGGGAATTGCTATATACCCTTGCTATATAGCAAAATATAGCTAATCCATTTCTCGCGTCGGTAATGAAGAAATTGCTTGGACCATCACGTATAAAGCTGTATAGTTTTATTGTTAATTTCTTAGCGTATAATATTATAGGATATAAAACATAACTAAATTACTTGTTTACTGAACCAACAACAAGTTTTCTATTTTTAGTATCTTAAGGTTCAAATGGAGGTCAAAGTTTAACTTCACGCGTTACATGCAGAGAGGAATGAAAATAGTGGGGGTTAATTGTAAATATAAAGAAAATAACCACCTTTTTAGAATTGTTCATGGCGGGCCAATATACTTTAGGTCCTATGTTACAACCTTGCATTAACAGATATTCGAAAACACCATCACATTTTTGGTAAATTGCAAATAATACCGATTTGCACGAAATGCGAGAATGACCCTACTACGTTAATTTATGTAGGTACTGCAGTCTAGAATGGCAGTTGATATTGATAGATGCAAATGTTTCCTTTTAAATTATATTCATTTACATAAAAGCAGTATTATGACTAATAAATAGACTATAAATTGTATTATTTAGTATAGAAAACCTACTATTAAATTATGAAATAGCAATTATCGCCATTAAAAATTGAAATGGTTATTAGTTACGTACTTCATTAAAAGCTGCCAAGTGTAAGTCGAACTTCCGCCCCAAGGGTTCCGTAATTCGGACATTTTCAAACTATGTTGTTTTCTTAAGGCCGACTTACGCTTGATTGTAGAGTTAGACCAAGATAATTCTGCATCGATATTGATACCACACGCAGTACAAGTGTTATTTATATGTCACAATTTGTGCTCTCAAAATCGTTGCAGATCTTATATCTCTAGACTTTTTATACGTTTTCCTGTAATATATAAGTAACGAACGCCTGTCTTGTCTATGTGGCTAAAAATATACTCTTTTCTTTAGTCCTGACTTAAATCTACAGTTCTCTTCGTGTTTATTTACGGCTAATTTCCATATGTTTCAGCATAGTTTCGAAATGGCCATATCTAATAGATTTTTAGCGCTACGGTGTCCAAGCCTTTCTCTGTAGAGTCTGTGCGGAAAGAGAAGAGTCATGGACTGTATGGGGCCCAATACATTCCACGACTCTTCTCTTTCCGAACAGTCTACTCGGAATGTGTTCGGTACCTACTCAAATATAATATGATTGTGTTCGACTTACTTTGATTATACATACCTATAGTTTAATTTATTATTTTAATTTTTTTTAGAACACATGATTTTGACCCATGTTCTTTCACTGATATATGTTAAAATTGTTAAATATCAAAATCTGTCGCCATCCACGCGAGTATAGGCTAAAGGTATGGCGCCATCTATTCGAGCATACATTTTCCGAGACACGTTTTTTTCTTAGATTTTACTTATCTTTTAGGGAGTTACAATAGGTATTATATCTTTGATCATACTGTCTTTGTCTAACGCTAGTAATAGCACCCAAAAGAAAGGGATGAGTACAGTTTTCCTGGCTATTTCTGACTGACAAAAAATAAAACTATTAAAGGAAAAATGAAATAATCATAAATTTTATCTACCTACATAGTAGCGTCGCGTCATGTGAGTCATGTCTAATAGATTCCTAGCGCTACGGCGCGTTTACGGCGAACGCACCGAGCCTTTCTCTGTGATCGGAATGTGTTCGGGACTCAAAAATAGTTCGATTGTGTTTGACCTACTTTGATTGGGTATCATTTTATTATCTACATGTTATAGCAATAATTTTTTTTAATCTTCTTCCTTGCGTTATCCCGGCATTTTGCCACGGCTCATGGGAGCCTGGGGTCAGCTTGACAACTAATCCCATGATTTGACGTAGGCACTAGTTTTTACGAAAGCGACTGCCATCTGACCTTCCAACCCCGAGGGGAATCGAAAGGCCTTATTGGGATTAGTACAATTTTTTTGGAATAATCAGGAATAAATAAATACTTACCCTGCTAAAATTCATAGGCCAGTAAGTGAAACAATATAAAATATTGAAAGTTCTTACGGGCAAAATATTTTTTTTTCTTACTATGAGAGAATTAAAAAATATACAATGTCAATGAAAATTCCAAATTTGTATGGAAAGTCGGTTAAGTATAAGTATATACCTATAGTTTTTTGTAACTTTAATAGGACTTTGTGACCTAAACTACCTGTATAAAGGATTGTAGGTACCTAAATTAAGGCGCTCTTATAAACGAATTGTAGTTTTTGAGGGGGTAAAGCAGACTAAGCGGTAGAATAGGCAGGCGGGCTTGTTAAATTCATAATTATAAATGAAAAAATTAACGTATCGATAAAAGTTTAAGCAAAAACTTAGATTTACTTAAAGGCTATCTAATGAAGTAAGTTCCATATTAATTTTCGTCGTAGTATGTACTTCTACAATGAGGGAGAAAAGACAATTTTAAGCATATTTTCCAAAAAAATATTTATCGAGAAAATGAGAAAATAAGCCATCGTGTTTCTGACAGGCAGAAAACATTTCAAGGACTTAAGTTATACATACTAGAAAATAATGAATGAAATCTTTGTTCCTCTTTCTTTTTAGCTCTTTTCAATCTTTGAGATGTACTAGGCCTCCTTAAATTTTTGCCATTCTGTCCTATTTTGTGCCCTTTGTACCCATTTTGATATTTTTGATCCAGCTGTTCTTTTGATGTCGTCATACCAACGCATCTTTGGTTTTCCTACTAGGCGTGACTCTCCCCAAGGTCTCCACTCTACCAGCCTCTTACACCACGAGCCGTCTTTCCGAGCGAAATTATGAATTCTTCATGAAATCCTTGTAAATATGGTTTCAAAATAGCGCATTTTACTATACACGTCGCTTTAAAGCCTATAAGTACCTATTACTCACAATAAATCGAGGTTCGGATTGAATTCCGATGCATTACTCAATGAAACAAATTACTATATTATTGCCGATCTGGTGCTTTTCTACTTAGACTAGTCTTGCTTCACATCAATATGGTATTTATTCAGACATGGTACATTCAATACCAATATGATGTCAATTCTATATCAGCGCGACTTGCTTGGATGGAGCGAACGACGAACGTTTTTGTTTTTACTTCACAAGACATATTACATATTTAATAATTTGCCAAAATGATCTCTAGTGAGGTAAGGTGGAGTAATAGTAATTTATTTTGGTCAGGGCCAGATAAACAGGTATGAGGATGCCATACCAGTTATAGTCTTATCCCTATGATAGTCTTACCTAGGGTTTGCAATTCGGATCCGAAATGTATGAAATTATCCGGATCTGGATCCGGATCCGCGGATATTCCCATACATTTCGGATCCGTCGTGCAAACCCTAGTCTTACCCCACCTTACCTTAGATTCCTATTACTATTATATTATTTCCGTATTATAGCATCCTATTATATTCCAGTATATTTTCACGAATACAGTATTTTGCTTTGTATGTTGTGACTTATTAAGAATTCTTAATTCTTTATAAGAAGATGTAGGTACCTTTATAGAAATCCCCAAAATATCGCGTATATGGGCTTACCTATGTTGGGCGATACCTATTTTGGTTTTTCTTGTTATCTACACAGTTCCTACGTCAAATGTGGTCAAATGCACAATGTTAATAGGACCGAGTGGAAAATTTAATGACGTATGAAGGAGGCGTTTATCACGATCGTGTGAATGACGCTTAATGCGTGCACACATTAAAAATACCCAATTCTTAAGATCCCGGATCAACGGTCGGGTGAAACATTGAAAAATCGGAATTTCGCATTGACAATTTGACATAAATATAATATCTAACCAGCTATCACGGTTCATGAGATACAGCCTAGTGACATACAGACAGACAGACAGGCGGGCAGACGGACAGACGGACAGCGAAGTCTTAGTAATAGGGTCCCGCTTTTATCCTTTGAGTAGGTACGGAAAAACTCGGAATTTCGCATTGACATGTATTGGATAATTCTTACGAATATTAGGCTTCAAAGTCCGTTTATTCCACTGACATTTATATCTAAAGACGGGCCTTACGGGCACTAAGAATGGTGCTAGTTCAGCGGTGTCACTCACGAATTTGAGCCAATCATGCAGTCTATCGCAACTAGTTCCCAATCGCGCGCGTGATGCGAACTCATCTAGCGTTAGACTGCACGATTGGCTCGAATTCGTGTGCGTGATACCGCTGTACTGGCACCAAGGCACCATTCGTGGTGCCTATAAGGCCCGTCTTAACGAATTAATATATGTATAAAGTAAATGGGATTTCGTTTAATGCTTGCCTCTCTAACATTCCTGCACATTTAATCGATAAGCGATAACTTTTATATTTTAGCGGTAAACTCCATATTATCTTATAAGTACCTACAATAGGTACCTACATTACAAATCTAAATAAATACACATCATACGCTGATAGGGTCTGTGCGGAAAGAGAAGAGTCGTAGCATGGATGACCAAAAACATGCAAAACTATATACTTAGCGTCGGTTGCACCAAACTGTTCGTATCGTTAAAGAGTTCGCTAAATTTTTATGTATGGAAAGTTTCATAGTAATGCGCCGGGGCGCGCCGGCTGACGTTGATCAGTCTGTCAAATGTGGTTGGTGCAACTGGCCCTTAGACCTTAAGCCCCCTCCAGACTATGCGCGTGAATCGCGGGCGAAGCCGCGAACGCGAGTGTGGCGTCGATTTCGCAGATTGTTCACGCCTTCGCGCCTTGTTCTCCGTTTTTTGTCAGTATTTCGGCCCGCGTCAAAGGAGACGCGAAGCGCGAACTTGCAAGACTCCACATTACACACTCTTCTGTGGCAAGATAATTATACGAGTATTATGATTATATTATATTAAGCTGCTATATTTTACGGTTTCACAAGAAAACAAAATGGAAAAACAGCTAAATCACGTATGATGCCTAGGGTGGTTCACGTTTGTATGGGAAAAATTCAAACTCTAGTTAGAAGAAGCGGCACCCCCTCATTTTGTTACACTTGTTATGTTGACAAAATACGCCAAGTTTTGTAATCTTATCTCAACTACAAGGGGGTGCTCAAACACTTTGAAATTTTTCAAAGTTGTATGAAATCCAAAAAAATCAAGTTATTATTTTTTAGATTTTTATGTAAGTACCTAGTGGTTTTCACATTATTTGAAAGTGTGATTTAAAAGTTATTAAGTAAAAAAATATTTTTATTTCTATTTTTTATGATTTTTTTAGGTGAAATTCAAAAAATCTTACTTTTGAAAAATTATAAAAAATAGAAATAAAAATGTTTTTCTACTTAAAAACTTATAAATCACATGTGCAAATAGTGTGAAACCAGATACTTAAATAAAATTCTGAATAATAAATACTTTTTTTTTTGGTATTCATACAACTTTGAAAATTTTCAAAGTGGTTGAGCACCCCCTTGTAGTTGAGATAAAATTACGAAACTTGGTGTATTTTATAAGCATAATAAGTGTAACAAAATAAGGGGGTGCCCCGTAGGAAAATAAAAAAAAATGTTTTTTGGGCCACCCTAATGATGCCATAGATAACTAACAGTTAAACTCGATCAGCTGATGCTTTTCCGCCATCTTGCCGCAAACCAAACTGCGAAATCGCCATGAAGTGTGCGAGTGTGGAGTCATACGTCAACTTCGCGATATGTTCGCTCCGCGACGTCGCGCCGCGATTCGCGCACATAGTCTGGAGGGGGCTTTAGGAATGGAACCATATACCGTCTATATTTTCACTTCGTTGAAATCGGACAAAATAAGCCATATTAATATAATTGACAAATAACTTTACTTATCTACTAAGCTAAGAGATATACCCCCTTATTCATAAACGCGCTACAAGCCTCAATTAGCTAATAATCGTTTGTCTTTATCTGCCATTTTGACTTATGTATTTGTAAGAAAGGGATAAAACATAATTTAACTAAATCAGGCCCGTAAAGTTTTATGAATAAGGGTGATAAATAAAACAAATAAGCAGCAGCGTATACAAAATTACAAACAGCAACAGTGGACCTTATTACAAAAGGCATAAGGGCCACCGATATACAGTTAACAGTATGAGCGATGGTATATCTATCGGAACCTCGGAGTAAATATCTATGGAGTAGAGACGCGCACTAATTTCTATCTGAAAAATTCTGTCGTTTTTGGCGCGGGGGACGAGGTAACGCACACAAATAATGTTAACACTAATGCATTTTTAGCATGCGTCGCTACACACGCACACGACAAAATTATCAAACACTAGCAAAAACTATATTCACACAAGTACAAGAACAAACACAGACAACCCTGTCCGTGAACGAGATGACGTCAGTTCTAAGTAAACCTAGATAGTGCGAGGGACGCGCCGATAATATTGTCGATAAAATTGACAATGAATTTTAATTTCTGATTTTATCAATTATAATAATAATACAATATCAAGTCTTTGTACGAGCATTTTACTAAATTATGATGATTTAGATGTTATTTCTAATAGTTTGTCAATTTGTTTAGGGCGAATCTTGCAAGCTGATATTAGGGCTCGCGGTCGAGTCCGTGTTTCGTTTACACGTTTCGAATACCCGTTTCCGAATAACACGTACACGGTTTTCTGGCCCGTTCCGCACGTGTAATTAAGAAACGTGTAATTAAGATCCGTCTCCACGGATAAACGGGTATTCGGAGAAACGGATCTTATTTACCCGTGGCTCCGGACACGTCCTTGACGAGTAGCGAAGGAACGAACCGGCGCGGCGTACTTAAGAGTTAGAAACAAGTAGACAAAAGATTCATGACGAGTTTCCGTCATATTTAACCTTATTCCGTGGTTCATAGAGTCGAAATTCAATAAACGGTTTCTGAGCAGGTAGTTTTTGCTTGCAATGTTGCAATACGAGAAGAAAATTAGAAATACAGTATACCTATGCTACTTATCAAAATAGTATTTTATATAAGACTTCAAATACTAATACTTTATGGTTTATTAATATAACTAGATAGCAATAAAATTAAAGTGCTTAAAAAAAAATAAAAGCAATAAAGAGTATAAAGACTTAACGTTAAAATCTGGCCATGCATGATCTGGTAGGTGGTGGTAGGTAAGTATACAATATTCTTACCAATTGCATATTTTTAAACAGTTCTTATATTTTTAATAATTTGTATTCTATATATTGTATGGGTGAGTTTTTACGAATATATTCTGTCAATAAAAAATGTATATTTTTTAATCTAATTATTTTTTAAGTTACGTAAGCCAGACATCTTAGTATTATTATAGTAAACCATGTAAAAAATAATAAATACAGTGTAACTCTATATAACGACATTAACGACACTGAAGGGACTGCGGATTTTTCGACGTTAAGTATAGAGAGTGGTTGTTAAATGGAGTGAAATAAAAAGGTCATCTTACTATTCTAAATATTCTAATGTATCTGTTTATAATATACTTAGGACACATTTTGCACAAGAAGAACATTCATTTCATACAAATAACAATAACAACGCCTATTAATTTATAACGTGTAACATCTTGTCAAAAGTCTAGTGCCCGAGGTAAACATGTGCAAGTTGATCATACAAAAACAAAAGACAAATTTTCTTAGAATCTCCGGTACGTCAGTCGAAGTAAACACGTGCTAGATAATAAAACAACAAAACAGCAAACAAAAAAACGTACACAGCTTCAGTTTTTGTCAATTTCGGCAACTTAGAAAGTATTTCTTAATGATGTATTTTTATTTATTTATTCAGGTAATTACAACACAATATCTAAGCTTAATTACAAAAGTATCGTTATACCAGTAAGGTTTGTCTCGATACTCCATCATCCGCGGTAGAATTTATACAACAATAGAATAACTTTTAACAACAACTTATTAAACTACTTACATATTCATATTCATAACATGCTCAATTTAATCTATCATTTAATAATATGATTAATATAATTATGCCGTATTGTTGTCGTTAAATAGAGTGAGCGTGACGCTATATAGAGTGTATTACTGTAAAGAAAACAAGGTAAACCAACCAAAGTCAAGCAATTTCGACATTTTAAGGAGTTTGTCGCTAAATCGAGTGACGTTATAAAGAGTTTACACTGTAATCATGTGTATCTGCCAATAAGTAATGTATTTACAACTTTTAATATAATTTAGTATGAATTTATGAAAAGTAAGACTTTTCTCATATAAAATCATATAATCTTTATATAATCTTTTTTATCATATAAAATGAACTTTAAGACTGTACTAAAAAATATTATTTACAATTTTAGCAACAAAACAACAAAACGATTTTAAATTAAAGTAACTTGGAAAGACTGTATTTTACGAATTGGCCGACTAAGTGGCGAACTCGAGTCATACCTACTTACCTAAACACAATATCTTAAAAGTCATATTTATTTCGTGTTCATTTGCTTCGATACATTTGCTTCTTTAATTTTAGCCGCTGCGTTTGTTACAATTGCATATATGTGTAGACAGGTTCTCCTTATTACACCGACATAAAGCTTATAATTAGCTATGGCAGTTCTGATCATGGTTTGGGATGCTACTTGTTTTCGGCGATATCAGACAAAAGGGTAAAACAACACGTTCTAATGAATGGAACACCACCGGCCGGCATTTATTACCTGAGCACTAGTGTGAAAGTGACTCCAGTCAACATGAATGATTACCAATTTTGAGATCTATCTTAATGTATTTAGCAATATAATTGCAAGGCAACCAAGGTAGCATGTGTTTTTAAGCCTAAGGTTCTCGCTTGAAATCCTGCGTTTCAAATGCCGCTGTACTTTTTTTGCTTCGTTGGTAGATTAGTAACTAATCTAACAGTTAGGTAATTGATGAAAATAACAAATAACCACAAAGTAGTAGTAGGTAGTATTTGTCTGCATACCTATTCTTCGCGAAACTATATAACTTACACCATTATATATAAAATGTGTTTCTTTGATTGAAATGTAATATGTAATGAAATTAACTTAAAAGCAATAATAGTAAAAAAATTTGGCCAAGTGCGAGTCGGACTCGCACACGAAGGGTTCCGTACCATTATCTATAAAAACGGGCACCCATCCAAGTACTGACCCCGCCCGACGTTGCTTAACTTCGGTCAAAAATCACGTTTGTTGTATGGGAGCCCCACTTAAGTCTTTATTTTATTCTGTTTTTAGTATTTGTTGTTATAGCGGCAACGGAAATACATCATCTGTGAAAATTTCAGCTGTCTAGCTATCACAGATCACGAGATACAGCCTGGTGACAGACGGACGGACGGACGGACAGCGGAGTCTTAGTAATAGGGTCCCGTTTTACCCCTTGGGTACGGAACCCTAATTAAGGTTCTAAACTAGGGACGAGTTAGTTCAAAATTAAAAATAGTAGACTATATAGAATAGGGACACCTACTTCAATTCATATACAGAGTCATTTTTTGACCGTTAGCCATATTGTGCGAGGTGATTAGGTAGGTCATACTGAACAACTTTTTCTATGGGACCAACCTCGAAATTCCAAAAAAAATTTGGCCTTCCCATAGAAAACGTCGACATCGACATCCACTCGACCAAAATGTATGAAAAGCCAAAAAAAATTTTGTGATTTCGGAGTTGGTCCCATACAAAAAGTTGTTCAGTATGGCCTACCTAATCAGCTCGCACAATATGGCTAACGGTCCAAAAATGACCCTGTATTGTATAGTTGGTTAAATATGTTATATTAACACATGTGTTAAAACTGTTATAAATAATTAAAAAAAAAAATTCGTACTCTAAACGAGTTCATCTGAAGTCAACATTCAATACTAGACCTTGTATACCCAGAGCTAGAGCATTGATTGGCTCAAACTGTTTCGGATCCGTTCGGGCCGGTCTTAAGTACCCGTGTAAACGGAGATACTTATCTGAGAAACGTTTCTTGGGAACGGTTATTGGATACGTATCCGGATCCCGGCGGTTCCGTGTAAACCGTGTTCTTAGCACCGCCGGTCTTAAGAACACGGGTATTCGTTTCGGCGTGTAACACGGATACCGGGAGCCCTAGCTGATATAGAATGATTTTTTATTATCAGTTCATTAGTTAATATTTTACATGTTGGTTTACTTCTGAAAGCAATGCAATATACTATCGAGCATGCAGATCTGATGACAGAGATGGAACGCGGCCATAGGATGTCATTTAAGGGATATTGAGTAGGGGATAATTAGTATATATATCGGCGGTAGATCGTAAAATCGGGCATATCGAGATATTCCTAGGCATATCATGAAACGCCGCCATTTAATAATCTGCCTTTTGCATTTTTTGCCACGGCTAGTGCTGCATTCTATGTGGCATTTGGAGCAGAATGCGTAGGTACTAGGTAGGTACTAAAATCATACGCTACCCAAACACGTACTATAAGTAGGCTGTCAAGCCATTTCAATGGTTATCATTTGCCAAAATTAGGACATCCTACTTATTCGATATGCCTAAATGTTGAGGTTTGAACGGTATGGCTGGTGGTCACTAGTCAGATCATGACATGCCGGCGTTTCACGATCTGCTTAGGAATATCACACCTTGAAGTTAGCACGATATGGCTGGTGGTCACTAGGCAGATCATCATCTGCCTAGGAATATAACTCATTGAGGTTTGTACGATATGGCTGGTGTTCGCTAGGCATCATAACCATCTGTATATTATTCATTATGTTTATATCGATTTTACCGATATTGGTTTTTATGGTGTCCCATCACTAATATTGGTACGGTGATACCAGAGTAATAAATTAAAAGTGCCTATTTATGGAAAGTGACAGCCGTAAATAAGTACCTTAAATTAATAAAATATTTGACATGTTAAATAAAAATATATAGCTGGTCAAGCAAATCTTGTCAGTAAAAAAGGCGCGAAATTCAAATTTTCTATGGGACGATATCCCTTCCCGCCTACATTTTTCAAATTTGCCGCCTTTTTCTACTGACAAGATCTGCTTGACCAGCTATATGTAGAAACTAAAGGAAAAATTAATTAAAAAAAAGAGTCTATCGGTAATTTTACGTTATTTAGGGGTTGTGCACAAATCACGCGAGATGTTTTCGACTACTTTTTGATCCCCCGTCCCCCTTTTCTTTATTCTTATAGATCTATTTATTTGATTAAATAGATTAGGTTGATATGAAACTAAGGTGTTATATAAAAATAATGTGTTACATAAATTATATGTGACGTCCCACGGGTAAAGGAACCTTATGGGGGTTGGCGCTTACGCTATTATTAACACCTCTCCAATATTATTGCGGCGCCATGCGACGTAAGCGCCGGCTGCCATAAGGTACCTTTTTCCATGGAACGTCACATATAACAAAAAGCAACGCAAATAGGGCATATTACTGCAATGTTCTGCCGCCAGAGTGTAGCACTAAGCTAGCTAGTAAATTTTCTCTTTTCTCTTTATCGCTCAAATATGCAATAGTGATAGAGAGGTTAGATAACGAAATTTAAATTTTCTTGTTCCGCGGCGGACCCCCAGATTGTGATGGATTGTGGTAGTCGCGCCCCCTACGCAGAGTTTCGCATAATATTTCCTATTAGAAATTATACTCGTACCTAATTAATATTTAGAAAGTCTTCTTTCGAATTACCCTAAAATAGATCTAATATCATATCACTGGTATCACTGTCAGATTGACAATGTTTTTTAGTTATTTGCAAAGTTAATGCACTATTTGATAATATTTAGATGTAATAGTACTTACATATGATAAGAAACGTGTTCTTTTTGTAGACTAGACGTTTCCGATCTCATTTTGCACGAGAAAACGTTGCAATTCGGCATTTTCGGCTCCTATCATTCCGCTCAGACTGACGTTTGCTGAATGGCGTATGACGTGTGGCAACTAGTTTTATATAACCTCCTTGACCGGCGGCCGCGATCTTTTTGCAGAGGGGAACGTCTGTTAATGGCCGCTCCATAGATATTTACTCCGAGATCGGAACTGTCGCCGTATACAATGTAGTTCTGTAGGTCAATCGAACAAACTTCTAGACTACGAGAAATATAAAATGATCTGAGTGCTGCCATCTAGCGGTACCGTTAGAAAGTACTTTCTGATAACAGTAAAGCCAAGGTAGTAAATAGCGCTGCGGCGTGTTGTGAAGTGGAACGGCATTTAGTTTGGAAGTCCGCCGATAGATGGCGCGTGTAGCTAAAAATTTATGACATGAAAATTTTCCTCAGTTTTAGTTGGTTTTAGGTTTTAGCAATCTTTTTGGTTTTAGGTAAGAGGTCATCCCCTATTTAAGTACGAGTACTATTAACTCGGCCGAAGACGACGCGGGATAAAATTCAGTCATATTTAAAATTAAAATGGCTCAATTATAGAGGATGAAACAGTCGAAAATGTGACCTTAAAGTTTGTGTATATTGGCGGAGTTTAATGTCCACGTTTCCTCTTTAAGTTGAATTACCTATATATGGCAAACGTGCAAGCCCCACAGGAAGTCAAGTTACTTACTTAATCATGTACTTACATCTAAATATGACACTATATAAAACTATAATATACCTAAACATATGTAAACTGTAATAGGTAACAAGCTTTAATATACATCATAATAAACCAGTTATTTCGCGTATAAGTAGAGATCTAGGTAGATCGAAAACGTTCTTGACACCAATAACCATCATTATGTATAACTGACTTGAACCTATGGAATGTGACTATAAGGCGGGGGTTGGAGGGGGTTGGTCGGTGAAGGGGCTCAAACTGTTCAAAGTTTATTATCAAAGGAAAAAATCACGTGAAAAGGGAAAACCCTAAATGTTCTTTAAGGATACTTGTCACCATTATGTTAAAAGTACATTGGCTTAAGAATAAGTGACCCAGAATATTGATATCAGGTCATTTTGTGGGCTATATTAGAAGTTTAAACTTGATACTTACACCTCGCGCCAATAAACAGGGGGCTCCTGTGCTGCCCCCTACAGCTTATGCACGTTCGCTATATATATACAACTATTTTATTTTATTTATGTATGTATGTATGTAAACACTTTATTGTACATAAGACAGGTTAAGATACAATTAAAAGAAAGTATACAATGTACAAAGGCGAACTTATCCCTATAAAGGATCTCTTCCAGTCAACCTTACCCAGTTCCAGTTCCAGTTAACCTTATTTTATTTTATTTATTTTGATTTGATTAGTCAAATAAGTACCTACTTAACACAGCATTGCAGTAAAACCAAGGCACTGTGAAACTTCAAAATAAAATACAATACAAAGAAATAATACATGAGAACAAAATACAAGTTAAACACTGAATTTGGGCGACGATATAGATATAGATATTCTTTGCAAAATCAGTCGTGCGTCTGTTTGGCGTTGTTTTTTTCATTTGTCCGTTAGATGGCGCTGTTTATACAATTAAATCTACATCGCGAATTCACTTGTTTTGGCCGTTTTGGGTTGGTATTTATTATTAAACTATTTTACCTAATTGATTTATCTAACCGTATTTATTGTATACTTAACTAAAATTTTCCTATATGCGGTACCTATGTAGGTACTTATAACAACACTGTCAGACTGTTAAAATGGAAACGAGGTGTTCTGTTTTATACAATACTAGCTTTTGCCCGCGACTTCGTCTGCGTGGAATTAGTGACAGCAGCTTAAGTAGGTATAGCGCCTGGATTCCTGGATAATGCTAATACCAATGATTCAATTCGCGCATTGCTTGCTTCAATTATTAGGAAATTCATTAACTCTTTCAATTCCACCCCCCTTTCAGGGATAATTTTCGGCATAAAACTATCCTATAACCTACCCCGGGACTCAAACTATCTCTATACCAAATTTCAACTAAATCGGTTCAACGGCTTAACCGTGAAGAGGTAACAGACAGACAGACATAATTATATATTATAGTATGGATGTAGGTAGGTACCTACATATTTCATAGCAATTTCAAGGAAATGACTAGATACTTTGTAGGTATAATGTGAACAGTAATTTTCTTACTTTAAATAAGTATTGTCTGTCTGCAATTGAGAATAACGAATTGCATTTTATTATCTAAGCATGACCTTATTCCGAGTGCAACATATTGCATCACACATGAAAGACGGATCTATCATTGGAAAAATCATTCGACTGATTCAAGGTTGGCTGGATGAGATCCCTTATAGGGATATGTTCGTTGTTCGCCTTTGTACATTGAATATATTTTGTTTTATTGTGTTGAACTTACTCGTATGTACGGAATATCATTTCATATTTACCACTATCTTTTCGGTGAAGGAAAACATCGTGACGAAAACTTCATACATCCGCGAAAAAATTCAAAGGTGCGAAGTCCCCAACCCGCATTGGGCCCCGCGTGGGGACTATAGCCCAAACCCTGTCATTCTTGAGAAGAGGCCTGTGCCCAGCAGTGTGGGAACGTATAAAAGCTAAATTATTTATTTTTATTTATTTTATTGTGTTTTAACCTGTCTTATGTACAATAAGGTGTTTACATACATACCTACATATACAAATTGTTTATTCTCGCGTTATAAATTTTAACAATTTTATTTAGCTTGGTTTAGAGCTGTGCGAGGCATTATGAGCCTTTGTGTGTTGGCTTGGAAGCAAGTTTCGCTAGTCAGACCTTGAATATTATGTGTTAGATTAAAAAAAATCCGGTTTTCAATGTTATTCGATCAAAAACCACACAGATGCTAACTTTTAAGCAAATAAAAATTAATAGCTAAATGTTTGTAAGTAACAAGTTTTTATAACGTGTGACTTTGCAAGAGTTTTGCGATTGCTACGTCATTGAATAAATTTCGCACACCGGTTTTCTCAATACGAATAACATGTTTTATAATTATTCTCGGTTTTTTAATGTGATTTTTTCCAACTAAGAAACAAATCAAAATAGGTACCTACTTTTGTTGTTTTTAATTATAACATACATACACTATTAGGTACCTATGCGTTACAAATGTAGGTACATTCAGCAGCAGAAGTTGCTAAGCAGACGAGGTATTGAAAATTACCTTAACACGCTCTTATTCTCTTAACAATAAAGTCGCGTCAATATCATTTTGAACACCTCGCCCGTTTAGCAACTTCTGCTGCTGACTGTCCTACATCAATTGTAAAATACGAAATTTTTAGGGGGTTTTTCCAAAAAAAAAGTCAAAGTAATATAAATGTCACGACCTTTTTGACGTTACCTGCAGCAATACAGACGGCATTTAATGCCGCAAATATAAAAATTGATCTTGCTGCCCGGATTTTTCACATTTGCGGCAGCAATGCAGTCGGCAGTAACATCGCGGCGCTGCAAGCTGCAATACTGCTGCAGTCTCTAATGCTGATGTCGATGTAGTTTGAATCCGAACGGTAACTTCATACGTGATGATGATGATGATATCCTGTTATCCCTCATCAGGGATATTATATATTTATTTATTTATTTATTTATTTAAAATTTTAAATCAGGCAACAAGGCCCATATTACAAATACCTTACAGACTAACATACATATATATATATTATAAACTTAAAAACTAAACACTATTTATGCGACAAAACGGCGTGGCTCCGTTGAATCGGCTGTTCTTGTGTCGGATTCGGCAGTTTGCCCCGGAACCTCCGAAACACGACACCTTTCGGCCAGAAGTCGGCGCACTCGATGGTCTCTTGCAGCGGTCGCGGCACGCGCACCACAAAAGAGTTGAAGTGCACGTAGTGGCGCGATCGAAGCTGGAACACCCTCAGCGAGTAACCGGTCTTCTGGTGTACGTACTCCACCACTTCAGCAGCCGTGGCGGTGTAGTGCAGGCGCGACACATATAGCGCCTTACTCGGTGTAGCAACCCGCAAGCCAGAGTTAGCCGGTTCGGCGGTACCACACTGAGTCTTACGAGGCGGCTTGCGCGCCTTCTTCTTTCTTGATACCAGTGTGAAATCCTCCTCATCCACACCGGCAACAGGGAGCTTCTCCTTATATAGGGCTCTCAGAAGGGATTTCCATTGTTCGCGGTCCAGCGCGGCCTCCTCCAGCTCCGCCCAGCCGAGGCCAACTGGTGCAGTCTCCTTTTCCACTGTGCGCCTCCAGGTGGTACGTGGGCGACCATGCCCTCTTTTCCGGTAACTTTCCAAGTCAGCCCTTGCTTGGATAGGTGAGCGTTTCTTTTATTTTTTGCCATTGTTATATATTGTGAAGTTTTTTGCCAGTTTTGTGTTATTTCTAGTCAGGATCGCGAGCCCTTTTCATCCTTATAAGAGAAAAAAGTGTCCTAAAATGTTCATACATTTTCAAACTTTCCTTTTTGTTACTGCCATACAAAGTATATGGGGAAATGGTAACACAATAGGAAAAAAACTCTTGGACATTTTTTTTTATCTCATTAGGATCGAAAGAGCTCGTGATTCGAGTAGGAATAACACAAAACAGAAGTGGCAGAAGAAAATAAAAGAAACGCTCAGGTGGCTGTTTCTTCACTTCATACATACATTATAAATGTTATATTAAGTAGTACGGTGCCAAAGAAATATTGGACTTAGGTAGGTATGTATAATTGTATATGCAATCACGTGCATTCGATAACTCGTTTTATGAATGACAATTATATTTGTTTACGTGATTTTTACTGATTTTATTATGAGAATTCATTTTGTGTCAAACTATGCCAGTTGAAATATTCAACGCGAAACGTGATTTTATTCCGAGTCTGTTATCTCTGTGTTCAAGTTAAACATCATCACGGAATTACCATTTTATTTTTTAGATTTAAAGTTAAATTAGAATACCGGTATAAATTATGTTACTGAGTGGCATCAAACTATATTTTTGAAGTGAAAACTTCTTTAGTGGCGCTGTGCACTTTTTGTGATGGGCAAAAAATGTTAAACTCGCGACAGGTCACGTGACCGTAAGATTCGTAAGACGTAAGACGGACACGTGACCTGATCGAAAAACTGTTACAATGTCATTGAGTTTTCACTTCTGCCGGCACTCCTGGTGTGCAACCCGTTGTTTTTTTTCTTAAAATCTCTGTATTACCTACCTACCACATTGCAAGCACCTTTTTACTTGTACTTATGTACGAAATTAAGCACTTAATACCAGTATTAATTTGCAATCAGTAAAATTAGTTTAACTAAACAAATAGTTAAGCCAAAATCTTAATAGCGCGAGTCAGGATTTAAGCTACAGGGAACAATTGCCATCTATTACGTAATTCGTTCACTAAATTAAGTTTTGCAATAGCACTTTGCGTCCTTTGCGGTGCACTATTATACTGTATAATAGTCTCTTCAACTGTATGAATTCTTACCCGCATTTAGGTGCAATGGTAGTCTAGATAGTTTAAAACTCGAAGGCATTTAGAAAATTCAATAACATTTTTCATTTTGGTTCGTTCTAGATTTGAAAACGTGGGACGCAGGTGCATACGCTTTCGTAGCAAGCCAACAGGAAGTAAAAACGAATTTTTAACGAATTTACTACAAATAGTCAGAACTCTAGTGTGTTATCTCACTTTCATACTTACATTGAACTCTATTCCCTAGGAAATAAGGGTGACGGCTGGTAACAGTTGCCAGCAATGGAGCCACTCACTCGTTGATATGAACGGTTCGGAATAACGTGTGGCGTGTTAGTTGTTTGGAAAAACTGCAGCCAATTCTGTACGTACCTACTACGTACAGTCACCTGCAATAACATGTTACTCATTAGAAGGCTGCAAAAATATCTGACACGATCTTATTTATAGAGCCATAGGAGCACCGAAAAAAATAATTTTCTACAATACTACCAGAACGTATAGTAATTAAAAATATAGTTATACCTACTAAAATCCGGTAGTAATAACAAAAAATGTTGTATCGTGTAAAACTTGTTTTTTAAACATCACTGTTTAATTCTAGTTAAATGCAATTTAGTACTGCTTACAATTTCGTTGTATATGTAAAGATGCAAGTGTTGTAAATATTAAACGTTTGTCTCGTTTAATATATGCATCGTAACACTTAACTATTGATATGTAAAAATAAAGATACGAGTGTACACGTTACAAGTTATTATGTTGTGGTTACTATAATGCATTGTAGTCTGAACGAATCAAACAGTTGTGCCAACACCACGGTGTATGCGCGGGTGGCGGGGGGCGGAGAAAGGAATTGCGCAATTCACAGAACGGCAGCCATTACGCCAGCGTCTTACGTTCCGGCCGGTCGATGTTTTATTTACGTAGATCCTGTCCATAATTTTATTGTAAACTAGTACAAGTGTATAGTATAAGTGCGTGTTGCTGACACAGTGAAATGTGCGGGCTCCGATTAAGGAAAAGTCCTCCCGCACCGATGTGGATAAGGAGGGATTCAAACTGGTGGAAAGGAAACGCAAGGCGCGCAGGGCGCCTCGTAAAACTCTGTGTGGCACTGCGGAGCCCGTTAATTCTGGCCTACGAGTTGCGACACCGAGTAAGGCGCTCTACGTGTCTCGCCTGCATTACTCCGCCGGGGCCGACGAGGTGGTGGAGTACGTCCGCCGGAAGACTGGCTACACGCTGAGGGTGCACCAGCTACAGTCGCGTCACTATGTGCACTTCAGTTCATTTGTAGTGCGCGTGCCGCGGCCTCTGCAGGACACCATCGCAAGCGCGGACTTCTGGCCGAAGGGTGTGGTGTTTCGGCGGTTCCGGGGCAACCTGCCGAATCCTACGCCGAGTCAGACGACGCTACGGAGCCACGCTGTTACGTCGTCGCCCAAATCCAATGTTTAATTTGTATGTCATTTTTGTGTCTATTGTTTTCTTTGTGGAGACAAAATGTTTTTTTCTTTTGTAGTGTCACAGTGCCTTGGTTTTACTGTAATGCTGTGTTACTTATTTGATCAATAAAAAAAAAAAAAATAAGTGTGTAAAACTTGTCTGTATTTACTAGAAGAGCAGTGTACTGGTTATATATTGTTCACGTAACCAGAACCCACTGTGCTGAAGGGACTTCTAAACGGGCCATATGTTCACTGCAATATGTGGCCGGCAACTATTAGTGTCCCTCTCTAACATGTGAGTAAGAGGACACCAATAGTTGCCGGCCACATATTGCAGTGAACATATGGCACACTTAGAAGCCCCATTAGCACAGTGCGTTCTGGTAACGTGAACAATATAAAACCAGTACACCGCACAAATCGTTCAGTTACATATACTGAATACCTTGTTATAACAACAGGACAGGAACGTATATGTTACTGTATTATTTAGTAACCATTAACAGACCGGCTAGTTGGGTTTACTAAAAGTCTTATACCCACTACTATACACTTCATAGAATTAACAAATTTAATTTAACAAGAATGGTCTGGTTATGTTTACAAAGTGTCCTGTCGTCACATATACAACAAGACAATATAGTACAGCTAACCAGATTCTGGTTACCAGTACCAGGTTTTTTTTTCAGTGAGCGTGTCACATATGTATTTTTGCGACTTTCGAAGGGTAACGGGTCTCTATTGTTTCCCAAAAAGTTTTAAGGCATAAAGTATGGTTTGCCCGCATTTTCGTTAGTCATACCTACCTAATTTATTTGGTTGAGAAACGCGTCACTTTTCAGGATTGCCATAAAACAAACCTAACCAAACCTAATCTATCTATAGGATAACCTTACGAAAATCCTGAAAGTTAGCTTCAGTTTTAGGACTAAGTAATGATAATATGACAAACAATACATTATGAATTTATGACTTAAAACTTTATGGGAAACCAAGGGACCCCAAGGGTAACATATTATTGCAATTGCAAGTGACTGTACCCTACATACACGGACCCACAGACACACATATGATCCTATTGGGGCTCGGGGTTTTCCTTAAGAGGAAACCTTGTTTTTCACTTCAGTATAACCATACAAAATCATTGTTATATTTGTTATAATCTATTTAATTCTTTTTTTTTTAATTCTAATATGAAGAGAAACCTCAATAAGATAAGTCTGCTTTGTCTATAAAAACTCTGTGTTGTTAGGTATTTAAATAAAAGTAAACAAATTCTACCCTCAAATGGCTCCCTAAGCCAGTTGAGGGTAGATGGAAACATTACATGATCAAATAATGTAGGTTAAAGTCAGGTCGTTCAATGACTGATCCATGCGGTTTTGTAGGTATTTGATTTGGTTGGTTAACCAACAAATGTTATAACTACTTACCCGAAAATGTCGGTACAAATGATTTATTTACTTTTATTTAAATACCTAAAGATACAGAGATATATAGGTACTGTATGCAACAGTAATACAATTAGAGATGGGTCGCGGGTATTTACCCAATTTACCCACCCAGGTAAATACCTGGTAAATACCCATCTACCCGGTATTTACCCGTATCTACCCAAATGGACGGGTAGATTCATTTCTTGTTGCACATGTCGATTTGTGTTAAAGTGGAGATATAAACCGAGTTAATGGCTGTAATTATTGTGTGTCATTTAAAATGTAATGGTTTAGTTGCAGTTGCAGTTGCAGTTGTAACTAAGGAATTTTTAGTACAATTTTGATAAAGATTAAAAAAAGGCCGTCATAAGAGTATTTTTTTAGACTTGAGTAATTTATCGTACTTATACGTTGATAATACACATTCCAACTTCGGTCGGCGGGGGGTGTGGTTGGGGGGAGGGGGGCAAAAGTGAACTTTTTCATATTTCTTGGAATCTGTCATTAATATCGAAATGTGTTGTATGTACAAACTAAAGTAGACATAATTTTCTACAAAAAAGGTTATATACATTTTTGTCCTAAAACTAACTGTGTTTGACTTATAAGCTTCACAAGTTGGGATACTGCACAATTTTTTTTATTATTATTCATAGGTATTCTTTATTTTCATCTTTCTAATGTATATTAAAAGCATTTTAAAACATTTCCGGAAGCCAGGGATTGATTTTACACGATTTTTATAATTGGACTGATATGTTCAAATCGAACTTCACCTCATAGCAACCTTTTCGTAATTAGTTTGAACATACATTTTATGTAACATTATAAAAAATACTTAAATTAATCTTATTTATACTCACATACCATTAAACACATCAAATTTAGAAGAAAAACGAAAATACCCGCGTATTTACCCGCGGGTAGGTAAATATCGGGTATTTACCGGGTAAATACCCGCTGTCGGGTATTTGACGGGTAGTTACCCATCTCTAAATACAATTAGCAACTTTTTATTAACACAATGGAAAAGTTAAAAAAAATATTTTCCATTTAACCAGTAAAAAATATTTTACAAGTAACAAACATCATATTTAACTACAAATATTAATCACGATTTTCATGGAAACACGTCAATAAAAACCCACAGGATGCTTATTATTCTATGACGTAAGGAAAACTCGTTTGCCGACCTTAAGAATAAACATAGCCTTATGCCATTAGCAAGAAAGTTCACTTTTGACGTACATGTTTACGTTTGAAGGTAAGCAAGATGGATGTCATTCCAAACTTGACGCGAGTCGAATGTAAAGAAAACCAGTATAAGCGCTCCAATAGTAGTTAAGTATTACAAGGTCACTTAACGCTGGTTGGTCTATCAACTCGACTCGGCGGCTTCGCTCGACCAATGAGAACGCACGCTGTGCGCCTGAGCATCAAGTTCAGTGCTAAAGAATCGCAGCGACGGTTGCACGCGCGGATTTAAATTTTGAATTTCGAACTTGAAGTGTTTTAGTGCTGTGATTGTGTTTTTTTGGATTGGTTGTCGTGAATAGGGTTGGCGAAGTCTAAGTGAGTATTTTTAAATTAAATTTCAGGGGTGATTATCATAAATTGGACTGTTTTTTTTTGTAAAATACCCTTATTTTAAAAAATGGTCACAAATATAGAAAAAAAACAAAAGTCGTGTCTTACGTTCCCAAAATCGGTCAAAAACTCAAAACCACCACCTTAGCCAGTAATTTCAACCATTATATACATGTACCTATAAGTTTATACATGTATATTATATTTTACCTAGTAGGTATTTATACTAGAAATAAAAATATCTAATAAAATATGTAAATGTATTATGAATAAACTCACAAAATAAGAATCAAGTCTAAGAACATAAACTATGTAAGTATCTATATAATTTATTTAACATATAAAATACAACCGTCAACCAAATAATTACACCTGTTACAAAAATTTCGTAACTTTCGGCCTCTGTATGTAAAATCCTCGCGTTACCTCATTTTACGTCCGTTACCTCTATTCCTCAATTTATATGAAATAACTCGCCGTAACAATGCTCATACGATTGTTGCATATGAATTCATTAGCGCAGAAACTAAATTTGGTAACTAGCGTAGGTTAGAAATGAGTTAGCAATATGATCAAAAACTTTTTTGAAATGAGTTACGGCCCGATTCGACCTTTAACATAGTCAGTTAATATAATAGATCTATGTAGAAACGATATGGATTAGATATCAGTGTCAAATGTGACGTTTCTTCAAACAAAAACCTCACTTTTGACACTGACACATCTAATCCATATACATAGTTTCTAGATCTTAAACGTTTTAACTTAAAGTTCGAATCGGGCAGTTCGGCTTAGAACGCACTGGGATTAATTTCTTGCGGTTTCAGAACCGCAAGAAGTACGTACGACATGCTTCATAAGCGCACGCACTTGCAAGACTGAAACAGCAAGAAATTAGACTGAAACCACAAGAAATTAGACTGAAACCGCCAGAAATTAGACTGAAACAGCAAGAAATTAGACTGAAACCACAAGAAATTAGACTGAAACCGCAAGAAATTAGACTGAAACCGCAAGAAATTAGACTAAAACCGCAAGAAATTAGACTAAAACCGCAAGAAATTAGACTGAAACCACAATAAATTAGACTAAAACCGCAAGAAATTAGACTAAAACCGCAAGAAATTAGACTAAAACCGCAAGAAATTAGACTAAAACCGCAAGAATATAGACTAAAACCGCAAGAAATTAAACTAAAACCGCAAGAAATTAGACTAAAACCACAAGAAATTAGACTGAAGCCGCAAGAAATTAGACTGAAACCGCAAGAAATGAGACTAATACCGCAAGAAATTAGACTAAAACCGCAAGAAACTAAACTGAAGCCGCAAGAAATTAGACTAAAACCACAAGAAATTAGACTGAAACCGCAAGAAATTAGACTGAAACCGCAAGAAATTAAAAGCAGTGCGTTCCTGCGTTCTACGCCTTAGGTTATGCGACTTGTGGACATAGAATATCTAAACGGTCTTTGAAGCCTAATTTTCGTAAGTAATTATGCTTACAGTATTTATTAGTAGGTATGTAGGAAAGTCACCGGTTTTCCCGAACGTTTTTGACCCAGATTAGAAATCATATTGTAATATCGATAAAAAAATTATAAAGTGAAAAATATGTCCTTTTCACAAAATTATCACGTAAGTGCTGCGAGAAAAAGGTTTTTTTATTGACAACTATTATACTTAGTAAAGTTATACTTACGTACGTACTAGTGCAAACGGTAGACATAATGACATAAGGCAATTTTTAACATGTAGGTACTTAACCCTAATAAGGTTTTAAAATGTGTATTTAAATAATCAGTCGTATAAAATGGTTCTCACAAACTACACAATGTTTGGAAAATTCCATACAAAATAACCTGTTTCCATCGTTTCTTAGCAAACAACCGTGAAGGTCGCTTATATACCTCGCTTCTTCTTTGTATAAAAATTAAAAAAAAAGAACCTACTAATACCTACCTGTAAATGTTTAAAAAAATAACTACATACTCGGCCAATCACGTATTACGTTCGACGTTCATGATCACAGAATATTTTTTTTCTTTAATTACTTATGATTGATAATTAACTTGCGTAAATATCAATATTCAAATAAATGTTATTGCTTCCTACTAATTTACAAAAAAAACATGGTGTTCTACGCAGAAAAATGTAGGTACATAATACCATGCATGTTTTTCTAGAACAAAGTGCCTGCCTACCTTAGGTTACTAAGCTCAATTGTCCTAAAGATATAAAAAACCGGGCAAGTGCGAGTCGGACTCGCGCACGAAGGGTTCCGTACCATAATGCAAAAAAAAAACCAAAAAAAAGCAATAAAAAAAACGGTCACCCATCCAAATACTGACCACTCCCGACGTTGCTTAACTTTGGTCAAAAATCACGTTTGTTGTATGGGAGCCCCATTTAAATCTTTATTTTATTCTGTTTTTAGTATTTGTTGTTATAGCGGCAACAGAAATACATCATCTGTGAAAATTTCAACTGTCTAGCTATCACGGTTCGTGAGATACAGCCTGGTGACAGACGGACGGACGGACGGACGGACGGACGGACGGACGGACGGACGGACGGACGGACAGCGAAGTCTTAGTAATAGGGTCCCGTTTTACCCTTTGGGTACGGAACCCTAAAAACCGGACAAGTGCGAGTCGGACTCGCCCACCGAGGGTTCCGTACTTTTTAGTATTTGTTGTTATAGCGGCAACAGAATCTGTGAAAATTTCAACTGCCTAGTTATCACAGTTCATGAGATACAGCCTGGTGACAGACGGACGGACGGACGGACGGACAGCGGAGTCTTAGTAATAGGGTCCCGTTTTTACCCTTTGGGTACGGAACCCTAAAAATTGGGTTTTTCTTTGTCAGTCATTTTATCTAGACACTCGGCAGCGGGCAGCGTATCAAGCCAAGTTGAATGATAAAAACTATCGTATATCCTTCCTCCAGAAACTTCCTGCCTCGCACAACTAAGGTAAACGTACTGGTGCTCGACGCGGTCCCAGTACATGTGTGACGTCCCACGGTCAAAGGTACCTTATGGCGGGTATGGAGTTATGCATACCCCAGTAATCTACAATAAATAAGCTATCGATAACACAAAAGATCAACCTTCTAGGTTGCGTAGTTACAGAGATATGATTTTTTGAAAATAATGTTGTGAAATGAGCAACTTTACGATAGAGAAGTTTTAAGTTTAGCCGCCTAAAAAACTATGTTCCTGAAGTAAGTTACATAGTTGACTACAAATAATAATACCTTATATATCTGAGATTAAAAAAATATTGCGACTTGTTCTGTAATGCAAATAGAAACTTTTGATATCGACTGATTTATGTGTATACTAACCAATCTCTTGAAAATAAAGTTTTATTTCATTTTTACGATTGATTGCAATGAGCTCTCAAGATTTAAATTTTATCTATTAGAAAACGACACTGACAGACAGTTTAAGCAAAAAACAATACCGATTTAGAGGTGAAAATGTATTTTCTGACTTTTTCATATAAAATCACAAAATTGAATATTTTTACTTTTAATGTGACACACAATCAATTTCTCTGAGCACATATGAAAGAAATTCTGTCATTCAAATGAAATAAATCCTAAAACCCCAACTAAATACTATATTTAACCCCTTATGCCACTTTAAACTTACATAACAATAACAGTATTTGCTCCATACATTTACGAAAAGGTACCTTATGGAAATAAATCTAATAATACATCACTACAAAATATCAATCATATTACAGATTATCTTGTATGAATAGAAAATATTAATTTACATTAAACTGCCCCAAATTTAATTAGTTCTTCGTCATAATAATCTTACAAAAGACCAATAATTTGTATGTAATGAAAAGGTACCTTGTGGTCAAGTTACATGATGAGGCATGATGATGATGGAACAGTTAGGATAAACTAATAATATTTTGGGGTTAAGATGGTATAAATCGTCTATTTCTTATCAATAATATATTTCGGTTGCTATTGAAGATAAGCGGCATTGAGGTTCAATGACCTCAGATATTCCATAAGGTAATGCGTCGGGTATTGGCATTTTTCAGCAAACCAATGGCTGATTTACTGCATGCGACCAAACCAAATGAAGATTATTCTAGTTAAGAAAGACTTGACGAGAGTAACTTTGGTATAATAGCAGTCTACTTGGATTTGTGATGTCGGTCTATGTACGGTTATAATATTTGCGAGGCGCCCCAACCAGAACTGAAATTATCAAATTAGTTTTGCAGAATGCTAATACAGTTCTCTACCAAACTTCTTTTCCCGTATTGACTAGTTTTTTTGGGAATTTTCAATCTTTTTTCCATAAGGTACCTTTTCTACTAAACTCTGAGACGACATTACTAGGCTTATAACTAACTTATAACAAAAATAAAAACAGGTAAACAAACGTTACGCATTAACGTTTCAGATCACACAATAAAAAAAAATTGAGCATTTTTTCACCTCTTTACAAAACATTTCATATCTCCAAAACTAGAAACCCTCATAAGGTACCTTTTCTCGTGGAACGTCACATGTTATCTTGAAACTTAAGTCATTGTCAGTAGAGGTGACAGCAAGGTGTCATCTATTGGGCATTAGCATGTCTAGCACTAGTACGTTTACCTGAACTAAACTGTAGAATGAAGTGAATTTCCAGACCGGTACGTCATACGACCTTCAAACCTTCAAGAAAAGAGCTTACTCCCGTCTTGAATACGGTAACGCACTTGCAACCCTTCTGGTGTTTCAGGTGCCCGTCGGCAACGGTAATTGCTTACCATCGGGCGATTCGTCTGCTCGTTTGCTTGCCACATCTTAAAGAAAAGTTTATTAAGGCACCTCCACTCTGTTACTTCAATATCGATGCAGAGTTAACTTGGTCGGACTACAACACATCCACTAAATATACCTACACCTATACTCCGTATCTTTAGGTATTTAAATAAAAGTAAACAAAATCTACCCTCAAATGGCTCTTAAGCCAGTTGAGGGTAGATGAAAACAATACACGATCAAATAAATCAAATAATCTAGGTTAAAGTCAGGTTACAGTCATTCAGTGACTGATTCAGGCGGTTTTGTATTTGGTTGGTTAACCAATAAATGTTATAACTACCCGAAAATGTACAATTTGTTAGTTTACTTTTATTTAAATACCTAAATATATAGACTATATATAAACAATATATCCGGTAGGGCGGAGGCCGATCGGACGTCCCAGTTATCGCTGGGGCGATGCGGTTGAAGCGGACTTGCGCGATCTCCATGCCGATAACTGGCGGGAGATGGCGCAGGATCGAGACAATTGGCGTGTACTCGTGTCGGAGGCCAAGACTCATTTTGGGTCGCTAAGCCATTAAGTAGTAGTATATATAAAATTAAGTAGTAGTATATATAAACAATAATTAACATAAATACTCAGGGACAAGTCGGCAGACTTGACCTTATACCTGCGAAACCTTCTAGCAACATTAATTTTAATGCTGAGCCTTAAGACTTAGGCGGTGGTTATAAAGGTGATGTAATTTCTGTTCATTAGCAAATTACTGTAGCTAGGTACTTACTTAATGTAGTGTAGGTATATTTAAGTTTTAAAACGGCATATCTAATCCAAGCGAATAGAAGCAGTGGTGGCCGAGTGGATCTGATGTCCAACTTTCAATCCGGAGGTCGTGGGTTCAAATCCTGGCTCGTACCAATGAGTTTTTCGGAACTTATGTACGGAATATCATTTGATATTTACCACTAGCTTTTCGGTGAAGGAAAACATCGTGAGGAAACCTGCATACATCCGCGAAGAAATTCAAAGGTGTATGTGAAGTCCCCAACCCGCATTGGGCCAGCGTGGGGACTATAGCCTACACCCTCTTTTGCTTGAGAGGAGGTCTGTGTATATATATAGGCCTTTGTATTCACAAAATAAAGCTGAATGTCCACGAGAGCTTATAGGATTTAATGGGCTCCTAGAGAAATTGAGCGAATTTTTCAAGTTTTATATACCTATAAAGATCATCATTATTAGATCCTGAAGATAAAAATGTTACATTGTAAAGTACCTATACCCTTTCAAACAAAAAACAGGACAGCCGTCTTTAAGAAATCAGGCAGCGTACATAACAGCAAAAAATTGTCCCTCCTTTTTGAGGTTGGGTTATACAGTGCATTATTAGCTCAGTATCAGACATCAGTATGACGGCGGGATCTTTGGGAAGTCAAGGGAACTTTTCAATATATTATAGCAATTAAATGGGAATTTATTTACATAATAGATATGCCATTTTGTACCAAGAATGCTGGCGGATGTAAGGATTTCCTCGTTGCTAAGGGCTCATTTAGACGGCGCGCGAACTCGCATGCGATTTTAGTTACATTGCGGACCATTGAGGTTACAACAATTCAGCCGACCGATCCAATGACGCAATGTAACGAAACTCGCATACGAGTTCTCGCACCGTCTAAATGAGCCCTTGCTGATACGTTGTGCGAGGAAGCCGCCAGCTCTTTGGTCACTAGTTTAGTTTCGCGATTTTTGCAAAAAACTTGTGCGCGCTGGGACCCCATAGCAAAGGTAGATAGGTATAGGTACCTAAGTATTTGGATATTTTTAATAGTTAACCGTGCAGGCGTGCATTTAAAAACTTTAGGCAAAGTGCAATTGCTTGTTCTAAAGACCATAAAATGATATCATACAATACTAATAGGCAAAATATTACAATAATCATTTTGCGTTCTAGACCGTCTGCGAATAACCCGTATTTGTTTGTGAATGGTGTTAAAGTACTGGAAATTAGTGTACATATTGATAGCTTTATTCGTATAGTAACAGCTCGCGTAGGTGCTATGGCTTTGTGTAAACAATAAACAGAGGTGAAACATAGGTACAAAAGATTTTTCCAGACCGGCTAGAGGTTACCTAGTTTGAATTCTATTAATAAGTTTAGTATTAGGCCAATCAAATTAATTTTTTTCCAGGGATTAATTACCAGCAAGCTGGAAATCGTCTTTTGGTTCTAAATTAGCGTAATCCGAGTTTGCTCCATTCCAGGAGTTGTGGAAAAAAAATTGCTCTTTTTCAGTTTTTTGCTTGTAGTTCAAAAACGGTACGTCCGACGGAAAATTTACTCTAATCATGATACAAATTAATATCTGAGGATCCGAAAGATACCTTAATATGAGTTCGTAGTCAAAGGTTGTAAAATATGGCCGCCAATTTCAATTTTTTTTTGTAAAATCGTGTCAACATCCGATTTTTTTTACCAGTGTCTGATCTACAACGACCTTGCTGGTAGTAACATAGATTTAGACGGTGGGTTTCTTCTATATCGAGTGGTTTTGTCAATCCAAGGTAAAATGTATCTCCCAAGGCCCCCATAATTTATCCACACCTCCTGGGATGGAGCAAACTCGAATTATTCGAATTTAGGACCTAATGAAGGTATTAAAATGATTTCTAGCTTGCTGGGAATTAATTCCTCAAAACGCTTCTTTTTATCTAATTTGATTGGCCTATATAGCAAAAACAAAATCATAATGAAGCGATGCTAACTATATCCCAAGTCTTGTTTTGATATTATTATGGAAATATGATAGGATAGGATTAGATTAAGGGACAAACAGGTCACCTAGACCCGAATCCGTCTTACCTATTGTTAAGACGACTTTTCAAATTAGTAAAATTTGTCTAAACACGTAAATATTCATAGAATGTTAAAATTACTTAGGTGAGCGTTTCTTTTATTTTTTGCCATTTTTATATACTGTGACCTTTTTTGCCACTTTTATGTTATTTTATTTCTAGTCAGGATCGCGAGTCCATTTCATCCTTATAGGAGAAAAAAGTGTCCTAAAATTTCCATAAATTTTTAACTTCCCTTTTTGTTACCGCCATACGAAGTATATGGGGAAATGGTAACACGATAGGAAAAAAAAAACTCTGGGACATTTTTTTATCCCATTAGGATCGAAAGAGCTCGTGATTCTGATTAGAAATAACACAAAAGTGGCAAAAGTGTTCAGTAGTTTTTGAGTTTATCGCGAACATACAAACACACAAACAGACAGACGCGGCGGGGGACTTTGTTTTATTTAATTTAACCTTTGTTTTATAAGGTGTAGTGATGATTATGGCAAATTATTCAAAATGACGACCACATTTAAGTTGCTGTCAAGCCTTCTAGCATAACTCACTGCGCGATTCTTGTCGCGCAGATAAAAGACATTCTAACCAGTCCTAGTGTAACCACATTAAATTTGACAACCGGTCTGGCCTAGTGGGTAGTGACCCTGCCTGCGAAGCCGATGGTTCCGGGTTCGAATCCCGGTAAGGGCATTTATTTGTGTGATGAACACAAATGTTTGTTGCTGAGTCATGGTTGTTTTCTATGTATATAAGTATGTATTTATCTATATAAGTATGTATATCGTCGCCAAGCACCCATATAGTAGTTCAAGCTTTGCTTAGTTTAGGGCTAGGTTGATCTGTGTAAGATGTCCCCCTAATATTTTTAATATTTTTATTTTAAAATGTTTACTCGTGCGACTTGATATTTATGCTATTGATAGATATTTATGCTAGGCTCAATGTCCATATAGTCAAAATCAGCACCTCTCAAATACTAGAAGTAGCTAAAATCCTCAAATTAATGATAATGTCTTAATCAAATTTCGCGCTAAAATTTGTAATAGTTTCGGTAACAAAGTGTTACATATTAGCATGTATGACTGTTGCAAGGCCTTGCAACATTCTGCCTTGAAGCAGTCTAAGGTTTTTTACTCGTACGTTCTCAGTAGCATGATCGTTCATGATGACTCGGCCAAATTTTGCGCGCAGAAATGATGTAATGAGTGAAATTATTTGTTTTCATCCCTTGCAACATACTGCCTTGAATACAGTCTAAGGTTCTTATTACGTTCTAAAGTAGCATGATCGTTCATGATGACTCTGCAAAATTTAGCGCGCAGAAATGATGAAATGAGTGAGATTAAGGATGACTCACGTTAGACCGGGCCGTGTCCGGGCCGGAGCTTCCGGCGCTTACTTTTCTATGACATGCTCGATTGCACGTGATGCTTTCCATAGAAAACGATGAAGAGTTCCGTCGGTTGCGAAGCGAACTGCATCGCAGCCATAATTGTGTGTTTTTAGTTTTAAGATATATGTACCTTGTTTATATAATTTTAAGGTATTTATCTATGGGCCAATAGTTGCCTGAAAATAAATATTTTAATTTTTTTTTACATTGCTGATAAAATGACTCACTCCCCCGTCAGTTTAGTACTTAAGTATAGGCATAGTCTAATAAAACATGGTCTTCTATTCCCAGAGTGACACAGGCCTACGTCACAATAACATGGCCGCTATATATAGCGCTATCGCATATTATCATATAGCGCTGTCGCATGATGACGTAGGCTTGTGTCAGTTAGGTGACCTAGAAAAGACAGGAATGGAGTACCAGGCGGAGTATATTATTATACCATGAGTATAGGTAAGTTTTTGACTTGCAATGTCAACTGTGTACATGTAACTGTACAGTCAGCTCATATTATAGTAGGTAGTAATACTTTGGATGTTCTATTTGACGCTGACTGTACATACATGTGTACATAGGTACGTACTATAAGGTCGGACCTAAGACCCAACCAAGACCCAACCTTGGCTTGTATAATGATTTTATGCTAATTCTACACCACTTGTGAGTAATATAGCTTCCCTTGATCTCTGACGATGTTTATGCATATTCGTTTTCCATGTACATATATTAATATATAACATAATATTTACATAAGTGTTTTTCGTAACCCTATTCCTACTTAGCACATTTTTCTTCCATAATTTTCACTGGACTATGGGAAGGGTTATAGTCGGAGTAAGGATGACTCACGTTAGACCGGGCCGTGTCCGGGTTGGAGCTTCCGGCGCATTGTTTTCTATGGAAAGCATCACGTGATCAACTGTTATGTTATTACACCATGACTCTAAGCTAAGAAAACTAAGCCCCGGAAGCTCCGGCCCGGACACGGCCCGATCTAACGTGAGTCATCCCTATACGGGTAAATTTACCAAACATATTATTTTTACAAGGGTAGACTCCTTTACTAAACATAATTATGTATAAAATGGCGTAGCTGTCGTCCTTGGCGAGTCGGTAACCTTTGGGTAAACTATTCTCAAGTCGTGCGTCAGAGAGAACAGGCTATGCTGTGTAGGTATTATTTTTAGTGAGCGAGCGCGGGTTAAACCATTGTAACTTTACGCACCGTAAAGCCAGGACATTAGGAGAAACATAAGATATGGCGCGCCGCGCCGCGGGAATTTTACGACGGAAAATATGTCAAATTCCTTGGCTATATCACTTGCTATTTTATACTAAAATTATATTGCTATGGATAATGACATGTCGGACAAGGTAATTCTGAGTAACTTTTACTACCTATGTGACCAACTGACCAACCCCGAAATTGCGAAATGAAATTAGGTCTCATTACATAAGTACATATAGGAAGATCAGCTGTCGATGTTTTCTATGGGAAAGCCAACTTATTAATTGCGATTTTGAGGATGGTCCCATAAAATTGTTAAAGTTATTCAGTATGGGTGTTGACCTATTCACTTCGCGAATACGGCTAAGGATTGAAATTACTAGTTTTTTGTTTTTCCGTGGAAAATATATTACCCTTTATTGGTTTAAATAGCTTACATACGCTAGCTAAGCATTTGTAATACCAATCCAGGTACTTTATACATTCCAATAAAAGCGTTTAAGAAGAAAAGGTTCTTGATACCAGTACAAAAAGTACTTGAGGACTAAGGACCTATAGTAGGGCCCTTTATGAGTTTAGGATATTAATGCGTTCAGATAATTTAGGCTTTGAATATCTGGGGGTAACAGGGGAAGGGGTTTTGGGGTTTACAAAATATTATTTAGTCCTCATAAGGACTGGATATGGATTAAAGGACTGGTACTGGTATTTTTGTTATAAATTAAACAAATTTACATGCATCTTTGCATCACCTTTAGATGAGCAAAATCTGATACAATAATGATAATGCATTTTTTACTGCGCCGTCATGCTTTACGGCATATATTATATTATACGTACACGGCGGGAAGAAGTTGATATTTGTCGGGAAAAAATGGAAGAAATTTGAACCTTATTCAAAGTTCAAATTTCTTCAGTAGAATATCTCGAGTTATCAACTTCTTCCCGCCGTGTGCGGATTGTTTTTGTCACGAAATCACGTTTTTAACTTTTTTTTAAAAGAGCACATAAGGTGCTTATGGATGATATGACGTAAAAACATGTACAAACAACCTATTGTATTAACTCATCAGAAATAAAAAAAAATGTTTATTTATTGCGGCATTTTTTGTATTCTTTAGAATTGCGTCACAAATGGTTTGACACATTATTGTTTACGATGATTGTAGAGTTAGACCAAGAAAAGTCTGCAGCGATTTTGATAGCCCACGCAGTGCAAGTGTTATTTATACGTCATAGTTTATAGAAGTTTGACGTTTAAAATAACACTGCACTGCGTGTGCTGTCAAAATCTGTGCTATCTTTTCTTGGTCTAACTCTAGATGCTAAAGTTGATAGATTAAATCGATATTTTAAGAGCAGAATATTATTTACATAGCGTTTGAAACACGAAACTAGTAGCTATAATATAGCACCTTAAATACAAGCGTGCTCAAAACATACTATAAGTATTATCTACATTACTCATGTTCGTATGCCGTTTTATGTCAAATTAACACGTAAAGTGACACTCAATAGATTGCCGTGAGAACGTGCGGGTACGCGGTCTTTAATGGGGCCCACTGATTAACAGTCCGCCTGATGGTATCCGCAGTTGTTCGGAACTGTCTACTTTTTGTTCTAACTGACAGGCCGATTCCGTCCGGAAAACTGTTAATCAGTGGGCCCCTGAAGAGGAAAGTGGCGACCACTTCTCCATACAAAGTCCTCATTTTCCTCTCTTGATAATATCACAGAAAATATTTTTATACAATTTGATGTAAATTAACCTTAGTTATTCTATTTTTTATTTTTTATTGATTCATAAAATTTACACAGCATTACAGCGGATACACTGTGAAATTTATGCATCTCTGTTTGACTTTTTCTTCGATTATTCTAGGTATGGAATTTGTTTAATCTTATAATAATCAAAAAATCGAATTACGTCCAACGAAGGGTTATAGCTACATTATGGTTAATATCAATTAATTTGTGTAATATAAAAATATTTTCCATAATGTCAATATACAGGTAGGAAAATGTGAAGTAGGTTTGTATGGGGAAGCGGTTGTCCACTTTCGTCTTATAGTAAAACAATTAAGAATGAAATGTCTATTGTTTTTTGACCGCCAAAAACGTATAAAAACGGGCAAAAACAGACGTGCAGACATAAAATATAAATAATATAATAGACCTTCATACATTCCAATAAGATTTACAATAGCACGTTATATACATATATGCAACAAGCGTAGTATTCAAAGGGTTAAAGTCCGTGATTGTACATAATCATTCAATATATTAATGTTACCTCGTAATGGTTGACTGACTCGCCTTTTGCGTCGCTGCAGATTTTGTCACGTAAGTAAGATTAATCTATCCATAATTGATATGAAAACACGTGATTTTTTAATTGACGCTTGCTTTTTTTACTGTTGTTTGTTTATATCGTGTTCTAGAACAAGTATTAATTCTTCATTTGTTCAGTTCATCCGTTTTTGAGAAACTTCAAAAAACCAGTCAAATACGAGTCGGACTCGCGTTCCAAGGGGTTCCGAACATTACCCAATTTTTAACAATGTATATTTTTATGTGATCCTCTAAGGGCCAGTTGCACCAACCACTTTCGACAGACTGATCAACGTCAGCCGGCGCGCCCCGGCGCTTTACTATGAAACTTTCCATACATAAAAATTTAGCGAACTCTTTAACGATACGAACAGTTTGGTGCAACCGACCCTAAGGGTTCCGTTTTTTCCCTTTGAAGTACGGAACCTTAAAAAGAGGTAGTATCCTTAAAGAAACACTTTAAGTTTATTTATTTATTGACAAACTCATATTCCCAGTCCCACTGCTGGGAAAAGGCCAGAGCACAGTAAGTACACCGGAAGCGTATGCGTACCCGAATACTGTAAACAATTGAACGTGTTATCTACCTTCACTTACGGCTGTTCTATTATACCTCGTATATTTCTATTACTGCTATAACTGTTCAAATGTAAGCCATAGAAATGATGCACGCCTCTTCAATATACAATTGTACGAGCAATATTGAAATATTCTTTTGTTTCCGCCATGACAACTGATATGAACGTTGAAACTGTTGAAAGTGATAAAAAGAATACGAGCAACTACACGTAGGTACAGTGAGCTGCGAAATTGCATGGAGACATTATGAATGAATTCATTGTGGTCGCCATGCAAATTTGCGGCTGATGGCAGGCGTGATGGCTCACTCCGCGATTTCGTCGCTTTGCTACAGGTAACTTAAAGTACATCCGTTCCGCCCCAATTTTGGGGAAAGCCATAAGCCGCGCGTGGCGCTGTCGCCACCTAGCGGCCATATCTGTGCTGATCGTAACAGACGCATTTTGTTAGAGAGTGTGTCTTCTGTACCTAGTACTATTACAGGAGCATTCCACGGGCTGTCCCTCACAAACACATTTTAGTTTTGCGACTTTTCTTTCGGCATTTAAAGCGGGCGATTATTTTTCTGTGCATATTTTTGACCATTTGTCATAGAAAAGGAAACTCTTATACCTGCAAATCTTCAGAAAATTCGCGTTTGTATTACGGGACACACGGTAGACAATTTCATGGAATGGTCCTACAGTCAGTATAGGAATGTTGACCATTTTTTGAACTGTTTTCATTTTATAGGTAGACACGTAATTATTACAAAAAAGTATATTTTAAATTTTTATTCATGAATTTCAAATAAAAAATCGAGCTTAAATTAGTTTAGTCGTTTTTCGCGCCTAAACTAGACTTTATTTATCTTATACGGAGTAACATATATCTTTGGTATCTATTTATCCCTTAGAAACAATCCTTTGTCTCACTCAAGTCGCGTACAAAATGGTAATTTGGCAACATTGCCATAATTTAGTAGATATTCCCAGCTTGTTTACCGTGGTTATGAATATATCATGAGGTATGATGAGGTATAGCGTATTCTGATCAACACCGTCGTAATTTTCCGCTGTCGTTCGGGTCTCTTCGTCCTGAGGGATTGTACAGATTAGCCTTGTGCGGAATTTTAACAAAAATTCAAAATCAACCAATAAAAAAGGAAAACCTGACTTCAAAACTGATGCAATAAAAAAATGTCCCTTTTATATGTGCTAGCATCTGATATTTAAGTCGGTGTCATGCAAGCCATATATATCAGCAGTTCCACTTCACCATTTGGCACTTTATTTAATGCTTGATTTGTTGATGAAAATACCAAAATCGCTATTTAATTTACTAATATAATACGAGTATATATATGTCTATAAGATTTGAAGAGCTCCCTATTCCTCATAGATTTCAGTCGAATTAATAACCTCCTTTTTTTGAAGTCTGTTAAAAATGACCTATTTACGACTGTAGTTGATCCCGCGACCATTCTGACAATGAGAAAAAACGTAAATTTCAAAAAGTTATTATATCCGTTTCTGTCTTTGCCCTATACTGTACCGGTAATTTCCCCGTGGAAAAACGTGACACGGCAAAATTGCGGCAAAGTCATATATTTCTGGTTCATTGGGTACAAAAATAAACACGGCGTAATAGACCATATGCTACTTTTTCTTAAACATCTGGGAAAACATAAACAACTCAGGAAAAAACACAAACAAAACATCCATAACCTGTTATTATTATTACGGTCAGAATATGCCTCAAAGATAGTATACGTCGTACCGGTTGTAGTTCTTTAGATGTGCGTGTGTGTATAACCTAGGCTCTCCGAAACATGTCCCGCGAGTGCCTAAAAATACGTTAGTTAAACTGTAAAATTAGCTTTAAGGTTTAACCTCCTGAGTCCCTGCGGCCTTTATAAAGGATTTAATCCAAATGGAATTTTGAATTAAAATGGAATATGCGGAGGTTCCAAATTCAAAACTGTAGTAATGACAAAGAGGACTCAGGGGGTTAAGTAATTATGCTAATTATATACCTACATTTTATGGTTCGCCAAATATTTTTTTCAATTGCGGTCACGGTCAAAAGTAAATGATCATAATAATATACCATCACAACACATGCAAGCAAAGCTCAAAACATACTGACAAACCCCACTACGGATTTTTCGTATAGTAACTCGATGAAAATTGGATCAGTAGTTTAGATATAGGTACAAAGACTGTTCAAATCGTAACTATTCCTTTTAAATTAATAAATTCGAGAAATACAAAACACTTAAATACATAAAGACATTCAGAAAAACTCTATACTTGTCTACGGGCCTATTTATTTACGGCCCACAGATTACCAGTTCGCCGGACGATATCAGCCTGTCAGTTGTTCGGAGCTGTCAAATTTTGCGTTTAACTGACAGGCTTATATCGTCCGGTGAACTGGTAATCTGTGGGCCCCTTAATGACGTAGCCACGATATGTCCATTTTAGTTTAAACTCATAGAAGAGTGTGTGTACAGACATGTGTGTAGCTTCGTCACGGCTATGACGAGTCAAATAGCACCCAGATCGAAATCACGATTTTCTAATTAAAAATGACGTGCCGGACTTATTAATCACCTCAGACTTATAATGACTAAATAGTCATATATTATCATTATTAATGACCTGGGTAACAATGGCGACTACGTAAATTGCATCTAGCTCATAAAACCCTAATGTTGGGTCATAAAATATAATGAGATCAAATTGCTCATCTAGAAAACCTTATTTTTATTTTGCGTGTGTTTTTAGGATGGTAGCGATTAATTTTCGTTGGTCCTTTTTATTTGCGTTTAGTACTCGCGTTTATCGTATCGTTTTTGTTTTATTAAGAAATGTAGTAGTAGAAGTAGTAAAACACTTTATTGTACAAAAATCAAAACAAAACAGGAAAAATAACATTCGTCATTAGTACAAAGGCGAACTTATCCCTTCAAGGGATCTCTTCCAGTTAACCTTTGAGCAATTGAGGGAGAATTGGAGACGGTAGACATCCGTACTGTACCAACAGCGTAAATAAAAGAAAAAGAAAAGAATAATAATAATAAAAACGAAAAGTTTCTTAGTTACTTATAATGTTAGCAGCTTACCTACAACAAATATATACATATATACACAACTAATTACATATATATTCTATAATACATATTACCTACATATATACAAAAACTACAATACCTAATAATAATAATAAAGACATACAAATAATAATAGCCAATAATAATAGTAATTAAGTTAATTACCTAATGATAGTAATTTATTAATGTTTATAATAAATTTCGTTGAATTTAGGCCTTTTCGATCAATTCATGTACGACCTACATACACGATCTCAGTACTAGGTAATATTTAAGTGAAAACTTCTTTAGCGGCGCTGTGCACTTTTTGTGATGGGGAAAAAATGTTAAGCTCGCAACAGGTCACGTGACCGTAAGATTCGTAAGACGTAAGACATACACGTGACCTGATCGAAAAACTGTTACAATGTCATTGAGTTTTCACTTCTGCCGGCACTGCCGGAGTGCAACCAGTTGTTTTTTTTACGGAGTTATAGGGCTATAGGACTACCTATACCCTTAACCTAATCTATTAATAACCCTATTAATTATCGTCTAATTAAGTCATAGGAGAAAGAATGGTGGAATGTTGATGTTTATTTTCGTATTTATATTTATAATTTATTAAAGGTTCGAATTGTAGGAAGACCTCTTAAGTTACATTCGGACTATTTCGGACACCTTAAAAAATAATACAAAATAATGATAATGTATTTTGGGAGATAATGATATTGATGATGAGTTCATCCTAACAAAGATGTTTAAATTGATTGACGTTACGATATCAGACGGGCTAAGATGGCCGGCTCTTTATCATTTGTCACCATGCCCGTCACGTTCTAACAAGTATGTAAGTGCGAAAGTGACGCATGACATGACAGGTGATGAAAACGCGACCATGATAAGTGCGGGAAGATATAAAAGGTGCTAAAATATGTCAATTTCAAGCGGCTTCGTGTTTAACTTATGATTATAGTAAAAATGAATGAAAAAAATTACAACTGGTGATTACTTACGTTTTATTACTAAACATTTAGTTATTATAACGAAACACTAAAAAAATAGACGTTTTAAATACACGTTTAAAATAAATCAACTTATCACCATAATTGACGAGACTAGTATTTGTTCCAATCAATATTCTATAGTCAAAGTTTCAACTCCATCAAATTCAGTCTCAATTTCAGGCTTAATAATATTATCTTCATGCATCACTTCCCAATATGAAGGCGGATCATCAGGATGTTCGATAGAGAAATCATCCTCCTCAATTAAATCTTTATTATCTTCATCCTCCCTCAATATCTCAATCACTTGTACAGGTATTTCAAGATACATATTAATATGAGGCGATGGAAGCAGTAGTATAATAGCTACAGCGTAATCTCTCGCTATCATTTTAGAATGCTCAATTGACGAACAGTTATCAGGTACAGGGAGATCAGCAGACACCGTAGTAGCTTCTCCAGCGAATATAGCTCCGTAGTTAACATTAACACCTTCAACATCTGATTTACCTGTCACTTCATTATAACCAATTATACTGTATTTATCCACTTCGATTAACTTGATTTTTATACCTTTTACTATAACACTAGTATTGTTATCTATTTCACAATCTATCTTGATTTTATCACCAGGTTTTACTACAGAACTAGCTATTGTTGCTTTTACACTTATTACTCCTTTGCTAGAGCATATAGAAGTAAACTTTAGTAGTTTTTTCTCATCTCCGTGTATAAGCGGCTCTATTGGCAATCTAGGTGTGGCACCAGATATAACACTAAGTTCCTTCTTGTATCGTGTACTTAGATTTAAAGTTCCCGGTCTTTCAAACTTAATTCTCACATAATATTTGATGAAACACCAAATTTTGTATTTTCCAGTGTGTTTATAAAACTTTAAAGATGGCGGCACGTTTTCTGGTAGTTGGAAATTGAAATCCATTTCATATTGTCCGATAGTCAGCGGTTCTTTCTTTTCATTAGTGAATATCACATGATCTATATCGACATAGTCTTCAGAGTTGTGAAATCTATACTTTTTGTCTCTTCTCCGTCTCGATTGGTCTTGTATACGTAGTTTTCCTAGTCCTTTGAAAGATATTGTTATTCTTTGAAATGTGTACTCTTCATCTAAATAGTACCTTATTGCTCCCGACACGATGCTTCCTGGGGTATATTTATATTTTCCGTCTGCTGGTTTATTTAAATTTATTTCACAAAATATACCCATATTTGTGAATTTTATATAACTTTCAGGAGTAACTGTTGGACGTTGTGTTTCATTTGGTTTGGATTATCGTGTGATAAAGATTCGAGTAGCACAACTTATCTACCATGAAGATAACATTACTCACTATCTATTCTAGTCTGATATGTTTACAATGATTCAACAAACTTCTAGTAACATACTGAATCATTTATTTATTTATTATTAATCAAAATAATCTGTATTTGATCTAGAATCAGGAGTAATTCTTAATTTTATTTATCCTAAATCCTAAGATTCAATAACGAGTTTAAGGCCCTGAAACACTTTTTGACGGTTATAATACTTATGAAATAATTAAGCGACCAAGATCCAAGCAAGATCGTATCAAGCAACGATCGTAGCAAGTGGAAATCCTTGGTCTCTGCTTATCCCTCAGGGAAATGGCGTGATTATATGTATGTATGTATGAAATAATAAATCAACGAGTAAATCGTAGTTTTTTGGGCCTGTCTCAAATTTATTTTGTAAGATGGGAACATCAGTCACCCGCGACAAGACATCGGAAATATAGGTAAACAAAATAAACTCGGCGGAAAAAAACTATGATTCATTATTATTCTTAAAAGTTATAACTACCCCATTGTGATTGTATTTTGCCCATCATCATCATCTTCATCGCGTTGTCCCGGCATTGTGCCACGGCTCATGGGAGCATGCTGGGGTCCGCTTGGCAACTAATCCTAAGAATTGGCGTAGGCACTAGTTTTTACGAAAGCGACTGCCATCTGACCTTCCAACCCAGAGGGTAAACTAGACCTTATTGGGATTAGTCCAGTTTCCTCACGATATTTTCCTTCACCGAAAAGCGACTGGTAAATATCAAATGATATTTCGTACATAAGTACCGAAAAACTCATTGTTGGTACGAGCCGGGGTTTGCAACCACGACCTCCGGATTCTTACCGTTAGGCTACCAGCGCTTCAATTATGATTGTATTTTGCACTAGTGCCAAAATAAGAACATGCTTCGATAGTCAAACATCGAATTCAAAGTCAAAGTCAGTCAAATAAGCCTGTCTATTCTTGCATAAACACACGTCACAAATCTCGATTATTTGACTAGTCTTATTGACACACCGTAACATGGACCACCAACAATAAACTCCGCATTATGAAGTTTATGAAGACTCGCGGTCCACTTCACATGCATCCTTTTACTTCATGTGTAGCAGGTACTACTTTGCAAGCTGCAGCACTCAGTTGTTTTTGTATTCTACACGAGTTTATATAATAAGGTTTGCATTTACAGATTTATAAACGCGTTACAAAACTCAATTAGCTAATAATCGTTTGTCTTTATCTGTCATTTTGACTTATGTATTTGTAAGAAAGGGATAATACATAATTTAACTAAATCAGGCCCCTAAAGTTTAATGAATAAGGGGGATAGATCCTAATTTACTTTTTCTGTAGGTAGGCACCTAAAAGTTAAGAACATACTTAGATAACACTGTGGCACAAATGTCCACAATATAGTTCAAACTAAAACTACAACAAGAACGATTTAAAGAAGTAATTCAAATTCAAATTCAATTTCAAATTCAATTCGTTTAATACGGTGTAAACGTACATGTCAATAAAATACAAAGAATAAAAACACACACATCTAAAACTAATGAAACCTAAAACAACACACACGTCAATTAATTTAAAGAAAAAATATTACACAATATTAATACCCACAAAATAAATTCTTAAAATAATTATATAATCAATGTCCATAAAATTCATTAAAGGCTTTGCTTTTTTTGGCTTTGTCAATTAAATCGTTTTTGAGTTAGCTGACAAACATCTCATAAGAAGTTGCCTCTTTGATTTCCGGGCTCAAGTAATACAAGGTACTAGAAATAAGCCTCCAGTATTAGGCTACGAAGATGAAACTTTTGTTTTTCTGATCATTAATGACCTATTAACATCTGTTGCGTATTTTTTGTGTATGTTAACTAAAGTGGGAGTTAATTGCGTATAAATAAGGCTGAAAATTACTACCAAGTTAATAACAATGTATAAAAAACGTGAAAGTTTAAATAATCCAAAGATCACAATTTTATTGTGATCACAACTGAAACAAGTGCCCGCACTCTCATACTAATTTACTATAGGACAGTGATTCCCAAAGTTGACTGGGCTCCGACCCATCTAACAAGACGTGCCAAATTCGGGACCCACCTCTCATCAGTCGTCTTAAAAAGGGGGCATAAAATATTATTGGTAACGCTCGGATCGTCCGATTGATCGGAATGTCGCCAGGGCCCACTCAATATTCGCTCGCGACCCACTCATTGTTTGGGAAATGGCGGTCTAGGAGTGCCAAGCGCCCTATTTCCAATAAAAAATGAACACACCTACCATATTAACTCACATTTATAGACGGGTCTAACGCGAATTTTATTCAATTACCTTGATTTACCGACGTTTCGACACAGGTTTCACTGGTCGTGATCGCGGCTGACTGATGTCCCAGCAAAATTCAAAACAGCAATTTGTGCAACTACCCGACGAAAAGTGTATGGAAAAGTTTCACCTACCATGTTCTTGGCAGTGAATGTGTTGAGTGACCGCGAGTTTAAAATGCGCCATCTAGTACGCAAGTGATCTTTACACCGAAAATAGTGCCAATGTCAACAGTCCGTGACAGAGACATGCTAAGCAAGCGAGATGAGGTCATTATCTGTTTCATAATTATTATATTACGTATATATTATAATTTATAATGCTGTATGTGCTAATTTTAAAAAAATACAGTAGCTATTAATAATCTCCAAAAGTAAACATATTTTCACCACACCAGCTCGGAAAGGCTTACTTTGCACTTCAAAAACTGATAGCAAAGTTGCATTGTATTCACATGTGAGGCAAAGTAATCAAATGCAAATTTTGAGTTGTTTTCTTATGTCTGCTGGTAGAATTGACTTTTAAATGATGATTTTGGATGATAAATATTTAATAACATTCATTTGGATTTGATTTGGTTTTTTTTTTTTAATATTTTACATTTAATATTTGCTTCGGGTTGGTGTGGTGAATAATTTTGTTTCACTCGGGGGCAAATTTTGTTTAACCCTCGTGCTTTGAACTCGTGCTCGCAACGCTCAAGATCCCATTTTTCGAACCACTGGCTACGCTCGTGGTTCAATTTTTGAATCTTTCGCTTGCTGGTATCAATAATAGCACGAGCGGTTTTTAAACAACAACTTTGCCCCCATCACCCCCCATGTAAAACAAATAACTATTCCACGGCAGTAGATACATTTTTATCATCTGTCCTCAATGACCTTCACCATAGGTCAAGGAGTTCAAGGACTAACGGCCCGATTCGAACTTTAAGATACGTCAACTATAACGTCTAGATACGATATGGTTTTTTTTTATACCACATCGGTGGCAAACAAGCATACGGCCCGCCTGATGGTAAGCAGTCACCGTAGCCTATGGACGCCTGCAACTCCAGAGGTGTTACATGCGCGTTGCCGACCTTTTAAAAACCTGTACACTCCTTTTTTGAAGAACCCCATACTTTAGACCCTCGGGAAAACCACGGAAGGGAGCTCATTCCCCAGCCGGAGCGTCCGCGGGAGGAAATTCCTCTTAAATCGCACAGTACGCGACCATTTAGGTTCTAGGGTGTGAGGATGAACACCCTGCCGACGGCGAGCGGTGCGGTGATAGAAAGCGGCCGTTGGCATCATGTCAAATAGTTCCTCAGAGCACAGCCCATTGTACAAGCGGTAGAACACACACAAGGAGGCAAAGTCTCTCCTTAGACTTAAAGGTTCAATACCGCTTGTGAGTTTGGGATCATCGACGATTCACACAGCGCGCCTTTGGACTGAGTCGAAGGGTCCAAGCTGGCATCCAGGTGCTCCTGCCCAAAGGTGACAGCAGTACTCCATATGGGGGTCTGACTTGCGATTTATAAAGCAGCAGTCTTTGCCCCGGAGTAAAGTATCGCCTCGCTTTATTGAGCACACCGAGTTTTTTGGATGCCAGCGCAGCCTTACCTTCCAGGTGGCTGCAGAATTGGACGTCACTGGAGATGTCAACACCGAGGATCCCAATACTCCCTGACATGGTAAGGGCTGTGCCTTGGAACTGTGGGAACACAGTAAATGGGGTTTTCTTAGCGGTGAACGCGCAAACTTGCGCAAATTTCTGATATGTCAGTGTCAAAAGTGACGTCTTTGTTTGAAGAAACGGCCGTTATAGTATTTTTTTTTAATAATTCATTGCCGCCCGAAAGAAAAAATTCACAGATTTCGTGCCTCACACGACTATCGAGCACATTGGAAATGAATCTACGGAATTCGAAAAAATATTGTCGCTGAGCGACGAGAAAGTCTGGATAAGGAAAAAGTTACAAAATAAAACTACAACGTTGAATGATAATTATTTTATTCTTAGATTAACACAAGTATCCTGGACATAACGCATGTGAACAAACAAATTGCAAAATTTCCACACGCGTATCGAAGTTTGAATAATTGTCGCAGTGGCGCATAAGTATAGGTACATATTTCATTTTTCGATTAATAAGCAGGATATATTAATGTTCAAAGTACAAGAAAATTATTACACGGCAAATCCGTAGTCAACTCGAGAAGTGGTAGCCACATCGCCGTTATCGTCACTCGAGTCTTGATCGGCAGCGGCCCATTTGCTGCAAGATATGAAATTTTCTTGACAGCAGTTTGACGCGACGAGAGATAACCATAACAGCGTTTGTCTATGTTGCACCAAACCTGAGTTCCAATAGGTACTACCAGGGTTCAGCATCAGCTATCTTGGGTAAAGCTCTACCATGTGATCATCATGACGAATCGGATGTCCAAAACAGCGCGTGCCTATGTTGCACCAAACCTGAGTTCCGCTAGGTACAACCAGGGTTCAGCATCAGCTCTATCTTGGGTACTACTCTCCTAAGTGCTCATCAAGATGAGTCGGATGACCAAAACAGCGTGTGCCTATGTTGCAACAAACCTGAGTTCCTTTAGGTACAGCCAGGGTTCAGCATCAGCTCTATCTTGGGTATTACTCTCCTAAGTGCTCATCGAGACGAGTCCGATGACCAAAACAGCGTGTGCATATGTTGTATTAAACCCGAGCTCCACTAGGTACTGCCAGGGTTCAGCATCAGCCATCTGCTAGCAGCCGCCAGTAACATGCTGAGGTGAGACCATTTCGTGGCACTTTTTCTTTTTTATGTTTCTCTGTATAAGTTTTTATTTTGTGTTTGTGCTCACGAATAAAATTATTTCTATCTCTACCTCTACCTCTACCTCTACCTCTACCTCTACCTCTACCTCTACCTCTACCTCTACCTCTACCTCTACCTCTACCTCTACCTCTACCTCTACCTCTACCTCTACCTCTACCTCTACCTCTACCTCTACCTCTACCTCTACCTCTACCTCTACCTCTACCTCTACCTCTACCTCTACCTCTACCTCTACCTCTACCTCTACCTCTACCTCTACCTCTACCTCTACCTCTACCTCTACCTCTACCTCTACCTCTACCTCTACCTCTACCTCTACCTCTACCTCTACCTCTACCTCTACCTCTACCTCTACCTCTACCTAAGGTTAGGCTACAGGGCAAACCCTTAACCCGATCGTCTTTGTTTTAGGCTCAAATTGTAGCTGACTAAATTGTCCAGAGCCGTTTTTTTTCAAATTTTTGATATCTTTCTTCGTTTCCAAATTATCGAGCACCAAAATCAAAAATTCGGAAAAAATTGAATTTTATTTTCACTATTTCGACCATAACGTTTTTCGTTTTTGACTTTCTCGAATAATTATTTTTGCACCTTACAGCTCTCGTGATTATGCGCCTTTTGAGCCTATTTTTTAATATCATATCTTCACAACTTTCCGAGATATAAGGGGATCGCACTTTTTCGTGAAATCGGACCGTATACTGGAGCGAACGAAAAGACATTTCCAATGTCAAAACAAAACTTATTGCACTCTGTTGGCTAATTTCAAAATTCGTTTCATAGAGTCTGTGCAGAAAGAGAAGAGTCGAGGAATATATGGGGCTCAATACATTCCGCGACTCTTCTCTTTCCGACTCTATCACTGAAATCTACGCCGCGTTTCAATTTTCGGTTATATTGCAAAAACACGTTGTAGGTATACAACTATATATTTATATCAGCGAAAAAAAAACATAATCGGCGCGATTCGGGAAATGGATTAGAGATTCACTAGATATGAAATAGTAAAGATATGTGACGTTCCACGGCAAAAGGTACCATTGCCCCGGCTGAATATTGGAGCGGCGTTAATAATAGCGTAAGCGCCAGCCGCCATAAGGTACCTTTTGCCGTGGAACGTCACATATCTTTACTATTTCATATCTAGTGAATCTCTAATTCATTTCCCGAATCGCGCCGAATGTGTCGTTTCCCCAGTCCGTGTTGTTTTAAAAATACTAACTTAAAATGGAATTGTTTTAAAATCAACTAAACTTCATAAAGAAGCTGCGGCGGTAGTCAAATAACAGGATAGTAGTAGTTATGTATATGGTTTCGAGCGCTAGCAGGGAGTAGAAGTCAAACAGCTTATGTGTGATAGTATAAGAACGTATATTCTCTAAATGCCTGCCTATATATACACGTTAGGTTGCGCTGACACAAGCAATACGCGTTTATGTCGCAGTAAACCAAAGTGTTACGGTAGTGTGTACGGTCGCATTTTTATCGCTTGTCACCATGCCTGTCACGTTCTAACAAGTATGTAAGTGCGATAGTGACGGACATAGTGACATGCGATAAAAATAACAGAATTTCTAGTAAAAAAATTGTAAGCCCGTACAGGCAGCAGCTGATATGACTGGTATTTAATTATTTATTTTATTTTTATTTATATATGAAACAAACGACGGTCATACAAAAAATATAGTTACAGTTTCTTCTCTTAATCTAGACCTATAGTCTCCATTTTAATTAAACATATATTTATATAGAAGCACGAAAAAGTATAATCTTGGCTTAGGTTCAGCTGATTAGTAAGAGGTTATACTGAATTTACGAAATCATTTAAACCTTCATAAAACTATATCATATTATTTTATTTATTTATTTATTAATGATCAAATAAGTAACACAGCATTACAGTATAAAACCAAGGCACTGCAAAACTACAAAATAAAAGAAAAGACAAAGAAAAACAATACAGTATAAAAAAGAAATTAACTAAACATTCGATTTTGGCGACGACGTAACAGCGTGGCTTCGTAGCGTCGCGTCGTCGTTCGGCAGGTTGCCCCGGAACATTATACATATCATATTAACATTGATAATCATAGTTATTTGACTGGTACAGTCATATAACGATATTAACATTGATAATTATAGTTATTTGCGCCCGGATCACGTCCCGCGGTGTGGCTACGTGAGATCGGGACGAATTCGAACATGTATCAGATCAATATGTTATGTTCGCATGTTATTAGTGTTTGTACGTTGAATTTTGTTATATAATTTAGTTAAATAGATAGAAAATGAGTATTGATCAATATTACATAGGTACCTAGGCACCTAGGTATATTCTATAAGGCGGGTATAATAACCTCTAAAGGTGAAAAAAACACTATAGGTTAGGTACTAAAGTTAAATAAAAGACTGGCTGGTTGTTTTGGCTGGCTGTATAATAACCTCTAAAGGTAAAAAAAAACTATAGGTTAGGTACAAAAGATAAGTAAAAGACTTGCTGGTTGTTTTGCTGGTAAATATACAAATGTGTAAAAAATAGGAGGTAAGTGAAATAATAAAAACAACAATCAGCTTGTTTTTTTGCTAGCTTGTTACAAGCTATCAAGGCATTTTAAACAAAAAATAGTAAAGTTTTGATTCACTTTAAAAATAACATATATTTGTGTTTGCTTCGTGTTGCTTGATTCGTATGTACTTTGTGTTGTTTATTATTTAGTTTCCTCTCCGAATTCGGATGACCAAGGATCGGCATTCCGGTTGACCTCAATTAGATCTAATTCTACGAACACTGTTACAACTAGACGTCGTTTTTAAGATAATCTGATAAAAACTAACGAAAATTCACAAGCAAGCATCAAAAGTAGCTGGTCAGACACGAACTGGTAATCTGTGGGCCCCTTAAGAGTCAAAAGTATCTAAATTAAAATAGTTAAGTACCTTTATAATTATACAACAATTAGATTGTAACAGATACTTTTGACAGTACCGTAATGTGACTAGTTTTGTGGCATTTTTTTTAAATATTCAGAATAATAATGTTATTTAGTCTCTGGTATCTCTTCTGCCTGTTAATTTTGAACATTTGTAAAACAAACAATGTTTTACCTATAGAAGATTTCTTTAAACAAAGCTACGTTATATGTATAACAACTCAAAGAGCATGTTACCAAGATATCAGCAAAGCATCATTACTGGGCTATTCATAAATTACGTCATTTCAAATTAGGGGGGGGGGGTCTGGACATCGGATGACGGTAGCATGAAGTAGGAGGAAATGGGGTCAATTGAAGCATGATTTTTGGATGATTATAGGGAGGGGGGGGGGGTAAAAATCGTCAAAAATCGATGACGTAATTTATGGACAGCCCCTAGGGCTGATTTAATCAAAGGGGCAACGCAGTCGGGGCACGTACAGAACTATTCACTTTCTGAACAAGGAAGGGAAACAGCGTAATGGAGGGTACGGATCTGTAATTACTGAATGGGAATTAAGGTTTTAACGATGGTGTGTCTGACCATGGGGCTTTAAATCCAGGGCTTGATTTTACTCGCTAAACTGAGCCACTTTTACTATGGGACCAACCCTAAAATCGGGGAAAAATTTTTGGCTTTTCCATAAAAAACGTCGACATCTGATTAGCCAAAATGTATGAAAAAGTAAAAAAAAAATTCGGGATTTCGGGGTTGGTGCCATAGTAAAAGTAGCTCAGTTTAGCGAGTAGAATCGAGCCCTGGATTTAAAGCCCCATGGTCAGTAACACACTGTATAAGGCTAGTATTGTGTTATATTTACTTTTTGGAACCTTAAACAACCCAAAGAAGATTCTGAAAAAAGATCGTAAGGCCAAACGTGTACGATGTACGGTAAACAAGTGTACGGCTCCTGCAGAAAATTGATTTACCATGAGTACTAATTAGTTCAATTATCGTACTCTTTAAAAGCGAAAGCGTTCTTAAAATCTCCGTACTAAGATACATAATACATACATAAGTATATAGACGCTCATATTTCGTAACTAACTGCCCGATTCGAACTTTAACGGCGCGATTCGGGAAATGAATTAGGGATTCACTAGATATGAAATAGTAAAGATGTGTGACGTTCCACGGCAAAAGGTACCTTATTCGGATTCGGATTTCGAGATAATCACAAGATCTTGAGACGATTTAGAGATCAACTAGATCTACATTAGATATCGACTAGATGTGACTTGGATATCTAAGTCATAACTTGTCGAAATCGTTCAAGAGGACCTCCAGAATCGCGGAAACGTCAAATTTGACATATCTATCTTACAAAATCTTTAAATTATCCGTATCGTAACTTGTTGAAGTCTAGTAGAAATCTAATTCATTTTCCGAATCGAGCCGGATGTCATTTCCTGAATAACGTCGTATGACACGTCAATAGATCTAGAAAAGATATGGATTATATGTGTCAGTGTCAAAAGTGACGTTTTTGTTTGAAGAAATGTCACATTTGACACTGACACATCTAATCCATATCGTTTCTAGATCTACTAATTGACGTATCTTAAAGTTCGAATCGGGCCGTAACATTTCGCGATGCTGCCTGGCATCGCGTCGTTAAGAACCATTTAGGAACACATTAGCGCTTGTTGCTAAAACTTATTTCTGAATCGTAATCTTATGGCCTAGCGCCTAGCACGATTTATTGCATATTTAGGTTACAATTTCACTAAAATGTTCGTCTTTTAGGGAGGTACCACACGCTATTTTGTGATTCAGTAGCGAGTTTCAAAAGCGATGTTGAAAGGTTGAAAATGGGGAATACTAGTTTGTGTTACAAGGGATCAAAATGATATATTTCCGTCAAGGGCGTACATTGAATCCTGAGCGTAATGAGGGATTCAAGTGTTAACGCCCCAGACAAAATAATTTTGATACCGTGTGACACATACTGCTTTTCACATCAACTATGAGGAAATTGTTATGTTCCAAAATATGTATTATTTGACCAACGGAACGGGTACGGAACCCTAAAAAATCGTGTCCTAGAACAGAAAAGTACAACTTTGATCCCTCCTAGCAGGGAAGAAAAGTGCCACTTTGATCCCTCCTAACGGGGAAGAAAAAGCCCTTTTTCGAATAGGTGATGTGAAAAGGTTTTTTCAACACACTTGCTCGTAACGTGTAAGTTATTGAAAAAAATATTTTGCATATTTGAATATTTTGGAATGTTTATTTGTACTGGAGCCCGTTTAAACTAACTGCACTGTGTTTGATAGCATAGAGTGTGGAAGTATTATTTTAAACGTCATAATTTCATAGAAATTAAAAGCAAAAACTGGGCAAGTGCGAGTCGGACTCGCGCACGAAGGGTTCCGTACCATAATGAAAAAAAAAAACGAAAAAAAAAAACTTTTTTTTTTTTCGTTCCAAGTACTGACCACGCCCGACGTTGCTTAACTTTGGTCAAAAATCACGTTTGTTGTATGGGAGCCCCATTTAAATCTTTATTTTATTCTGTTTTTAGTATTTGTTGTTATAGCGGCAACAGAAATACATCATCTGTGAAAATTTCAACTGTCTAGCTATCACTGTTCGTGAGATACAGCCTGGTGACAGACGGACGGACGGACGGACGGACGGACGGACAGCGAAGTCTTAGTAATAGGGTCCCGTTTTACCTTTTGGGTACGGAACCCTAAAAAGCATCTTTGTGATCTTCTAAGAACTATGAAAACCCCCTCCCTCCTTGTAAAAAAAATAAGATATGTTCAACCCGCCCCCCTAAATCGTCTTACGTAATAAATAAAGTGCGCCTTAGTCTGTATGTACGCAAATCAACTAAAGACATAATACGAAGCGTTTAGGTAACCTTAACCTCCCATTGTTCAGTTTCTTACGTGTCACATGCATTGTCATAAATGCTTTGTTATTGTAGATATTATTACTTAGAAACAATCTTGAAGGCATAATCGAACTTTTAAGAGAGTTTTATTTTTTGCCATTTTTGTGTATTGTGACCTTTTTTGCCACTTTTGTGTTATTTCTAGTCAGGATGGCGAGCCCTTTTCATCCTCTAGGTATAGGAGAAAAAAGGTGTCCACAAATTTTCATACATTTTTCAAACTTTCCTTTTTGTTACCGCCATACGAAGTATATGGGGAAATGGTAACACAATATAGGAAACTCTGGGACATTTTTTTTGTTCCCACTAGGATCGAAAGAGCTCGTGATTCTGAGTAGAAATAACACCAAAGTGGCAAAAAAGGTCACAATACATAAAAATGGCAAAAAAAGGAACGCTCTTAAAATCTTGACTTGATTTGTTATAGATACGATTCGAACTTGACACACAGTGCGTGCACAAATAAGCTTAGATGGTTGGCAGTCTGCTCTGTGTTTCTCCAAAAACTTCCTGCTTCGCACAGCTAAACTGTGGAATGAATATCGGCCGCGTGTTTAGGGGCCGATAAGACCTTCAAACCTTCAAAAAAAGAGCGTATTTACTCACACTTTAATCTGGAGCCTTGAGAGGGTTTCAATGCACGAGGATCAAACAAAGTAGGTAAATTTTGATTACCGAGTGAAAAAATTTCACAAAATTTTTCACCAGACCCATGCGAGGAAAATACTAAGTACATGTATAACATTAAAAATCCAATGGAATGGACGCTATATCATTTTTCTTATTTGCAGATTCACGTCCCAGGGGTAGACCCAAGCATTTGAGGATCGCCAGATCAGACCCTCACCTAACGGATTCCCATAGTCTTCATCAGATCATCGTCGCTGTTTTAAGGTTGGTGGTCTTTTCCAAAATTTTGAAACTTTCGTACGAAAGTGGTTAGATAGTTACGGAGCTTATGGAAACTTATAATTTTAATATAATCTATTGTGAGTGTTACAAGCTAAGCCAGATAAGTTTATAAGAACTATAAGATCCACCCCAACTAGCAAAATAGTCGTATAAGAATTGATTTACTCAGCCTGTAATCGTATAACAGCCGAGTTACGGTTGTTGAAACACCAATATATCGTATAATAGCGGTTAACTCGACAATTTAGCAATTTTCGCTAATTAGTGCTATAATCATGTCGTATAAACGTTTATAGCACTATCTTTTAGCACTTTTATTCCACCTTTTAATAAATGCTGAGTTAGCGCTACTAAATCACTTTTATTCAGCATAATTGTTCTATTAAAATCATATAACAGCTATAGAATAGCTAATTGTCTGAATAAGGCGCTTTAATACAACTGTTACTCAATTCTCTTCTCTGTTGCTATAAAAGCTTATTAAAAGCAATCCAATAACCATTTGGCAACAATGCTGCTGTAACAGCGCGCTTATATCATAATTCGGGTAATGGGGTTCAAACCGCTGTTATAGGAGCTGAAGTGTATTTACAGGTTTTATTCAACATGTATTCAGCTTAGAGTACTTTTAAAGAGTTTTGAACTACATTAACAGCACAAGTCAGCCATGTTGTCGTTTCAATATAGTCCGGTGGCCAACTGCATGAAACCCTACCTGATAAAAAAATAGAAAAATCCTACTCTGTAGGGGTAGCTGACTTTTAGTAGCATCAACTGCTCTTGGTCGGCCGCGGCTTGATTTGGCAAATTTTGCGCAAATGGCAAAATAGTGGCACAAAAATTCATCAAAAAAAAACCCCATCGTATAATAGAATTGAGGACAGCAAAACAAAAGTGGTCAGCTACATCCTGTGTTGGTTTTTCAATGAGGTAAATTGTAGCTCACTTGGTACCACAAATTCGGTCGGACACAGGAACCAGCCAACACAGGATGTAGCTGACCACTTTTGTTTTTTTGATGAATATTTGTACCACTTTTTTGCCACTTGCGCAAAATTTGCCAAGTTAAGCCACGGCCGACCAAGAGCAGTTGAAGCTGCTAAAAGTCAGCTACCCCTACAGAGTAGGATTTTTCTATTTTTTTATCAGGTAGGGTTTCATGCAGTCGGCCACCGGACTATAAATCCATAAACATGGCGACATCATGTGCTATAAGTGTAGCAGTAAACGCAGTTACTCGACTTATAGTCGAATTAATGAGATATAACAGAAACTAGAGCGTGTAAGCAAATTTTTACTTATTTTAACTAATATTTTTTTATTGAAATTTAAGAAAATAGACGGCCCATTATAAACCAGTGCCTTTGGTTTTATCAATAAAGTATTTTTCGCGCTAGGTTTTACTGTATTACGTGTACTTACAGACAGTAAAAACTTATGTACACAATCACGGTAAAAATAAATGTCATGGATGACAGCAGTAAAAAAATACTTAAGTAAGTACCTTTTTGTTTTATAGACACGTGAAGACGATTAGGCCTCAAACTTAATAAAATAATTGTAATATAATCGCTTACCTGAGATCGTTTTTAGCACATATTAGTTGAATAAAAGCATTTACTGCACTCTTACACATTTAAAATGCCGAGTAAAAGCAATTCGGCTACTTTTACGAAACATTTTTGCTGAGAAAAAGCAGTGCGGCTGCTTTTATAGAACACTTTCACTGAGTAATAGTAAATTGCTAATGTTTATAGAACAAATAGTCGAATAAAAGCACTATCGTTGCTATTAAAACACTAGAAGCGCTTTTATCCACTTTTACTCAACTCTTGCAGCATCGATTTGCTTCTTATACAGCGCTTACTCGATTTTTATAACACTTTTAGTCTGTATAAGTGCGCCTTTTTCGCGTTGAGTAAACGCTTACAGGACTTTTATTCGACTGTTTTTACACCTTTTATAGCACCAAAAAGCGAAAATAAAAACGTGCTCTCAACTTTTATAGCACATAGATTTGCTAGTTGGGACCCCATACGTCCAGGGATCGGATACTGGTATTTTTTGTATGGGAACGAAAACGGTATTTTTTCGTTCTTTGTTAATTATTTCATTTCTAACTAGGCAATCTAGTAATACGAAGTCTTTACCTAAAAACACAACTGAGTCCTACATTTCGAGCTTAAAATAATTCGAAATACTATATGATTATTTCGAAGTTATTGCAAAAAAACCGGTAACGTCTTTCGAGCGTCGGCCGCGAAATTACGATTTTTCGATTCTGAGAAAAAGTTCGTATGAAGAAACGGTTGCTTTTCCTCTTAATGTTTGTTTTCATACTATTCATATAAACATAGTTACATACTAACTTACTATCATGGCAATCGTGTATGATAAATGTAAAATTGCTATGTTATTACGGAAGCCTCTTAGAAGCCTGAAGGTTACGAATGTTACGATGTTTTTCTCCTCACCTTGCCAAGCGAATAAGAACTTTATTGTTATATCTATAAGGGTCAGTCTGTCAAAGGTTAAGGCTACAGTTAATGTAACCGTTTATAAACTTTGTATTCATGTTCAAGGACATGTTCTTATATTTATGATGTTAGAATTGTGTACTTAAACTTTGTTTTAAGTTAAAATTGTACCTAGTTTTTTCTAGGGTTCCGTACCCAAAGGGTCAAAACGGGACGCTATTACTAAGACTCCGCTGTCCGTCCGTCCGTCTATCTGTCTGTCTGTCACCAGGCTGTAACTCATGAACCGTGATAGCTAAACAGCAATAATTTTCACAGAAGACGTATTTCTGTTGCCGCTATAACAACAAATGCCTACTAAAAAACAAATACCTATATAATATATGTACGTCGGCAGCGGCGTTAGCACGGTTGCATTTTTATCGCCTGTCACCATACCTGTCACATTCTAACAAGACAACAAGTATGCATGTGCGAAAGTGACGGGCATAGTGACAGGCATAAAAATAGAACCATGCCGCCACCGGTCACTTAATCAATACCTAAATTAAAATAACTAGGTCCGAAGGTCATAGTTGATGACACTGCCCATGACACGCCGCCGTCATTAACACAGTTCCAACAGCTGATCGGATAAACCAGTTGATTGGTTGTATAACCTAAAAACCGAGCGAACGTGCCAATGCACATGTTTTGAGACATTTAAATGCGTTTCTTAGTATTAGTCACTAGATAATTACGATATATGATGTGATTTGTCAAATTGAGAATTTATTTATTCGGTTGTGTTGAGAAAGAGTGCACACTGAACAACACACATAGATGGGTAGATTGTGTTCTTATAAAATATTGTAACCTCTGTGAATGTACCATATTCTTGCAATAAAGGTGGCTATGATTTTTTTTTTTACATTTTGAACGTAATATACATATAAAGGTTGTGATGTGAAAGAGTGGATACCTACTGAACAACACAATAGCAGTTATCGGATATTACAGCGGGGTAAGTTAAATGAGCATATTACGCTATTATCGGCCCGATTCTAACTTTAAGATACGTCAATTAATAGATCTAGAAACGATATGGATTAGATATGTCAGTGTCAAATGTGACGTTTCTTCAAACAAACAAATTCCATTTCTGACCGCAGCTGCACTACTAGTACGAACGCGTCGGTGTTATTGTCAATTTCCATAGTAAAATAAATGGTAGGTAGTGCTGCTGTCGTTGGAAATGGACTCTCACCTTAAAGGTGACGTCACGATGTCAACTCCAGCTGCGAAATTAACGTCATGTCATAACTGTGGCAGTGATAGGGACCGTGCGCGTTGGAGGGTCTGCCATCTTGTGGCCTGAATGGGAAATATATGTGCACAATTGCACATGTACATTGCCAAAGCAAGTGCTACCATCTACCGTTCTCTTTTGTACGCTTCCTTGTGCATAGTAGGTTCTGCCATCTTGTGGGCTGCATCGGAAGCATAAACGACATATTTACGCCTCGCGCCAAAAATCTGACGGCTCCTATGCTGCCCCCTATAGTTCATGCACGGGACCATACAGCGGTGGCAACGACGCCGCGACAGTAATGCAGCTGCAGTCGATATTCGAACGTCACCTTTAGGGTAACATTCCATTTCTGACCGCAGCTGCACTACTAGTACGAACGCGTCGGTGTTATTGTCAATTTCCATAGTAAAATGAATGGTAGTGCTGCTGCTGTCGTTGGAAATGGACAGTCACCTTTAATGTGATAATAATTACAATTATATCAATAAATGACATTCTGCAATACCTAAGTAAGAATTTAAATTACGTTATAATTATTTCTACAATCATCTATAATTACTTGAACACGTTCGATCATAAAAGCTTATTAATTAGTTTAATTACGTCCAATAATATTGAAAAGGTCGAAACAGACAATAGATGAGTATTAAAATATGACATTTTATAATAACTAATAACTTATCTAAAGAGGTAGATAGTAAAGTAAAATGGCTGTAATTTCAATTCAAGGAAATGCCCATAGTCTAATAAAACATGGTCTTCCATTCCCAGAGTGACACGGGCCTACGTCACAACAACATGGCCGCTATATATAGCGCTATCGCATATTATCATATAGCGCTGTCGCATGATGACGTAGGCCCGTGTCAGTTAGGTGACCTAGAAAAGACGGGAATGGAGTACCAGGCGGAGTATATTATTATACCATGGAAATGCCAATGTTAGTGCTGCTGCTGTCGTTGATGAATGTATTGAATGATATAGTCATAAGGTACTGTAATAATCAACACAAAGTATATTGAGAGTTAGTCGGTAGTAAAGGGTATATTATGCAATTTATATACAATTTAAGAGGAAATACCAGCTGAAGAAACACGAAATTAGTTACTATTAGTTAGATATTAAGTATGTTATGTTCTTGAACTCCCCATCGGCACACAAACCTCCGCAAGGTTTCGCTCACGATGGGTCTTGTAGAGTTAGACCGAGAAATAAAGTCTGCATCGATTTTGATAGCCCACGCAGTGCAAGTGTTATTTTAAACGGCAAATTTCTATGAGATATTGACGTATAAATAACACTTGCACTGCGTGGGCTATCAACATCACTGCAGACTTTTCTTCGTCTAACTCTAAGTAATATTCAACTGTAACCTATTTTTTTATTAAATAAAAAAAAAACTGTGTGTACTGTTACATTCGAAGTACGAAATTGTCTTACGAGTAGACTTTACAGTATCTTAAACACAATCAATAGATTTTAAATAATATTTTATGATTATTGTGTTTCACACGTGACACAATATCAAAAATGTCGAACCGTAAACCAACTAAAACGTGACAATTGTTAATGAGACGTTTTTCACTCCATTATAATTGGTAATATATTTAATTACTGATGACATTAATTTCTTATGATCCGTAAGCTCATCCGGCTTTAATAATAAATCTAATGAGTTCCATGTACGTCATAAGGTTCATAGTAAACCCTAAATTAGATTGGCGTCGTCGTAATGTAGCTCCAGCGGGCGCAGCATGGTTCCATTTTTATCGCCTGTCACTATGCCCGTCACTTTCGCACTTGCATTCTTGTTAGAACGTGACAGGCATGGTGACAAGCGATAAAAATGCGACCGTGCTACCGCCGCAGATGTACTGTACATTTGTACAAGTGTATAATGAAAGTCTGCTAATTTCATGTACCTATTATTAATTATTACATATAAGAGATCTGAATATTCTTGCCATCTTTGAACTGTCCCTGAAATGATGAAATGACGATGATATGAATCACCATCTAGAAATAAACTTTTAGATATGAAATGTTTCTTTGTTTGCAAAGTGCATGCATGCACGCAACTGCAATTGAAGCTGATGTTCACTACACTTTATAAAACAAAGTCCCCCGCCGCGTGTGTCTGTTTGTGTGTAGGTATGTACCTATGTTCGCGATAGACTCAAAAAAAGAAAAAAAAACTAAAAAGATAAAAAATGTGCCCCAAAAAAATGACAGTTTTGTAACGCATTTTCACATACATTTTGTATGGACCCTTACAAAACTGACATCCAAAATTTGTATGTTAAGCTGCGGACACTTTTTTTCTTTGTCTCATTCAATAGTACTCGTGATTCTGACGGCTCGATTCGGAAAATGAATTAGATTTCTACTAGACTTCAACAAGTTACGATACGGATAATTTAAAGATATTTGTAAGATAGATATGTCAAATTTGACGTTTCCGCGATTCTGGAGGTCCTCTTGAACGATTTCGACAAGTTATGACTTAGATATCCAAGTCACATCTAGTCGATATCTAATGTAGATCTAGTTGATCTCTAAATCGTCTCAAGATCTTGTGATTATCTCGAAATCCGAATAGGCCTGTAAGTCTAAATAACCCAAAAGTTCATGGTTTCCGAAAAAAAGTAAATGGTACCAAATTTTCTGAAAACCCATATACTTAATAGACACCTTCGTCAAATGACTGCAGGTATTGTTGTGGTTATATGCCTGATTTCTGTAATTTTTGACAGATTTGACCACGAGACACATCTGCTAGATCTGACAGACATTTCTCTACGTATGATCCTTTTATTAATTATGACATGTCGTAACATGTGTTGAACGAAAATAACTAAATGTCTAGAAAGTTGTCAACCTTCGTTAAAACTGTGCCAATGTCTGACGGAAAATTTCGCGTCTGTTTTGATCTGGAAATTCCCTAGCGAGTGAAGTATAGGTCAAGGAAATTACTATTCGATAACAGGATATATATATTTAACCTTTATGTAACAAAAGATAAGCATAACGTTCAAAAGGTTGCCATCATTCCACAGTCTCCAGTCAAAAATAGAAGGGTGCCAGATTTGTGATTTTTTGAGTTGAGGTTGTTACCTAAAATGTGACGTTATCTATGAAGGGGTCGATGGCGCTTACGCCGAAATAATTACCGGATATTCGGCCTATCTCTACTTTTAACAAGTGAAATCATCATAAATTCGATAGAAGACATTTTTTACAAGATGAAGAAGTACGGATGTAGTGCATATTTTCCATCGTATTTTCTCGGAAACATTCGTATTTGTCATGCTACTTCAATCAACCTCAGACACCTCAGTACTTTTTGACTGACATAGCAAGACACGTTCGTACGTTTCCGTGAAAATCACCATCATCATCTTCCTCGCGTTGTCACGGCATTTTGCCACGGCTATTGGGAGCCTGGGGTCCTTGGCAATGGCAACTAATCCCAAGAATTGGCATAGCACTAGTTTTTATGAAAGCGACTGCCATCTGATCACCAGAGGGTAAACTAGGCTTTATAGGGATTAGTCCAGTTTCCTCACAAATCACAATGTTTTCCTTCACCGAAAAGCGACTATGGTAAATATCAAATGATAAGTTCCGAAAAACTCATTGGTACGAGCCGGGGTTCGGAGTTGCCGTGAGAGTATGAAGGAAAATAATTATGCATTACATCTGTAATGTCTTTTATTTACCACACATAAAATTTCAGGGCCACAGATAATACCCACCCACCAAACCAACAGGATAGACTGCTAAATATCAAATGATATTTCGTAGCCTACATAAGTTCCGAAAACTCATTGGTATGAGCCGGGGTTCGGGGTTGCCGTGAAAATACGAAGGAAAATAATTATGCTTACATCTATAATGTCTTATATTATTTTCCTCACTTAAAACATAAAATTTCAGGGCCACAGATAATACCCATTAGTTAAACCAACAGGATATTACTGTTTGACAGGACGTTAAAGACAGCACACACAAACAGCTGGCTATAACCAGTTATTTGCTCAAATAAATTAGTGGTTACATTAACTACGTCAATGCATTGTCATTTGCGGTGATGCAAGTAAATGATGACTCACGCTACACCGGGCCGTGCACGGGCCGAGGCGTCCGACGTGTCATTTTCTATGACGGCTGATCGGTGATCACGTGGTACTTTCGATTTTAAACTGTTTGCGAGTCTAAACCGTAAAATTATTCAACGTGGTACCTACTTTCCATAGAAAACGAACCGCTGGATGCTCCGGCCCGGCCCCGGCCCGGTCTAGCTTGTGTCATCCTTTACGTGTGGAAAATGGTTTTTTTTGCAATATTCATACAAAGATTCAAGTGCTTTACGTTTCATTGTTTCGACATTTTTTTGCGACATTTTTATTATTTGCAATGTTAGTATGCAATTTTAATTCGTATTAACATTTTTTAACCACTTTACATACCTATACTTATGTAAAATTTGACAAATAATGTAATTTTCATCTTGGGGATTTTTCTGCTAGTAAACTACTAGAGTTAGACCAAGCTAAGTTGGCAACGATATCCCAGACGAAGCAAGTGTTAGTTAAAACGTCAAACTTATATTTTGAAATTACGACAGTTAAATAACACTTGTACCTACCGTCTCGGCTATCAAAATAGTTTGGTCTAACTCTAGTACTTACCCCACCATGCAAAACTACAGAAAAATATTCATTAGTGGTCTGATATTATGAAGTGACAATATCGGTCATGTTACGAGCACTTAAAATCAATGTCGAAATGTGCTTCGTATTTTCCGAGTCATCGCTAGTAGGTAATTTCAAACAAGTAACAGTCGCGAGGTGTAGACTGCACTCGACTTTTAACTTTATCAGAACCACTGTAGGTTGTTTTTTGCTAGAAACATCGTCAGTTGAACTTTGTATTGCTAGCGATGTTAGTTCCAAAAGAGCGTATGATCGGTAATTAATTTAAGACATACGTCATTTTAGAGTATAGTCTCTGATGGCGATACAGTAATTCAGAAACGGCGTAACGTACGCTAATAAATGTAAGACATACGACGTTTTAGAAAATAGTCACTAAGTTAATGTCACTCAGTTTTAAAAGGGCATACAAGCGCATTCTATTTGTTGATTATAAGACTTTATAGTTTTAAAGGCATGTTTAGTGCATTCGGAAACTTTGTAAGCCCGAAGCAATGCGTCATTGGCAGCAGGAAATTGAATTAATTGGAAAAGTTTTTGAACTTAAGAGATTAAGAGTTTAAAACTGCAGGGTGCAGTGTTGCAATCTGTTACTTATAAACTTGGACGGCTTGGAGGGTGTTTGCAGCTCTGACCCATTCAGTTTTTAGTGTTTTATTATGTTATAAACATATTAATAAATGAAGTTTTTGTAATAAATAAGTTTTCATCACACTTGTGCTCGAAGGACGAAGGCCTATATTGTTTCCGCGGGAGTTATGGAGAAAAAAAAAAGCAAAAAAAGCTCATTTCATTTCATTTATTTCTTGCGAAAAACCATGGTTATAAAAGGTGTTACATAAAGGTTTGGTACATGGTCACCCTGCAAGGACGTAGGACTGTCTTAAAAACTAAAAAGTTTATTAAAAAACAAGATAATTATGTTACTTCCTAATAAAATAAGCCTGCGGCCGTCGTGAATTAACACCCTCGTTTCTAATGTTCCACTTACCCCCCTCCTTACACAATGCACTATTTTGTAAGGGTGCAGCGACGGAACTGCATTCCTGTTGCCAGGTAGGTTTTAGGATTATACTGAGACTATGGAACCAACCCCGAAACCGCGAAAAAAAATGTACCGTCTCATAGAAAATGGACCAGCCAAAATGTATGAAACAGCCAAATTTTGTTTTTCTCGATTTAGACGAAGCTCTATGAACATTTTTGACTGACAAATATCCAAAGTTATCCCTCCTCCATAAATGGGGCCCGCAGCTTTGAATATACAATAGTACCTATAGCTCAAGCAAAGATAATAGAGTGCATAGAGACGGATTGTCAAAGTAAATTATGTAGCCACTGTAAATTTACTGCCATCTTTCGACAGACGATAAAACTGTTAGAACGCCATTTGACTTTGATCCTTATTCTTTTACTGATATGTGTTATGTTAACTTATTAAATATTAATATTAACGCCATCTACTCGACTAAGTATAGGCCAAAGGTATGATCCAATCTTTTCGAGCGATGGCGCCATAACCTTCAGCCTACTCTTGAGTAGATGGCGTTAATATTAATATTTAACAAGTTAACACATATCATGCAGTGAAAGAATAAGGATCAAAGTCAAATGGCGTTCTAACAGTTTTAATCATTTGTCGAAAGATGGCAGAAACTGTACTGTAGCTACATAATATACCACGACAGTAACTCTCTATTTCAAATCCTCTTTGGCTCAAGAATACAAACGGAAACAAGAGGGAATAGTATCCCGACGGTTCTCGAGGCCTTGGATATTGGAGTGATCAAAACGATCTTGTGGCCATTGAGATAGAGGCCGGCGGCTCACACAAACGAATTTAACACAGAAATTACAGAGGCACAGAATAAATAATATTACTATTAGGTACAGAAGGTCCACTCTCTAACAAAACGCGTCTATTACGAGAGATACAACGCAAACGCGATCAGGCGTCCATTCCATAGCGGTGCGCGGCAACTACTTAACTATGTCTAGACACCAAAATTGGTGTGCGCCGCATGTACTTGTAGCGATGCGACGAAATCGCGGAGCGAGCCACGCCTGACAGAGCTAAAGTGTCATTTTATGGAGCTTGCTAACTATGTAAACAAAAGTCACCAGTAAATTCATAATTCTTTGATAATTTTAATATGGCGGTTTGTTTACATAGTTTGCAAGTTCCATAGAATGACACTTTAGAGTCGCGTAAAACAAACTTTTTTTTACCGTCGCCAATAGACCACCACCACCACATTCACCACCATTGTTAGCACCTGCACATTTGTCGCTTGCCCAGGTGTGACTACAGATATCTTGTACAATTTGTCACAAGGTAAGCGCTTCAATTTTGTAACGCCTATCTTGATTTATGTCTACGTCGGCATTTCCATCTTCACCACTTATTAGATGGTTGGCAGTGCTCAATTGTGCGTTTCTCTAGAAACTTGGTGCCTCGCACAGCTGAACTGTGGAATACACTGTCGCTCGGTATACACACCGATACGACCATTAAACCTTTAAGAGAATACCGTACTCCCATCTTAAAGGCCGGCAACGCCCTTACAACCGCTCTGGTTTTGCAGATATCTATAGGCAACGGTGATTGCTTACCGTCGATTCGTCTGCTCGTATGCCTCCTATTTCATAAAAAAATTACAAATAGAATAATACAAAAGGTTTAAAGATATTATTAAAATATTTGTAAAACCTTTTGTATGGCAGCCGTACAAATGAAGGCTTCCCTTAATGGTACTTTTACTCGTCCCCGGTGCGTTCTATAAAAAGAAATGACCTACTTACATAAGATTCTAACAAGAAATCACAGCGGTACGATACCTACCGATCTGTCAATGTCAACAGTGATTTTATTATTAATTATTATATAACAAATAAACTACAAATGGCGGACTTAATGCCTAAAGGTGATGTATTTTGGTTGAAGAAATGCCACTATTATAAGCATTATCGGCTCGGAAGCGTTCGTATTTGTCATGTTATTTTAGTCAACCTCAGTGGTTTTGTACTGAGACAGACTGAAATAACAAGACGGTCGTACGTTTCCGTGAAAATATGATGGAAAATAATTATTATATGTGGCAGTGTTGGCCGAAACGTTAATGCAATTGAAAATTCTTGACCATTAACCAGTACAAGTTGAACCGTCAACCGTAACCGTCTGTTACCGTTTACGGTTCAATTTGTAATGGTTAACGGTCAATTGCAATTAACGTTCGGCCAACACTGATATGTGAGCAGGATTAACCGTATAGTCACTTGCAATAATATGTTACACAAGGAAGGCCGCAAAAATATCTGACATGATCTTATTTGTAGAACCCTAAGAACGTGTCACATATTTTTGCGGCCTTCGAAGAGTAACATATTATTACAGGTACCTACCTACGCATTTACGCTGTTTTGTGATTGTCGATATAGTCATCTTGGATAGGCCCCCGGAGGTCCCAAACCGGTTCAGTTTCCGGCGTATTTAATGTTAAGGGCGCCCGCAGCTTAGTCACTGCCTAGGTACCTAATTCCAGGTATCTGGGGCGGGGTACAGACTAGATAGGGCAGTAGTAGCACAGAATAAATAATAGTACTAGGTACAGAAGACTCACTCTCTAACAAAACGCGTCTGTAACGATCAGGAGAGATATGGCCGCTAGGTGGCAGCGCCACGCGCGGCTTATGGCTAGCCACCAAAATTGGTGTGGAACGGATTTACTTTTAGCTACCTGTAGCAAAGCGACGAAATCGCGGAGTGAGCCACGCCTGGTAGTAGTACGTTGTAAAATGTAGTGAACCTGGCGACCAGGCCAAGGTGACGATCGCTTGCGCTTCGCCATCGAATCGCTTTGTGTCTCTCTATCGCTCTTCCATATTAATGTGACTGTGACAGACTGCCTGATTAGAACTTTAAGATACGTCAATCAATAGATCTAGAAACGATATGGATTAGTTATGTCAGTGTCAAATGTGACGTTTCTTCAAACAAAAACGTCAGTTTTGACACTGACCATCTAATCCATATCGTTTCTAGATCTATTAACGGACGTAATATCTTAATGCTCGAATCGGGCCGAGTTAGGAGTTTTAAAATTAGAATTTCACTTAAGAGCCTCTACCATCAGTTTTAACATTGACATAACGCTCACGTCTACGTAATTTACTTTCTGTACATCTCGCTTGCACTATTGCTCGCATATGCGAGTACGAGCGAGATGCATAGAAAGTAAATTACGTAGACGTGAGCGTATATGTCAATGTCAAAACTGATGGTAGACGTACAGGCGTTATTTAACTCACCTAAATTTACCTGGTTCTAAGACTTCTAAGATAATCACAAAAAACTCACCAACGAATGTATTATTTAAAGACTTGACCTTTATAAAGCTGTTATAAAGGTTATTTACCCTCATATAATATTGACGTCAACATCGAAACTACGTCAGTTTACAAATCTGGTTCCAAGTTGACCGTTGACCGATAGAAACTTACTTACTGCCCGATATGAACTTTAATCAGATACGTCCATTAATAAATCTAGAAACGATATGGATTAGATGTGTCAGTGTCAAAACTGACGTTTTTGTTTGAAGAAACGTCACATTTGACAAAGACATATCTAATCCATATCGTTTCTAGATCTATTAACTGACGTATCTTACAGCCGTAATCGAACAATGAGATACGTCAAATACTAGATAGAGTCGGGCCAAAAAAAGTCTGCAGCGGATTTTGATAGCCCACGCAGTGCAAGTGTCATTTATACGTCATAATTTCATAGAAGTTTGACGTTTAAAATAACACTTGCACTGCGTGGGCTATCAAATCCGCTGCAGACTATTCTTGGTCTGACTCTATTGAAACGGTATGGATTGGATATGTCAGTGTCAAACAAGTGTCAACAGCGACATTTTTGTTTGAAGAAACGTCAATTTTGACACTTGATTGACACTGACGTATCCGATCCATATCGTTTCAATATCGCATTGTTCGAATACGGCTGTTAAAGTTCAAATCGGGCCGTCAGTTATGACGTAGTTTGAGGACACTGCCTCAAGGATATTGAAGAGTTAGGTAATTAGAGGGCCTACCGCGAACAACGTTCGACGTGTTGCCTCCCTGTCACACTTACGTACAAATTAACAAGTGCGACAGAGAGGCAACACGTCGACCGTGGTTCGGGGTAGGCCCTCAGAGTCCGTCTACACTAACTTTGCACCGACTTAAATAACAAAGTGAGGGAGTGTCACTATAAATAACGTCATATTATCATATAAATTTGACATTAATGATGACATTAAAATTCTCAATTGCTCAAAGGTTGACTGGAAGAGATCCCTTATAGGGATAAGTTCGCCTTTGTACATTATATATATTTTTTGTTTAATTGTAGTTTAACCTGTCTTATGTACAATAAAGTTTTTACATACATACATACATGTATACATTGCTACACTGTATTATTGCAAATGCCATGCAGACTGCAGAGTTAGCTTGGTCCGATTCTAGCGTGTGCAGGGAGCTTAGCTAAGATGACAGTACATCGACAAATGAAATGAAAATCCGGGCAAGTGCAATTCGGACCCGCCCACCGAGGGTTCCGTACTTTTGAGTATTTGTTGTTATAGCGGCAACAGAAATACACCATCTGTGAAAATTTCAACTGTAACTGAAATTTTGACAACATGTCGTAATATTTCTACAAGGATTACATTTATTGACATGTTTTAAATACACCATATTTTTTTGAAAATTTTCAATGAATATTTAATACCTTTAAAATTATATTTAATGTTACGTAATCGTTTTTATTAGGGTTCCGTACCCAAAGGGTAAAACGGGACCCTATTACTAAGACTTCGCTGTCCGTCCGTCCGTCCGTCCGTCCGTCCGTCCGTCTGTCACCAGGCTGTATCTCACGAACCGTGATAGCTAGACAGTTGAAATTTTCACAGATGATGTATTTCTGTTGCCGCTATAACAACAAATACTAAAAACAGAATAAAATAAAGATTTAAATGGGGCTCCCATACAACAAACGTGATTTTTGACCAAAGTTAAGCAACGTCGGGAGTGGTCAGTACTTGGATGGGTGACCGTTTTTTTTGCTTTTTTTTCGTTTTTTTTTTTTGCATTATGGTACGGAACCCTTCGTGCGCGAGTCCGACTCGCACTTGCCCGGTTTTTAGGGTTCCGTACCCAAAGGGTAAAACGGGACCCTATTACTAAGACTTCGCTGTCCGTCCGTCCGTCCGTCCGTCCGTCCGTCCGTCCGTCCGTCCGTCCGTCCGTCCGTCTGTCACCAGGCTGTATCTCACGAACCGTGATAGCTAGACAGTTGAAATTTTCACAGATGATGTATTTCTGTTGCCGCTATAACAACAAATACTAAAAACAGAATAAAATAAAGATTTAAATGGGGCTCCCATACAACAAACGTGATTTTTGACCAAAGTTAAGCAACGTCGGGAGTGGTCAGTACTTGGATGAGTGACCGTTTTTTTTTTGCTTTTTTTTCGTTTTTTTTTTTTGCATTATGGTACGGAACCCTTCGTGCGCGAGTCCGACTCGCACTTGCCCGGTTTTTTCACGCCGCGCGCGTTTCTCCAAAATGAGGCGCGGAGGGCTGTGTTCAGCGTTAAATAAAAAGTATAAATAACGGAGATACAGTTCTACTAGTATGGAATGTTTGATTGGAAATATCCTCCTCTTTTATAATACTAATTTTGGTTTCTTAAATATTAATGCTCTTTGAGATATTGGGGAAATAAAAAATATCTACTTTTTCCCCCCTTTTTTTTGTTTATAACTTTTGATATTTTTTGTGTGCTAATACACGCTTCGAATAGATTTTTCTAGGCATCATGACGAATCTAATGAGGTATCACACGTATTTTTAGGAGTATTATCTCTATTTTTCAACGTTTTCAGTTTCTCGAACAGAGTATGTCATCTTGGCTAACAAACAGGCCTATTGTACCTATTGGCACATTTACCTGCATTTTCTATCTAGGTCCCCCTGTTTACCTTCCTGCTTGATATGTCTTTGATGTGATAAGGGTAGAGATGCATAAGCCGAGAAGGGTAAACTTTACACAACCTTTTTGGGCACTTGGGCAAAATGATGAAGTTATGAGGGATCTGTTTCTTAAACATGAACATATCAAAGCAAAATACATGCATTGAAATAATTGTCTTAAGGTGGCCACTGACGAGCCTTCCAACAGTCCAAATAGCGTGGCTGCACTCCAAAATCGGTCCGTGAATGTCAAAAACGTACAATGTTTAATATTAGGATGCCGTCCATTTGGATGAATCCATTGTAACGGCATTCATTTGGAAGGCTCGTCAGTGGCCTGCTTTACAAAACGACTATGGCCACCGTCGGTATGGTAATATTGGTAATGTCGTTGTAAATTGGGGACCTGTTTGACTGTTAACAATGATATGTCACATGTTTTTTCATAAACCTAGTGTGTCCCTATGCTGGACAAAGGTCTCCCCTTTCTTCAGCTACTCAAGTTACTTAATGGACAAAATTAAATGGACACTGAAAGTGCCTCGTAGAGAAAAGTTGTATGTAATTAAATTACTGCCTTCTTAAAGAAAATGAAACCACTGGTATTATCCTGCTGTTACACAGCCTAATGAGCAAAAAAACAACCGGTAAAGACAACAGTAACAACGCAGCCTAACTCTTAATACGTCACCTTAAGGTTTACTTTTGAATGAACCGTTTGCCGTTTTTCAGAAAACCGAGTGTTCTGTGGAAAAGTGACTTTGACTTTGAGACGGCGTGGAAACTTCGACACTTTGCAGATACTTAAGACTTATGAAATAGGTTAAGATGTTTTAAGTCACCCGAATTGAGGTATACCTACTGAAAACCGGCTAAGTCCGAGTCGGACTCGCGCACGAAGGGTTCCGTACCATTACGCAAAAAACTACAAAAAAATCACGTTTGTTGTATGGGAGCCCTACTTAAATATTTATTTTATTTTGTTTTTAGCATTTGTTGTTATAGGGGCAACAGAAATATGTACATCATCTGTGAAAATTTCAACTGTCTAGCTATCACGGTTCTCGAGTTACAGCCTGGTGACAGACAGACGGACGGACAGCGGAGTCTTAGTAATAGGGTTCCGTTTTTACCCTTTGGGTACAGAACCCTAAAAAACGGAAACGGCGAGCCTAATAAGAGCGTTTTGACACTGCCCGATCCGAAATCGGATGATACAGTAATGCAGTCGGCAGCATTACCGCAGCAGTATTGCATCACGACACTGCTGACTGCATTAAGTACTGCCTTTTTAAATTTTTTATTCATATTATTCCATTAATTTAGGATTTAATTTGAAGTAGCAACACCATCAGCTTCCATTTGTTTCTTATTGGCTAAATCAGCGGTCGGCAACCTTTTTTTGCGTAGTTTTAGTAGCGTAGTTAACGATGAGTAAGTTGACGCGGGCCGCACTTTGTTAATATTTATGACTTTATCAGACATTGTCGTTTCTCAATATTACATAGCCAGAGAGGCTCGCAGGCCGCAAGTGACAGTTTCACGAGCCGCATGCGGCCCGCGGGCCGTAGGTTGCCGACCGCCGGGCTAAATGGTTGTCATATGTATTGTTGCTTGCCATAAGGCCAAGCGCGCACCACGACTTTTTGTCGCGCGATAATTTAGTCGCAGAAATGTAACGTATGTGTTTATATGGCAGTGCGCGCATATGCGACAAAAAAATCGCAGCGATTTTAAAATTGTGAAATGTCACATTTTTCCGCGACTACTCGCGACGCGATTGTCGCAAAAGTGAATTGCAACATACGGAGTTGTATGGCCCCGCGCGCACTGCGATAATAAAATCGCACCCGGACCTCAGTCGGCATTTCGCTCTTCGAGCGTCAACATGTCGGAATGAGAAAATGAGACGCTAGATGTTGACCATTTAATTATGGAAATAGACGGGGATCACCTTTGTGTTATAAATGCTCAAAGTCATACAGCGATCGCATATTAAAGACACGTTTCATGACAAACGACTGGTACGAAATCCATGTAGAGAATGAACGAATCGTCGACTTTTTCATCGCAGTGCGCGCAGTGAATTTTCTGCGATATATTACAGCGCGATTCTAAAATCGTGTCGCAAAAATTAAAATCGTGGTGCGCGCTTGGCATAAAACAAAACTATAACTATATTCCAGACAATTGTAAAAACGTTAAACTGATCTATACCTAGTTGGTCAAACCAAGTTGTCAGTAAATAAGAACAAAAAAACTATACTCATGCTTTTCTTTTGGATGCTAGTGCTAGTGTAAGACAAAGATAGTATGATGCATACATGCTGAGTTGTGACCCTTTTATGGCATTTTTCACTAAATGTTATACATTGTATATTTGTCAACATGTTTTTGTCATCTGTGTTTGTTTGTCATAAATCATAAATAAATGTATTTCTATTCTATTTCTATTCTATTATCTCTGTCTATGTTTGAAATGAGACAGTCCTTTGACAAACTATATCCATTAAAAATGCAGTGTCGATGTTGCTCCCTGGATTTTTGACATTTGCAGTGACAATGCAGTCGGCAGCAACGTCGCGCTGCAATACTGCTGCAGTCATGATGTTACAGTCTGAATACGGACGGTAACCTTTAAACCACTTCTGACCAATGATATATAGAGATTAACCTAGTTTTACTTAATTTACCTTAACTTAAAAACTAAAAGACTGATTAATATGCATAGATATGATGTCGGTCTAACTTTAATTATTCCATTTTAAAGTCTATTTCAATAGAACTTGCTACCTATGTAAACAAACAACTTAACTTTGTTTTATCACTGTTTCTCTTTGAATTTTCACACCACCTCATCAAATACAATTGAAACCATACACATATACACTATAGAAACGGTCCGTTCCGTAAAATACACAAACATATAACTGTATTTTGGATATTTAATTAAAAGTTTAAAATGGGTTCATAAGTTAGGTTATTAGGACCTGTTGGAATGACGGTTTTGTTTCTTTTAAATTCTACAATTGTCTATGATGGGTAGTGTTGTGACTAAAGTTTGTGATATAAACCCGCTACACACTACCCAACCCACGCTCTGTACCTACCGCCACGGTTATAAAATACATCAATACATCATTCTTAGGTACTAATTTGTCTTCTGATCGTGATTAAACAAATTAAAAATAAGTAACTACTCGTTTTTTACTTTTGGTATTTTATTATTCGATATGGTTTGACATTAGTAAAGTAGTAAGTAGGAGTCTTGGCCATCACTAGTAAATTCATCATAAAGAGACAATTTCAATATGGCGGTTTGTTTACACAGTTAGCAAGTTCTATTGAAATAGACTTTAAGTACTCATACCAAAAACTCGTATTATGAGATTTGTGTTATAATATATTTTTATAAACGGGTCACTCAACAAGTCAAGCGATAATCAAGTCACGTGAGTGACCCGTTAAAATTATTTTTAAAATCATGCTCAGATAATTCGAATGCCTCGCCCGCTTACCTACTTATTATATACTTGAAACTGGAGCCCAATTCTAATGTACATTTTTATATCTAAATGATGCCATTGAGTTATCTTTCGCGCGTGAATTTCGCTCTTACTTGTCCATACGTACATGTATAGGTGCGAGTGAGGCGCACGGTCGAATGATAATAAAAATGATATCATTTTGATGTCAAAAGGTAACTTCGAATTGGCCTCCTGCAATGATCAAAGGCAGTGTCGAGTCTTGCGGTTTTGTACCAAATGTCAGTGATTAGACGAAACCGCTACAGCTCAATGCTTTATCGAGATTAACCTAGCTTTACCTGATTTACCTCAATTTACGTTACAAGACAAGTGCTCGACATGCTAATGCCCAATAGATGACACCCTGCTGTCACCTCTATTGACAATGACATAAGTTTCAAGATGACATGTACTGGGACCGCGTCGAGCACCAGTACCACCACCTCATGCCCATTGGGTTGTTGCGACTCACTGAAAAAAACTCTGTCTTCCTCATTTTAATGAGTAGGCACACGCCTGTATCCAAAAGGAATTTAGTCGAAAAATTAGTTCCGACCTCCGAGCATGTAGGCTATTAAAATAATATACCCACTGAGTTATCAAATTACCTACTTAAATAAAACCTATGAGATTACATTAAAAAGATTATAAACGGGTTACTCAACATGTCGAGCGATAATCGGCGTAATTACGTGAGTGACCCGATTATAATGTAAAAAAAATCTTTTATTGTGATCTCTTTGTTCGTACCCATACTTATTTTCAAAAACAGCGAATTATCCATGTTGTACTGAATATCTACAATAATCAAATAAATAAGGTACTTACCTAAATAATATTACCTACATAAGAGATGAATAAATGTATAAAAAATAATTATGTAGGGGGCCTATTTTAGATTTAAGCTAGTTAATAATTTCTTTTTGTAGGTAGTACCACTGTATATATAATATTATGTATTCTAATTATACGAACTCGATTAGTAAGTATGTAAAATGTTATCCACCAAAAGCCATATTAAAACTAGCTATTTGCTCTTAACCTAAAATGCTTACAAAAACAAATCTCATGAATAATTAATACCTCTACCCTTTCATTACAGAAAATAACTAACAAGTACAGTAATTACTAGTTCTGAAGTTGATCAAATAATTAAAGTTGGGAAGGATGAGCCTAATGAAAGACTCGCAGAATTCAATACCATTGAATTTACACTATGTTTTTAAGTACAGTCTTTGACAATAAATTAAACCAACATCCCTGTCAGGGTATGATGGTCAGGCTTTTTTTGGTCGCGAAGGAATGGAACGGACAAGGAATTAGATTTCTGTACAAATACGACGTAGTCCTCGTATCTTGTCACAGTGGCAATAATATGAGATCCCTAGCGGCTACATTTTGAGTGTTCTGCGTGCACTAACCTCTTGCAGTTTGGTCTTCGGCCTCGCGTATGCCCGTTACATATGAGACGCTTCGGGCCTTAGGCCTTGTGCGGTGTAGGGTGAGTGGCTATTTGTTTGTGCACACTAATTAACGTTCCTAATTACTTGTAGAAAGGATCCACCGAAATAAGTAATTCTAGTTTTGTGTAAGTAAAGTATTTGTGATACATAAGCGATGGTTCTTAGATATATTTTAACTCACCAGATGACGCTGTAAGTTCTAAAGGATCAATTTTCCCAATGTTATTTTACCGATTTAAATTACCTAATGATTTTATTGACAGTTTAAAGATGGTTGGATCCTTTTCCTTAAATTACATTTTTATATCGTCTGTCATCATAGTCACTTTAGTCACGCGATTTAATAAGTAGGTGAGTACGAAAGTGATTCGAATGACATGATAGACGATAGAAGCGCAACCATCTTATCCGCTGAGTTCTAGTACAAGGACATTAGTGTAGAATAACAAGTGCTATAATCCCACAGACTAATTACAATCACTAATGAGTAGCTAGACTATCCCGCGACATATAGTTTCAATATTTTGTAGACACTGAAGGTCGATTCAATCAAGTCACTTTTGAGACAAGATATTTGACAGATTTTAAATTATGACTCTTGCGTTGAACTATGTCACAGTCACCTGCAATAATATGTTACTCTTCGAAGGTCGCAATAATATCTGACACGATTATATTTGTAGAGCCATAAGAACGTGTCACATATTTTTGCGGCCTTCGAAGAGTAACATATTATTGCAGGTGACTGTACCCAGAGTTAGACCAAGAAAAGTCTGCAGAGATTTTGACAGCCCTCGCAGTGCAAGTGTTATTTTAAACCTCAAACTTCTATGAAATTATGACGTATAAATAACACTTGCACTACGTGGGCTATCAAAATCGCTGCAGACTTTTCTTGGTCTAACTCTATCATCGTTTGCCCGCATCATTTAAGAATTACCATTTCGAATTCGAATCAGACTATAATATTTCACCTCATATCAGCCCCCACATTGTCATTAGTAATCTGAGTTTTACTGATAGTGTGTGGCCCGCATAAATACTTAGACGTCCATGCAGTAAAATTGAGCCATTTTTTGCATAGCTTTTGCGTCTGACATAAAATCTCGTCTTCACTTTCATTTGCCACAAGATAAAAAATTAGCAGATTTGTATTGCACTGGCGCTAGTAATGTAAATAATACATTTTCTTCCGGGATTAAAGTGCGTTAGTGAACATTACGAAAATGGCGTAGCGGTTAAGATGCCCGTAGATTTTCCAGAGTCATTTCTTAATGACAGTACTTGCGTAATGTTACTCTTGTCGTCACGATCATGCGTAAGCTAAATTTTTTGCTAAAGTGACGTAAATATGTAATGTTGAACGTTATTTGCAAATGGTGATGAGATCATTTTAGCCGTAAAGTATACAGTAGGTACTAAAACTTTGTATCTATGCGTTTTTCTGAATTGTTTATAGGTTCGAATGGCAAAGCAACTTTTTTCCGCATACCAAACGTGGCCATTGAGAAATTTATTCATTGTTTATCATTATGTTATCACATTCTCTTGTAAATATTCCAAATTCTGAGTTTGTAATTCCAAAATCTGGGGTATACCTTTACGTATATTCAATTAGCAGAAATGGCATCAGAATGCTTGTTTTTGGATAGGTTTAAATTATGATTGGATTTATATGGACAGATTTTCACTTTACATTTTATGGTTTACCAAAAAACCATAAACGATATGGATCCTAAAACTTTCAATTCAAATCAATATTTTTATTTAATGACAAATAACATAATACGCGCAATATACATGTGTGTATAAAACTCCCGCGAGACTAGAATGTTAAAATTCACGAGTCACTCACGTTGTTAGTCGATTTTCGTAAGTGTGCGCGCACTCGCGGCAGATGTTCCTCAGAACGGATCGAAACAATGTCGAGAGGTTATACATTGAAATAGGCGTCACATACTAAAAAAAGTGACCAAGCCCTCAAACGTCAGGATGTTTGCCGCGTAAGCTGAGCCGGCTCGATTCCAGCCTCGATCACCGGAGGGATTGATCAGTTTTTCTTTAGTATATGTACCTACGTATGCATCTATTTCAATTTATAATTTATATAATAGTAGTGTGACTGCTTAAAAGCTTAGTTATACATCGAGAGATAATATAAAATTACGTGAGTTAGTTATGTGTAAACTGCTTCGAAAAAAAAAACTAACAAATTTAAGGCCTGCAAGACTTATCCTATACACACAACACATGTATACTAACGTAACTATTAAACTGTAGATATAGGTAATCATACTATTAAAGTATTTTAGGTTGAACACAAAGGAATTCCTTCCCTTGATTCGAAATTTCGTGTAGTTTCGTTAACATTCCTCCTTTGATTCACCAATTGTCTTTTCGTTGCCAATAACTAAGCCTATACGGTGTGCTGACTAGAGATGCAACGAATATTCGGCAACTATTCGGTATTCGGCCTATTCGGCCACTTTGCCGAATATTCGGTATTCGGCCGAATAGTAGGCAACATTGGAATATCTGTTGCACCAACCTAAAAAGAAAAATTACACAAAATAATAACCAAAAACTACATAGGTTATATTTAATATTTAAAATGTATTCTTGGAAAGTAGTTAAATACGAAGGCACGTTTTTGAGCATTTGTTGATTACAATTTTTTTTTCATGGGTCTGTTTTGATTGACTCTAACTACATTAATTAATTCTGTTCAACATAAAAATATATATATTAGCAAACGTTGTGCTTTGTTGGCGAACAGTTTTCATAATAATTGTCACTCAAAATGTTCACACGTAATGCCGAATATTCGGTATTCGGCCAAATTCACTATTCGGGGCATCTCTAGTGGTGACGTATAGGTATTTAAACATATACATATAAGTATATATGCTATGGTAAGAGAAAAATGGAGGACTCAAAAGATGTGTAGTTTAATTAAGAAAGAATCCCGTCGTGTATTTGGATTCTCCATAGACCTTGAGCGACTTCAAGTATGGACTCGCGCGCGAGAACGCAACTCATGCTAGATGGTCTGGAATACTGATACTATAATACTACTGTTTTGGCAATTTTGGCTTTCGGAGCCTTAAAATAAGACGGATTGAGGACCTTGTTTACTTTAGACGCTCTCTCGCTTCGCTTCGCTCGTGGTTCAATTTTGAAATATTTTGCTTCTTCTTCTTCTTTTTAGCCCTTTTCAATCCTTGAGATGTATCTCCTTAAATTTTTGCCATTCTGTCCTATTTTGTGCCCTTTGTACCCATTTTGATCCAGCTGTTCTTTTGATGTCGTCATACCAACGCATTTTTGGTTTTCCTACTGGGCGCGACTCCCCTCAAGGTCTCCACTCTACCAGCCTCTTGCACCACGAGCCGTCTTTCCGGACGACATGTCCAGCCCACTCCTACTTCAGTTTCGCCATTTCGCTTACCCGATCAATATTGGCGCGAGGGGTTTAACGACAACTTTGCCCCCTTTTACAAACTATAGTCACCTCGGCGTAGCATGATGCTGCTAAGAGCGCCAATTAGCTCAGATACGAATTGCGCAAAGCTTGCAAACATGTCAAGGTGAAGCCATCATAGCGAAGGGCGCGGACTCAGTGTCAGCGATTCATTGAGCCGAAACGAGCGGACTACATTCCAGTACAGCGGATGGGCTAAAACTCTCGTGCAGTTGATATAAAGTTTCCATCGCGAATTTCGCAAAGCCTGCAAACATGTCAAGGTGAAGCCATCATAGCGAAGGGCGCGGACTCAGTATCAGCGGGTCAAGGATGGCTCACGTTTGAACGGTTCGAGTCCGAGCCGAGGCTTCCGACACTTCGTTTTCTAAAGCATCATCGGTCATCGAAAACGAACATTGGCCCGGCCCCGGATCGTGTAGTAGCATGAGTCGTAACAAGGAGTACTTACATCCCAAGGCGGCGCGGCGGTAATGTGTGTGTAATTTCATTTCAATTACCAATTGCTCAAAACTAGCAAACGTCAAGGTGAAGCCATCATAGCGAAGGGAATCTCTCACGGTTGAACGGTCCGGGTCCGAGCCGTGGCTTCCGACCACAGACTACACAGACACTGCAAAATGAAACGTTTAAAAAGAGCACGAGGTACACATAGACTCAATTTTACTTGTTTCGATTGGGTCGAGACTCGGCGAGAGAATCTCGACAAATGTGTACTTACAGCCGGCATTAAGATGAAGCCATAGTAATGTTTTTTCGTTCGAATCACTTTAAACGCTCACACAGAGGACACACCCTAACTCATTACATTCACGGGCAGCCGGTTGTCTTCCCTAAACGAGTCTGATTAACCACTTCCATATGCGAATCGCTTATCAATAATTGTTGACAGTAATATTACGTAATCCTTATAGGGCAGTGGCTCGTTGGTCCAAGGATCACTAGGGATTACTGTGGAGTCTCTATTGTTTCCCAAAAAGTTTTAAGTCATAATGTATTGTTTGCCCGCATTTTCGTTAGTCATAATTTATTTGGTTCAGAAACGCGTCACTTTTCAGGATTGCCATAAAAGAAACCTAACCTAACCTAACCTAATCTATCTATGGGATAACCTTACGAAGATCCTGAAAAGTTAACGGTTTCAGAATTATGACTAATGATAATATGACAAACAATACATTATGACTTAAAACTTTATGTCAAACAAAAGGACTCTATTCCTGTGATCGCGAACATCGAACATCTAAAATCTGGGCATTTTCACTTAAGATTGTACCATTTTCTTTTATTCGAAAATGCATCAACTTTTGGGTTTGAGTTGGGGTCGCGGCTATTGTGGCATTGTTTCGTATTATGGCGGCAATTAGACACAGAAATAATATTCTATGTATTAGAAGTTTTGTATGTTAAACTTCCATCGCTCTTATTTCTAAGTAGGTACCTATAACTTTTACCAACGAAAACTTAAATGTTTTTGCCAAATTTATGCTGAAGAATGTCGTTAAACGAGAACGTAATTACGATTGTGTGATGGCGGCTTTGACTTAAAATCACCAAGTTGTTTAACGGCCTGATTCAAACTTTAAGATACCCAAAAATTTGCTTAACGGCGCGATTCGGGAAATGAATTAGAGATTCACTAGATATGAAATAGTAAAGATATGTGACGTCCCACGGTAAAGGTACCTTATGGCGGTTGGCGCTTACGCTATTATTAACGCTATGCGACGTAAGCGCCAGCCGCCATAAGGTACCTTTTGCCGTGGAACGTCACATATCTTTACTATTTCATATCCAGTGAATCTCTAATTCATTTCCCGAATCGCGCCGTAAGATACGATATGGATCGGATACCGTCAGTGTCAAAAGTGAGGTTTCTTAAAAAAAAACGTTTGACACTGACAAATCCGATCCATATCGTATCTTCAGCATATTTTTGACGTATCTTAAAGTTCGAATCACGCCGTAGGTGTAAGTCTGTGAAATGCGTCATCAGTTTGCGTGTTTTATGCTTTTGTTCATATTTTACTAAACAGGTTTTATACTTTTGTGAATATTTTACTAAACAGGTTTTAAAACACGTGTCTGCTTAACACATTTTATGATTCGATTTTACGACTGTGGATTATGTTGGTAGATAAATTACTATTTTTGCGAAATTGGGTTTTATCCAGTCACAAAATATCATGGTCGCATTTTTATAACAACCCCTGTTACCAACCAACCAGCCAACCAACCAACTGAAAGTACTTACAATCAGAAGCAGCATAACACTCTCAAACGAATTTTAACGATCATTATTTCTTGTAGAGATCTTTTTGAACACTTCGCATAGCTACTTCCGCAGCTGACTGTGCTTAAGTGACACGAGTAATATTGCTGATCCTACTCTGTTCATTCACGAGTCTGAGGTTTAATAAAAGGCGGATTTAGTCATGACCTCATGACTTAACTCTAGACATTAATGGGCCCCAGAGTCTAATAAACCGCTTTGTCACAAGTTTTGCAATTTTTTTTTTGTGGAATTTAATTTTAAAATTCATGATTTGTGTCGTTTTCAAGCAAAAGGCTTTATCGCTTACCATAAGGACCAAATTTGCTTGTATCTTTATACGAATAACTTATCTAATCGTCCTTATGGTAAGCGACAAAGTGGTACATTTTGCTTGAAAACGACACATTTAACTTTTAGTGTGTTACTTTGCCCGCGAGTTTTGTGTTACTTTGCCCACCTTTTTAGTAAAATCAGATGTAGTTAACAGTAAAATTAGTATTCTTAATTGGACGGTGTTAATAAATTAGCACCGTCTAATTTGCGTCACTATAGCTATCCTCCTAAAGGCCCAGCCATACAATTGAAAGAACGGCAGCGAAATTTGAACCTATAGTGTAGGAAATAGAGTTGATTTTGCGTTGTTTGAAAATTGATCGAAACAAAGCAAAAGCGACTCTGTTCCATTTGAATATGGTTTAAATTTCATCGAACTGAAGAAGTAATAAGTAGGACCTTGGGTCTTAGGAGGCTATGCTAATTACTGTTACTTTGCCCACATTGCTGGTAAAATAGGCAGTATTACTGCAATGTTCTGCCGCCAGAGTGCAGCACTAATTTGTTTAGTAAACCATACAGTAACTTATATTACGTACTAGGCCTTACACAGTTTTTTGACAAGTTTTCCTATGACATTGATGCACCAAGGCGGTTTGTTTACAGGTGGCCTACCGCGAAACGCGAAAATTGAAATTTCTTTATCTGCCTCTCTATCGATCGAATAAGCAAGAGTGATAGAGGCAGAAACCGAACTTTCGATTGTTGTGTCGGTAGATCATGTGATTGATCTAGTGACGCATGATGTGTCATTGATGTCAATGAGGTTTGTTTACAGTATGTGCTAGTGGTGCCACCTACACAGAGCTTTGCCTAATATTCCCTATTCTAACAAAGGTTTCTTCTTGTTGCAGCACCATGCCAGCCTACGACAACGCTGGCGCCACCATCTCCCTCGAGGATGTACGGGATCCAGAAGCAGGAACCGACGACTACGATGTACGTTTAAATAAACTAATGCTGTTTTATTATACTTTGCCCATGCCTCTGCCAACTTTGCCCATGCCGCTGGCAAATTTGCCCATGCCGCTGCCAACTTTGCCCAAAACCTTGGTGCACGCGGTGGCACGGTAGTTTTTTACACGTTACTCATGCCATTGTTCTCACTATTCTATTAGCCTATTGGGACGTTTGGTTGCAATTGTAGAGGTTTCCCATTTATCCAGGTGCCACTTAACCAGGTTTCACTGTAATAAACGTATTATTATTATTATTCCATATTCTAAGACTCTTCTCTGTATCTTTATTTATCTTCTCTATACTAAAATATATTTAATCCTACGTTGTTTCACAGATAACACAAAGACGACGTATCCAGTTTAAGACTCAGAAGTCCACATTAACCTCTAGAAGACAGCAAGCTGTATGCGTCAGAAGGGCGTACAAGCGATATGGTTCCAAAAGCAGCCCTAATGTCATTCTCGACGGACTGAATATGACCGTGCCTAAGGGTGCTATGTAAGTATCTTTTTATTAAACTGTAGATTAACCCCCTTATTCATACAACTTTACGGGCCTGATTTAGTGTATTATGTTTTAACCCTTTCTTACACATACATAAGTCAAAATGACAGATAAGGACAAACGATTATTAGCTTATTGACGTTTGTAGCGCGTTTATGAATAAGGGGGTACCCTTATTTCCCACAATGGCACTTCAAACATTTTCGATGAGTAAGAGCGGTTTCGCACTACGTCCGATCCGAATCCGATCCGAACCCGTGAAAATATGGTCCGTAGTAGCCGTAGAACTATTTCTATGGTAAGTTACGCACTAGATCCGATCTCCGTCATCCGATTTCTTTCCGTCATTCAACGTGTGCGGTGCGTAACTTACCATAGAAATAGTTCTACGGCTACTACGGACCATATTTTCTCGGGTTCGGATCGGACGTAATGCGAAACCGCTCTAAGTCTGACATTCGATTGCCATTTTTGAAATGTCAGCCTGGGAAAGGGTTAAGTGAAATAATACAAAGGCGTTCGAAACGTCGGGATGTATTTTAAATTCATTATACGCGATATAATCCGCTTCCGTAGTTTTATTTCATGAGTAACTAGGGTGAACTAGTATCTATAGGATACGGATAGGTCTTCAAAAATGATATTGAGGTTTCTAATATCATTATTTTCTAAACTGAATAGTTTGCGCGAGAGACACATCCAAAGTGGCAAAATGTGTGCCCCCCCCCCCCCCTGTAACTTCTAAAATAAGAGAATGATAAAACTAAATGATAACCGAAAATTGGTTTGAACGAGATCTAGTAAGTAGTTTTTTTTAATACGTCATAAATCGTAAACCGCAATTTTATTATGTTACTTGCTGCTACGGAACCCTCCATGGGCGAGTCCGACTCGCACTTGGCCGCTTTTGTATGTATAGGTAATTGAATCCCCTTCAATAATTGTTTTTTTATTGTATCTCGAAATATATCATTAAGTATAGACTTATTTTACGCCAAAACGACACAAAGTCTGGATCATTACAATAAATTATAAAAATTATAAAAAGTTTCATAATTTATCATCCAAGTCTCGAGATGAAATTGTATTTTTTCCAGAATATTACGCAAACGGTAAGCGCTCTCAATCCAATTAAAAGTCCGTTTTATTTTTACCAACCGGATATTTTAGATAATTCAGCCGGCAAGGGTTCAACCGGCGTAGCTGGTGAAAAGGGCGTAACCGATTATGAATTTAGTAAGATCAAAAACATTTGTAAAATTATTTCTTTCTCTGCAGAATCATAATTCTCTCATTCATTTTGAGCTTGTGATCTATTGCGATTGAGTCCAAAATATTGTTAAGAATTTTAAATGAATCCTTTTTCGTTGAATGATTTATGATAATCGCCCTTCGTTCTTTGATTCTTTAGCCGGATTTTAAAGTCATCTTTTTTACCCCACTCAGCTCGTAGTAGATAGGTTCTCGGATTTTAACTTATATCTTTTATAAATTATATAGTATCTTGAGATATTACACGCTGAGGCTATTAAATCATTAAAATAAAACAACATTTTTAGTACCTACAGGATTTGAAAGGAAATTCCATGTAAACCCATAAAATCGTGTTTCGGAGGTTCCGAGGCAAACTGCCGAATCCGACACAAGAACAGTCGATTTAACGGAGCCACGCCGTTTTGTCGCATAAACAGTGTTTACGTTTAGTTTTTAAGTTTACGTATGTTAGTTTGTAAGGTATTTGTAATATGGGGCTTGTTGCCTGACTTAAATTTTAAATAAATGAAGAAAATCCCTAAATATGATGAAAAACCGGGATACGTGGAAAGGGAGGAGGGAGGCCTTTGCCCAGCAGTGGGACACTCTAGGCTCATATGATGAAAAACATAAATCAACACCAACTACAACCAATCTTTTCCTTCTAGATACGGTCTCCTAGGCGCCTCAGGATGTGGGAAGACAACTCTTCTGTCTTGCATCGTCGGCCGCCGTCGGCTGAACTCTGGAGAGATTTGGGTGCTCGGAGGCCGGCCAGGGAGCCGGGGGAGTGGGGTCCCTGGACCTAGGGTCGGGTACATGCCTCAGGTAAGACGATATTTATATAATTAAACGGACTTAGTGCCAGATGGCACTCTATCAGTCAACCATATACCGTATTATAACTATGAGTAGGTATAGAGAAATAATAATAAATCAATCAATCAAATAATTTACCAAGCCCCACGGTAATCTATGAAGGCTTGTGTTGTGGGTACTTAGACAACGATACATATAATATATAAATACATTGAAAACAACTATGACCCAGGAACAAATATCTGTGTCGTCACACAAATAAATGCCCTTACCGGGACTCGAACCCGGGACCATCGCCTTCAAAGGCAGGGTCACTACCCACTAGACCAGACCGGTCGTCAAATGCTTCAAAGAATCCAGAGACGAAGTTGTTTCGAATGTAACTAAATGGCTATCAACTTCTGCATCGTCTGCGGCGTATTTACTAAACCAAGCGGTATAACTTGAAAATGGAAGAGAACATTATCTTTACCAGGAAATTCCGTTTTGCCCTTACTGCCCTCTTTCTTCTAGCTCTATATCTCTTCTTAATAATAAAAATGAAGGTCTATTTTAAACTTATTTTATTAAAGACGTCCACTTGAAACGGGCCTCTGTACAGAAAATAATTGCAAACACGAGTAACACGATGCCAGGTAGGTCTAGGTAGACATTTAAGAGGAAAGTGGAGGACCCGCGCGAAATTACAATAGGCGCGCGTCTTTCGGACGCTTCGGGCCTTCGAATCGGTCCTACGCAGAGCTCAGCCTTCGGCCTTCGGATTTAGTTAGACTCTTGTGTTTGAATACCGAAGTCGCGCATCTCGCAAATGCGTGATGTATTGTAATAATTTTGAGTAATATCTTAAATTTTATCTGTAAAGATTATTTGGGGTCATAATGATTCATTGTATCTAAATGAACTTGAATACAGCATTTGAGGGGTGTCTTTCCTGTAGCCATCGCAAATTTAAGGGAATCTAAAAGCATTTTTAAAGGTTTACAGGCGGAATATTTTTTTTCAGTACTTGAGACTCAAATGAGAAAAACGGGATATAAATTTACCACAGTCGTTACCTTTTATAGTATTGTCCACAGAAGTGACCTTTTCTAAAATATGTTTTACCCATAGGTACATCAGAAAGTACCCAACTAAGATAGTAATTAGACTAATTAGCAATAGGAACTCAAGATTGTCAAGCAGCCGTCATACGTTCTATGTATTCTATCAAAGTAACTCGCGCCGCCGCGCCGCCATAGACTCTAATGCATTATTTGAGGAGATCAGCATATATTACCAAGGTAAATGTGGTATTAAAAGAACCGTTATTGCTTTATCTTACAACTTCAGGTAATTTGCGTCAGTTTTGTGCCTTAATTTTCGCACACGGTGGCCTTAAACAAGAGCAGTGATAAAAATTCTGTAAAAACTGTCACATTTTTATATTTTAGCAGCTTATTATAATTCCCCCTGTTTTATTTTACTCATATTTCATTAAAATAAAATAAGATCTACCAAATGGCACCAATTTTACCGAAATCGGTTAATGGGCTAATGAGTTATTACTAAATGAACACTGAAAATAGGGGTCATTTTAGCTCCGAATACGTCGTGTCTAGCGCAGAATTAACGCCATCTATGTCAGCGGCACGTGCTGTTCCGAGTACTGGCTATTTTCTTCTATATATCTGTATCAAAATTATGTTTGTAGGTATTATAGTTTCGGAGATATAAGCCGCCGCGCCATAACACTTTTTCGTTACATTGGTTTTTGATCGTAGCCCCTCTACGGGTTTTTAAAGACGTTCACGTACGTTTCACGTCAAAAAAACAAACTTAGGGGCATAGCTATCAAGCTATGGTTAATATAGTACATCAAATTATGTCAAATTATGTATTTTCCATAACGTCAATATCCAGAGAGGAAAATGACTACGTTTGTATGGACAAACGGCCGTTCCCTTTCCTCTTAAATTTAGTAATTTAATCACTAGTTTCTAACAATAACTTCAGCGTCTATACTCGTAGCTGTCTTAAGCCTTTCACGCCATCCTTATTCAAACGAATTAAATAACTCATCGGTAACCCCTTTAATTGCCCCCCAATATCGGCTTTCAAAGCCTAAATGTCAAATACATACATGTTAGCTCGTGTCCATAAGACTTTCTTAGGAATATGTGTAGGTAATAAATAACCATAGGCTGCCATCCGATACGAAGCAGCAAATTTAACAAAGCTGACATGATATATGTAGGTACCTCACCTACCCCCCATTATACAGGAAACTGTACCTATTAATAAAGTAAGAGATATGTAAAGTAGGAATGTTAAAATAAATTATTAAAAAAAGGAGAAGGGAAGAAAGGGACGAAAGAAAATAAAATTATAGGAAGAAAAAAGAGGCATAGTTAAAGCAGTATTACCTCTGATTACCTACACATTCTGTTTCTGCGCAAACTTTTCAAGCATATGGCGCCATATATTGGGGATTGACACTAACATTTTCAATTATACTTTTAATACTTCAAAAAACTTCAAAACTTCAACCTAACTTCTTCTCCTTCTTGGGAGGTCGCGGGTTCAAACCCCGGCTCGTACCAATGAGTCAGATGGCAGCCGCTTTCGTAAAAACTAGTGCCTACGCCAATTCTCGGGATTAGTTACCAAGCGGACCTAGGCTTCCATGAGCCGTGGCAAAAAGCCGGGATAACGCGAGGAAGATGGCGATGACTCCTAACTTCTGAAAGAGTTAATTTGATAAAACGCTCGTTTCATTCGTTTCCATGCATTCGTTGCTAATAAACATTTAAATTAATTCATGAATACATAATGAAATCCCACAAAATCTGCAAAACTTACGTTTTGCTTACCACAATGAACTAATTCGTTTGTTACGCAATTTTATTTTTAATTACTATGCACTTTAGATCTAAAATTGAGTGGACACAGGTCACTGGCTTTTAACATTTTGCGTGTATTTGGTCACTTTTAGTCCTGTCACTGCGGCATTAGCGATTCAGTGGGAATCGATACCGAATACGATCCATTAAGGCCGCCTGTTCACCGGCGACCCGAGGCGACATTCGCCCGGATGTTGCTGGCTATGACGTGTATACACGTCGCGTTACAATGTATTTCCGTCCATTTACAAATTTACATGCCTATGTTGAAGGTGGATTTTACTGGAGAATTGTGTCCAGATTGTATGGGATAGAATGTACTAGTGTGTCATCGTCATGTTGAGGGTAGATGAAAACATTACACGATTGAATAATGTAGGTTAAAGCACAGAATAAATAATAGTACTAGGTACAGAAGACTCCACTCTCTAACAAAACGCGTCTGTTACGACCAGGACAGATATGGCCGCTAGGTGGCGACAGCGCCACGCGCGGCTTATGGCTAGCCACCAAAATTGGTGTGGAACGGATGTACTTTTAGCTACCTGTAGCAAAGCAACGAAATCGCGGAGTGAGCCACGCCTGGTTAAAGTCAGGTCGTTCAGTATCTGATCCAGGTGTTTTTGCATTTGGTTGGTTAACCAATAAATGTTATAACTACCCGAAAATGTACAAATTTATTTAAATACTTACCTAAAGATACAGACTATAGTCTGGCCTATAACCGCGAAAATCGAAGTTCGCAAATTGCGGGCATTTTTCTCTGTCACTCTAATTACACCTTCATTGGAGTAAAAGAGAAAGATCCTCGCAATTTGCGAATTTCGGTTTTCGCGGTAGCGCCCCTGTTATCGGACCGTGAACAGTTCCCTAAATTTAATACCAAACAACGGTGGTGAGCGAACGTATTTTATAGGCAAATGTTTAAATTACTGGCGAGTGTTACGGATTAGCTGTGGATTCACTTCGTGGTTGTTCACTTGCTTTATGGACGCGGTTTGAATTGGAAACAACGGGGTGTAAATTGCGTTGCTGGAAAATATCGAGTTGATAAAGTTGGTTGAGTCCGGAGTTCTTGTATTTTATGTTTGTTTGTTTGTTTTTTAATTTTGTTTGTACACCTGTAAAGGTAGAGTCTTGGTGAATCCATGTAAAATTGTTACAATAGTAATTAGGGGTTGTGCACAAATCACGCGAGGCGTTTACGGCTACTTTTTGACCCCCCCTCCCTCTTGGTGATATTTGGTGAGGTTTTTGGCTACCCCTCCTAGTTTCGTTCACTGTAGAAAAATACACGTGAGGTTTCCTTATACCCCCCTCCCCCAACGTGATCTATCGTGATTTTTTCGTGGACCCCCCTCCCCCTATCGAATCTCGCGTGATTTGTGCACAATCCCATACTGGCAATGTAACCCATTTTTCACAAACAATAAAGATTATATGAGGAGCACCCTAAACCGGCGAGCGTGTATGAGGAATGTTATGAAAGTGAAGGAAGCGAAAGAGGTAGGTATGTCAGGATCGTACTTACTCACTGCTGTGGCGCAACGACCCGAAGTGGATCTTGGCCTCCGACACCAAAGACCGCCATGCTACTCTGTCCAAAGCCGTTTCTTTCCAGTCGACGACGCCGAGTTCGCTAAGGTCTTTCTGCACTTCGTCTCTCCAATCAGTATGTCAGGATCGTTGCAAGTGGAAATCCGTGGTCTCTGCCTACCCCTCCGGGAAAGAGGCGTGAGTATATGTATGTATGTATGCATACATTTTGTACCTACGCATTATTTAAGTATTCCTTATTGCTACATAGTGTCTTCAAGCACTTAGGTCAAAGAAAGTCGTATTTGGCCTTTTTATGTCGTATGCAAACACAAATATTTTCAAACTCGAAGGGTAGGATGACATCTGTCATCTCTATATAATTTATAACCTAAAAACGCCAATATCGCAAAATTGTATTGAAAGGACATGTCATGTACACTATGTACACTTCGAGTTCGATATTAGGTATAGTACTTAGGTACACGGAAAGTAATAAATCATTGTATAAATAATCGATTCCTAGACTAAATAAAACAGTAAAGTACCTAATAAATGGGTTTAGGTAAAGGAAAAACAATTTACGCGCTCAAAAAATAAATCTTACCTTCGTTTTATCTTGACAAGCCAAAATAGGTAACTTTAGGTTTAATATTAGCTAATAAATAAATACGCGTTCGAAATTTCAGCGGTAAGGAAATTAAATTTGTGGTAAATTGCTGGTTTCGAATAAAGGTGCGCCCACACCACAGCTAACTTATGTGGAGCAACAGCAACACTGTACAACACGGCAACATTAGGTACTTAACTTACCTACTTTTGCTTACTAAGTAACTATAGTTGGTCAAACCAATTTCTCAGTCAGTAAGAACCAGGAAAACTATACTCATCCTTTTCTTTAGTATGATTTTCTCTGTCTATGATTGAAATGAGACAGTCCTTTGACAAACTATATTTAGTTTACTGTTTTACAGTGTTGCTCCACAAAAGTTAACTGAGGTGTGGATGGCTTAAATGACATTCTGAAAAAAAATCATTTTTAAAAATATATCTATTGCAGGCGGCTTAGCACGGTCGCGTTTTTATCCCTTGTCACCATGCCTGTCACGTTCTAACAAGTATGTAAGTGCGAAAGGGACGCGCATAGTGATAGTCGATAAAAATGGAACCGTGCTGAGCCCGCAGGTTGTACGACTTGTACTTAAATGATACCAATTGATGGTATGTCTGTATCTGTATTCGGTGATTATATCGGGTAGGTAGGTAATTCTATTCTGTTCGAAAGTAGATTCAGACTGCATTATAGTAATCTAAAACCTAACATAGATTTTAAATTTGTGTTATTTATTGAACGATGCCAAATAAATATAGAGCCTACACTCGTTTAAATAATACAGAAATTATACACCTCCATCTAGGAGATGTGGTGAGGACGACTAAAAACAATTTTGAATGACTCACACTACAACGATCCGCAAGCATTACGTGATCACCGATCATCTGTCATAGAGAAATAAGGGCCGGAAGCCACAACCCGGTCCCGGTCCGTTCTAGCGTGATTCAAATTTTAATCGTCCTTTTAATATAAGAATGTTAGCTTAGAGTTTAGACGGACTATATCTTCTTCCTCGCGTTATCCCGGCATTTTTGCCACGGCTCATGGGGGCCTGGTGTCCGCTTGACAACTAATCCCATGATTTGACATAGGCACTACTTCCAACCCAGAGGGGAAACTAGGCCTTATTGGGATTAGACGGACTATACAGGGTGATTCATGAGACGTGAGCAGGACTAATCCTGCACACTCAGTAACTGATAATTGACCGATCACCGTCGTATTTAGGTGAAACAACCACACTTTTTCCTATTTTTTTAACTTTTTGGTGAGGGCAAATTTAATCCTCTACAATCATGGTCACCCTACAAGACCTAATTAATAAGCATAAAACCTCTTTATCTTTTTGATTACGAAGAAAATAAACTGTCAAACTTGAGTGAGATACGAGTTTTCAAAAGTAACCAGACGGCGATGACAGTGGTGACATTCAATTTGACACAGAATATCGGTAGTTTAATATTCTAATTTTAGGGTGACCACGCATGTCGTAAATAAATTAATATTTTTTTTTTAACACGACTAGAAAATTAACGTAAACCTCACTAATACTGATACGAAAGTGTTGCTTATAATTTACGAAATGCGCAGTATTAGTCCTGCTCACGTCTCCTGAATCACCCTGTATAATTGTAGTAAAGTACGAGTATTTACACCCGTCGCTATTAATATAACATGAATTCTAAGGATTCTAGAGCATCTATTAATAATTACCGTCGATATTATGTACATTCTATATAATATCGGGTGAGCACAGCGTCTCTGCATAGTTAATATTCGCAATAATTATGTACCAATTCCAATAACATTTATGTATATTACAGCTTACTACAGCTTAGGTACTATGTATGTATTTTATTTGTTTCGGGCGTTATCGTTATTTCTATTTTCGGTACATTAAAACGCTGTAATTGTGCGTAATAAAAATGCATTTATATTGGTACTTAAGATGATTTGGTAAATCGGACGATATATATGTTACTGAATCAACGGAATTCAGAATTACAAAAATCCAAATTTATACCAAAATGCTACTTTGCTAATCCGCGAATTACCAAAGCAAAGCAAATTTTATTAGTCTTTTCGCAGATTAGCAAAGTAATGTTTTGGTATTAATTAATATGGATTTCCACAAAGTAATGCCTGATTCTATTCATTATTTAAAATTTAGAATGGTCTTGACAGTTTCATGTCCGTGTATGTGGCCCCTCTACAATTCAATACCTACCTACTCCATAGCATGGTATAATAATATACTCCGCCTGGTACTCCATTCCCGTCTTTTCTAGGTCACCTAACTGACACAAGCCTACGTCATCATGCGACAGCGCTATATGATAATATGCGATAGCGCTATATATAGCGGCCATGTTATTGTGACGTAGGCCTGTGTCACTCTGGGAATAGAAGACCATGTTTTATTAGACCATGCTCCATAGCAAGTGATAGGGTTCATAAAGGCCATTTTTGGAATTTTTGTTAAGTCATACTTTAGCTTACCCTATTGTTAATGTTACTAATTTAGATTGGCCTTTACACTTAATTAATCGCTGTCAATATTGAGAATCTCCTCAATTTTGAGTAGATGTTACTTTCTGGTTAAAAATCATTTATTTACATACAAGATATATACAGTCCTACTACTAAACGAAATTTTCATGAATGACGTAAAAAATACGAAGAAGATTATTAAATAATTACAATATAAGAATGTTTAATTCATAAAGTGAAGGTTGCTCTTCAAAATATGGCAGAAGTCGAAGTGATTCTTCTGTTATAGATAATCTATGGAGCTATTTCCTCAGTAATAATAGATTTGGATGCAGAGGCACGGCGCATTGCACTTGCATGCAATAATTGCTTTGGGTGCGGGTCATTGTTGTGATATTAAATTAATTAATTCATACTTTATGAGTAACCTACCTACGAATTAGTGAGGCAGAGAACCTTGAAATTGGTATTAGTTAGCAAAACTAACTATATTACAGGTTGCCCTAATCGATAAAAACTTTCAGCTCTACTTTTTTTGACTTGTCATTGACAGAGCGTCCATCTTCACCTAAACCTTAATTGTAAATTTCGTAAAAGACTGAACGTGTTAAAAGTACAGTTTCCTAAGGATCCGAATTGCACATGTGACTTTTGTGATACCGGCTGATTTAGACGACGCGCGAACTCGCATGCGATTTTAGTTACATTGCGGACTGTTGGTTACGTCCAATTCAGCCGACCGATCAAAACCCGCAATGTAATGAAACTCGCATGCGAGTTCTCGCATTGTCTAAATGAGCCCTAAATGACAAAAAATCTAAAAAATTCTAAAATTAAAATCTGCTATTCTTATTTAAATATTTTTATTGTTCTCAGGAAGTGGCGCTGTTTGGCGAGTTCTCCATCAGAGAGACCATGATCTACTTTGGCTGGATAGCTGGTATGACGACGAGCGAAGTCGATGAGAGAGTTGACTTCCTGCTGACCCTGCTTCAGCTGCCGCATCCCACCAAGTCAGTACATAGGGTCTGAGGGGCTACCGCGAACCACGTTCGACGTGTTGCCTCTCTATCGCACTTGTAAATTCGTACGTAAGTGTGACAGGGAGGCAACACGTCGAACGTGGTTTGCTGTAGGCCCTCTGGGGTCGGCGGCGGCGGTCGCGAGCTGCATGCGGCTCTTTGGAGTTGCGTTGCGGCTCTCCAAGACACCCATGATAGACTCAAATAAAGTTTCATGGCTCTTTGAGGTTTTTAAAACTGATGATTTCTTACTGCGGTTGGCTATTCTTCAAACGTTTGCCTTTCCGCGCGAAGCAACTCGAGGCATTGCGGCGGCGAGCGTGTTTGACTAGCGTGAGACACACACACATACAGTCACTTTGCGCGGAAATTTCATGGCAAAGCGAGTCGTTTTGTGTGCAGCCTAGTTGTTTTCTGATTACACCCAAAAGCCCGAGTTTCGCTTTTGACAACCTAGATAATTCAGAGGATTGGCGTAGACAGAGGTTTTACAAAGTCGACTACCTTACTGGAAGGTTTGGAAACTGAGCTATTTATATTTTAACTCTCTAACTGATCAAACCATATTAGGCCAACCAAACCAAATAAAACCGCATTAGGAACATGTAAACAACATACTTAGCTCTAAATTGTGCATGCGTCCTTGTAACAAATTAGCAAAAGGGCGTATCTGCTAATAGTTCCGTATCAGTCCGTATCAACGCCCGTCATTTCGCAGACCTAGCTATTATCCACAGCGTCAGAAGCTAATGCGAGGTAATCTGATTGGCAGATCAGCGGTAATTGAACTAATCTAATGTACAGCCGGTTGGTAAGGCACGTATGTAGTCTATGTTTACTAAAGCGCTGACATAAATGAATTAGAAATTGACACTTATGATTGAGTGTCATAATAAAATTGCGGCAATAAATATGGCGGTGAATGTCACTTATTTTCAAGGAAATTGGCAGATACAGCGGTGACTTGCTTTACTCGAAAAAACCTATTCTTTCAACCATTCATTTTGTTTACCCTGCTGGAAGAGCGGGGTCTCCTGCTCCTGACACAAGTAATAATTACTTACTAGGAGGTATTCATTTTCATTTTAATTCATAGTAATTTAAATAGTATTTTTTCTTATTTACTCGTAATGCATGTTAATTATAAGATGTAATGTTTTGAAAAAATGTGTCCCGTCGAGTTTGTTGCCGGTCCCATATTGGGATACCCTCCTCCAGTTGAGGGGGGACTTAAATCCTCTCGAGGCAGTGGTGTAGGGTTGGAGCCGGTGTAGCTTTATTTGACGTTCATAAGCGCATTGTTATATGCCTACTTGAATAATAAATTACCTTATCTTTATTTTCATTCATAATTTAGCCTGCTGTCCATTTCCAATAGGTACCGAAAATTACTGTTTAACAAGTATTACTTTCCAGGCAAGTGAAGACCCTGTCAGGAGGTCAGAAAAGAAGAGTATCCTTGGCTGCGGCTCTCATCCATGAGCCTGAGCTGGTGATCCTGGATGAACCCACCGCTGGAGTCGACCCTGTACTGCGACAAAGGTACTTACATAAAATTTACAGAAATAGAGGTACAAAGGCGAACTGCCTGTCCGCTGTGTCCAAAGTGAGAGAGTCGTAAAAATCCTTACTTTAAACCGCACTTAAAAATGGAGTAAAAGTGCCCAGTTCATCCTAGTTTTAAAGTCAAATTACCTACTTTCACATTTTAAAATTTAAATTGTGGCTACATGAATGTACTAATACTGCCACTACTGCCAGTTAAGTTCCGTAAAACGGGGTGAGTAGGTTTCGCGGGGAGAGTTGGGTTATGAATGGGGAGAGAAGGGTTGAGAGGGGGGTGAGAGGGGATTTTAAGGCTACTGCTACAAAAATAATGTATTCCAATTTAAAATGGAGCTATAGTAATACGCATAATAAAAAAAAATCGATCCAACAATCTTCCAAAATCACCTTTGTATGAAAACCCCTCTCACCCCAAATACGAGGCACTACGGGGTGAGGTGGTTTTTCCTCTTTATCGTCGAAGTTATGAAATGGAACTACCCAAAATAAAATAAAACTAAAATACAAACGTCCGGAACACTTATTATATACACCATTCAGTTTTCATGTGTAAAAATAAAATGTTATCGAGGTTTGAATTTCAGTTTTGAGCCTACTCACCCCATTTTACGGTATATAAAAGTTTTTTAGAGACCACTTGAATTTTTATATTTTTCCTGAATATAGGTGGACGAAGTCGACGACTGTCAGTACGATAACTTCTTTATTTTGTATGAAATAGGTATCTACTGAAATGTGACGTCACTTCCCAGTCATTTCAAATAATTTTAGGTACTCGTTGAAGAGCTTTCTGATTTAGATGTTAAATAGTAATTGTTTTTAAAAATGACTGTGTTCTACTGTAGGTAGGTACTATAACTCTCTTGCGCTTTTATTCATAAAGATGTGAACTAATTTAATTTAACTAATTTTCAACCGGTGTAAATGCGTCTCTTGGAGTAAATGCGTCTTTTGAAGATATCTTCCGAACACAACATTATTATAACTATTATAGCCGTCTACGCTAAATGTTCAGTTACCACACTTCGAATAGGGAGGGTTACAATAGTTCTAAAATGTTCCATTTAGGAGAAACGTGCCTCAGTGCCTTTAGTTTAATCTTTATTTTATTATTCTCTTTTTTCAGCATTTGGGATCATTTAGTGGAGATTACCAAAGGAGGCAGGACCACAGTAATCATCACAACCCATTACATCGACGAAACAAAACAAGCTAATATGGTAAGTATCATAAATATCATTAATCCCGGTCTAAGCAAAGAAGCGTATAGGTGTTACATTTCTGTTTTTGAACGAACGTTGTTTTGCCATGAATTTTAATTTATAATTTCATGCATATCATGCAATTATATAGTAACAGCACCAGTCATGGGACATTTAAGAGGAAATTTGGAGTATTTATGATATTTCCCTTGTACATGTAAATGGTCTTCCGCTTAGCGTGTTAAAAGATGAAAGTCCTATCCGCCTTTCATGTTTTAGGCGTGTTGTATCAAAGATACTGCAATGAGTTTCCACATAATTAACAAATTAAAACTATGCTTTTTTTCTCCAGTCATGGACACCAAAGCTCCAGTAATGGGCCCCCGGTAATGGACGTGGATCCAGTAATGGGCACCCTATAATGGACATTGCTCTATCAGTATAAAATATTGAAATGGGGAATAAGTTATGGCAAAAAAATCAATTTTTGGTATAAGCTTTTATCGCTGAATGTATTTTTCTTTCCACAGCCAATTATTATGGTATTAGATTCATCGAGACAATTCTAATATACCCAAACACAATTAGTTAGGGTTTATTGCGATAAAGTTCCCATGGCCACCTCCTGTCTCCATCATCAGATCAAGTCCATGTTATCATAATATTGCATTATCATCCGATTTGCATACTTAATTACGTACTTACACAAAATTTCAACTGAATCGGAAATCGAAAAGTGGGTCAAATTCAGCTACCAAGATTTGACCCACACTAACTAACAAGGCAAGTTAAATAAAAGTTTGGAAAAACTATATTAATTTATCCTAAGTCCGAGAATACCTCCTGGTTGACATACTTCGTAACTACATTTTACTTCTGTATTGTTTAAAACATGAAATTATGGCATGGCAAGCATCATTATGTCAATTGTCCCATCATAGGAGGTATGCAGTTTTACAGCTCCTATAATGGGATTGGGCCAAATACCACTATTTTTTTACATCTGTGGAGTCACAACATAGTGTGTTGTATACCTTATCTCATGGTAAATGCAATTAACAAAACACATTCTAGTTTTCATCAAGTATTCATTAATTACAATTTAATAAATTAACTCACCTCTCTTAGCGAAGTTGTTAAGAATTTTTAGTGATATTTTTTTTCAGTGGCACGGCAACTTTTGGGTTGACGCACATTTCTTAAAAAATAACCGAATTTAATAAAAATTCAAACATAATCAGCTCTAAGACTCTTATTTATGATAAAAATATATCCAGTGTTTATAAACTACTTTTATATACTTATTTTAGGGGAATTGTGTTTTTTTGTCCCATTACTGGTTCCGTGTCCATTATAGGGTATACTACTATATACATAATTATTTTCCAATCCGATTTAGTAAAGTTACTTGTGCAAGCGCACATGTCGACGCGTAGACTCAAGCCTAACACATTACATGCCTCAAGATAACCAATATTATGAGCATATTACATGCACCGTGCGCAAGAGTCTCTGTGGTCACTTTGAAATACGAAAGATTACCGTTTATTTTTTGTTCCTTGTCTTCTAGATTGGCTTGATGCGAGGGGGCCGCTTCCTCGCCGAAGAAGCTCCCAGCGAGCTGCTTCGTCGCTACCAGGCTGACAACCTTGAGGATGTGTTCTTGAAGCTAGCAGTTCTGCAGAACAGGGGCAAGAGGCGCCGCTCCACCATCCTGGAAGATATCGTGAAGAAGGTGGAATTGCCGTCTTTGCCGGTGAGTAGCTTTTAAAAGTAAATTGAATGACGCTTGCACTCGGCGCATGTCGCTTGCACATGTTTGCGCGGGCTCAAACTATCAAGCGCGGTCACTTTAAAACCGTTTTCGGTAACACCTAGTTTAAAAGATGAATCTTGCTAGAACGGTCCTTGCCCGGGTCGGGAAGTCCGACGCATCGTTTCCTATAGAAATCACTTTAAAGACACTTCACCTACTTAATCTTTCTGGTTTGACCCATTGATTGACTGGTAGAGAATGCCTTAAGGCATTTGTACCTTTATGTATTGTGCAATAAAGATTAAAATAATTAAATAGAAAGCATCACTTGATCACCGAACACCCGTCATAACACAATTTGCGAAAAAAAGTAATGAGATAGTACTTACCTCATTTTAAATGCTACAAAACTTAATTGGAAACGAGGTATAAGCGTGTGTAGATAATTTAGATTTCCTGACTTCTGCTTTCTACTTCTGCCACTACTAGCTATTAAAAGTGTATATTCAAATTAATTTAAAAGAGGTACATAACTGCTGAATATCATCTCGTATGATATCCCTCGCAATTAGACACTAAAACTTGTCAGTTCTTGCAAAATGTTCTAAATTTCCTTACCATCCAGGACCCCGCTGTAATCGATCTAGAAGAGGACATCGGCGAGATCTCCGGAGAATTCGGTGATAACGTTTCCATGAGCAGCAAAGGCCGCGTAGTCGTCACCCCAGTCGTCGCTCCCTTAGAGGCCTTGCCTCCGGAAGATGACCCTCCTATCGGCTGTCTAGAGAGAATCAAGCCGATGAGATGGAGGCACATGAAAGCATTACTGTGGAAGAACTTCTTGACTCTCTTTAGGAATTACGCGTAAGTTTTTTTAACTCAGTTGTTTCGAAAACGTTGCCTTTTTGGAAAATCTTATCTTTTACTATTTTTGTTTAATGCTTACTACAATTATAATACACGTGAGTTTAGGTATAGTAAGTGACTTTGTAAGTCAAATATCTAAGAGTCAAATAGGTCGGTACTTAGTAAGAAAATGTAAATGAAATTTTCCAAGAATGCCAGTGAGACCGATATTGCTTATTTTAAATAGTATATTTAAATATGTCAAAGCTATTAGATTTAGAAACGATTCGTGGCAATTAGCAACTTTGTATTACAAGTCATAACGAAGTAATTACTACCTACAGGCAAACACCATAATTAAGATGATGGTGATAGACGAGAATTACAAGAGCTGTGGTGATAAATCCTGAGCTACTTGGAGAATAAAATGTAACAAAGAGGGCGTTCCGACCCATCGTATTCGAGAATTTAACGAACCAACCTTCTAGACAAACTATTTGGAAGCGGCTCGCGCCACCACTACGATCACTCGTACTTCGTTCGTTTCATTAACTTCAACTAGAGTCTGTGCGGAAAGAGAAGAGTCGTGGAAAGTAAGGGAGACTCTTCTCGTTCCGCACAGACTCTAACCTTTTTTATTTTATCTTTCCTCTCTTTCCAGCCTCCTCGCCTTCATCGTCGTCCTCCCGGTCTCGCAAATGGTCCTCTTCTGCATCGCCGTCGGCCACGACCCCCAAGGCCTGCCCATGTGCGTTGTCAATCACGAGCTTGGAGAAAACAACACCAACACGCCCTGTGACTGGGACAAGACGTGTCCGTTGGATACGGAGACCTATGAGTGGAATTTGAAACGGTTCAGCTGCCAATATTTGGACTTCTTTGCGAAGCGACAGCCTAACCAGGTGAGTCTTATAGAATTGACCTAAGAAAACAACACTATCACGCCCTGTGACTGGGACAAGACGTGTCCGTTGGACCCGGAGACTTATGAGTGGAATTTGAAACGGTTCAGCTGCCAGTATTTGGACTTCTTTGCGAAGCGACAGCCTAACCAGGTGAGTCTTATAGAATTGACCTAAGAAAACAATACCAACACGCCCTGTGACTGGGACAAGAAGTGTCCGTTGGACACGGAATCTTATGAGTGGGACGTGCAACGGTTCAGCTGCCAGTATTTGGACTTCTTTGCAAAGCGACAGCCTAACCAGGTGAGTCTTATAGAATTTACCTAAGAAAACAACACCAATACGCCCTGTGACTGGGACAAGAAGTGTCCGTTGGACCCGGAGACTTATGAGTGGGACTTGCAACGGTTCAGCTGCCAGTATTTGGATTTCTTTGCGAAGCAACAGCCTAACCAGGCGAGTCTTATAGAATTCACCTATACGGACAAGTCTAAGACAATGCTATTAAATGAGGTTTTCTGAATCAAAATGCAAGATATTAGTAATCAAATCCAAATGAACGCTATTAAATATTTATCATTTAAAACAGGGGTCTCCAAACTTTTTATGAGGGCCATATTGGGGAGGGTGTCTGGTTGCTGCTGTTAGGAACTCTTCCACTCTTATTGAATGGTGAACCCCTGGAGCCTGGCTCCCGCGGGCCGGGCAATGGCACTTGCCTTGGGTGTCGGCGGGACGGATTGGAACGCGTCGCGGGCCGGATTTGGCCCGCGGGCCGGGGTTTGGAGACCCCTGATTTAAAATCATCACTTAAAACTTAATAAATAATCCTACCAGCCAACATGAGGAAACAACAAGAATTGTGCAACAAATAAGTTTGCCACTAATGTAGATAAAATGAAACGTTCTCATCAGTTTTTGACAAATAAAGATAGCCTTTACGAGCCGGTGTGGTGAAAATTTTATTTCCCTTTTATGCATGAGAGAGGCTTGGGCCCAAGCATCGGGATGTATCTGAGTAAATACACCAATAAAGGCACAGCCGTATGTACCCTTTTCTCAAAGCTATTCAGGGCATTTTCGACCCCTATCTACCTTATTTATGGAAATACCTATTCGCTTAAATTTTCAGTGACCAAGAGGGCATAATACAACTTTAGATACGAATATATTATTATTCTCAATTACATTTACGTTGATAATATATTATTATTATGAGAGAAGTATGTAACGTAGTTAGTAGGCGTTCAACTAATTTATATTTCTAGCAATAAACACTCTTGCGTGCAAAGAGTCTGTAACCATTTTCCGACACCTTATTAGCCTCAGATTTATGGCGTATATATACTATGTATACTATACGATCTATTTTCTGATATAAGCCAGGGATATACTAGGGGTGAAATGTCGGCGACAAGTCAAGCGAAATCGAGCGATTTAGTTTGCCATATCTGTTGACTTCACGCGAATTTAAGTCGGTAGCCCTGGTAGCCACGTCAGGCTAAGTTGTGCGACTTCGCAAAACTTCGTCTGTTATACTGGCAACATCGCACTTATGGAAGGTACAGGTAAGGAATACAATTTCCACGTATCAAAAAGTGTCCATCAAAAAACCTTAAATAGGTGGCGCCAAATACGTAGAATATTTGATAAAAAATTGCAAATCATTGACAGTGCACTTCACTTCCTCGCCTCCTCTTAGCTACTCTAGCGCTACTCTGAAGAGATTTGGAACTATATAGCTGACAAAGTGTGCAGCTTTTGCAACAGCTCTGCCATAAAAGATAGTCGTCCCTTCTCTACCGTCCATTATCGCACTATTTATGACACACTCTGGCAACGTGTGTCGCGCGTTGTTGTCGAAGGAATTCAGGGAACGTTACCCCACTTCGCCCAACGTCGCTGCGTGTCGCGGGACATTTTTCGCCTAATGTATCCCTGGTTTTAATGTTACTCCCCAGGAAACTACCACTATGCATTAACAAAGGCGAAGTTACGGTTCTTTTTTGCAACGGAGACGGGTCATTAGTTTCCCGATGTTAATGTCCTTGCTTTGTATTATTTATTTTATTCCTTTCTTCATTCGGATACAAGACTAACAATATCAAAGCGTTACAGCTACGATTGATCTCAAAAAAATGTCTCGTAAAAATGATTTATGTATTTGTAAAGCTGCTAGGATCATTTTAACTATACGTATAAAGTACGTGCGGCTAAGATGCCCCTGGTTCTTAAGCTTTCCTACTTTAATAATTTCATACTTTTATAAGCAGACATCGTAAATTTTATAGCATTTTCGGTGCAGCGGAGTGGTGTTAACGGAATTGATATAAACAATTTCAGCCCTAATGATTAATTAGCGTTAATTACGTTAATATCAGCCTTAATTTACCATTTCAGTTGGAATGTCTCTTTAACCTCTTATCTGTGTATAATAAGGATCCTGTGTAAAATAGTCTTGCAAAACGATATTTAACATAATTCTAATAATAATGTCTTTTATTTTTGAAATTGATAAAAAGTATTTTTTGATTAATTGCAAACTATTAAATAACAAACCTACTTAAACTAGAGCTGTTATGTAGTTGTTTTTCTGTTTTATGCTTTGGTTGTAAAAAAATCCTTTAACCCGCATAAATGTCAATGTGGTTCAGTGAAGGGGGCGGACAGAAAATCAGCGCTGCGCAGGCAATTTCTAATGAAATGACTGACGCAGCGTATGCTGAACCTTTTGTCGAGAAGCCAATTTTTAAAATCTTAATATTTTTGTAACCTGTCTTTTTTTGTGTTGCAATAAATGGTTTCTTATTCTTATTCTAAGTTATCTTTTGCATTTTCTAGAGAAACATTTTTTCTGCGTTCACAACCTAGATTCGAAGTTTGAACCCACGATTTTAACCACTCGTAATTCTGAGTTTAAATAACCCAAAAGTTGATGGTTTTTCGAAAAAAAGTAAATGGTACGATTATTTCTGAAAACCCTACCTACCAACAGTAAATACCTACATGTGAAAGGTTAAAATAAACTTTCACGACGCCTCTCTTTCAAATACTCCTGTTACCCTGTTGTGTCCCGTGTGTGTGTTGTCCTGTTGTGTTGTGTTTTCATTGGCTCCAAATAACTTTACCCCTTTTTCCAGATCTTTTACCCAACGAAGGAAGTAGTGATGGACGCAGCCTACCACGGCAAATGCCGCGTGGTGCTGATCTTCCAAGCCAACTTCTCCACCAGCCTCATGGACCGGCTCCGGGACCCGCGACATACCACCGATATCGAAATTTACAACTCCGATATTGAAGTACATTTGGATGATACAGGTACGGTATAAACTTTCTTTGTCACCTACGTCATTATCATCACTATCTTTGCAGATAGTTGCAGCGACTAAAGAGGTATTTTGAGGAGGTAAGTAGTATACAGCCTACATCTGGCCTACATCGACTGCGATGTCTGTAGGGACCAATGGCCGATCGGCATTTCTTGCCGCATCGATCACAGATGTGTCTTGGCTCCTGGGGTGGTCCAGCAGCTCTGCGAATTCGTTTCTGCTTAAGTTGGTCCAACCAGAGCTTTTGGAAGTTTTTTTTAACCAATAGCGCTGCCGTATTTCATTTTGTGTCTACTACTAGTCACATACAGTACCAGCACATTTCCCGATAGGTATGCCCCAAACCTCGTTAGCAAAACTTTTAATGTATGTGAGTGTTAGTTATTAAAAGGCATCTTATATAATCAATTTCAGCAGCTGTTTAAAAGAAAGGTGTATTAAAATGCTGAGAGGGGCACCATTCTAGAAATGTAATAAGATTTTCAATTCGTATTTAAATGTAATGTCATGCCATGTTTATACAACATTTACAAGTATTCTGTTATTGCGAATACTGAAGTAAATTTCTTAGTATAATTGAGTTAGTCGAGTGTTAAGTTGGTTTTGAAATGAGTTCATACAGCTGAATATAAATATGCAAATTTGACTAAAATATCTAGACTCTCAATTGGGTTAATATTTTCGTTGAATTGTTTTTCAGTATTTCATTAGCTCTCTTAAATTAAGTAGAAACATCTAGACGTCTTCTTCAAAACTAGATACATAAATAGTTTTTGATTAAAAGATTAAAACCAGATAATAAATACTATATTTTAAACCGAGGAGGGTATGAATCCGCGACCTTTGCTGAAGTCAATTCTTTTAAGCAATTTCGCTATGGATTGCCCTTACATGGCCTTACACTATAGTTGGCCACCAATACTTACAGTTCCTTCACTACAACGATCACCTCGATATGTGAATGTGACGCAAGAAGTGTCATATACTTAGTGAAGTACCATCCAATAGTTTATTTTTTGATACTTTGTGCAATTTTCCATATGGATAAATAGTCACTTCTTACATTATTGTATAAGGAACGAAATTTTCAATTATACTAAAATGGAAACTTCTATTGTATCTTGAGATTAATCTTAAAAACTTCCAAGAACTTTACCAAGTTTTATAAACTTTCCGTCACTTGTCGTGTTTCTTAAACTCACTTACGTTATTGAGAAATCGTCAGTAACAATACGCTGGCTCAAAAAATCATTCGTTTCTAACATGAAGCAGGAAAATCTGCTATAAAACTGCAGTTTTTAATTACAATGAATAAATGAAAAAAATACATGAAGGAGATATCGGAGAACGAGGTCCAAACTAAGCTACCTACGTTAATTAGAAAATTCTCAGCAAACTACTTAGCTTCGCTGGCCGCTTGATTAACTATAACCGTTTTAGACTATGTTATTTCTAGAGCCCTATTTCTCGTGTATCTTGTCCCTCCCCCTAAGTGTTTTTACACCTTCCTATTTCCTATCGCAGAAATAGTGCCCTAGAAATAGTTTAGTGGCCCGTAAAACAACTCTTGTGAATCTTATTAAGTTTGTCTTAACCCTGTAATTTTTATTTTTATTAGCCTACTTTGGTGTCCCACTGCTGGGCAAAGGACTCCCCTCGTTTTCTCCACTCGACCCTGTCATCGGCATTTTCCCACCATTTGGGGTAGAATGCGTCCAAGTCGTTACGCAATCTCCTTTTCGGCCTGCACCGTCTATGGTGTTCCGTGGGTCCCACTCACTCACTCAGTAGCCATTAGGGCTCACCTTTATTTTTTTCTTATCTTTTTATTTTGACCACAGACAAGCAAGTGCAGTGGATGTTGGCTCGCGACATTCAGCTCGCGTTTGGAGAAGCCACCCAGAACCTCGCCAAGATCTGCCAGCTGCCGACTCGCCTACTCTCCATACCTGTTTACGTAAGTGTAATTTAGTATTAAGAGGCCCAATTACCAGTTCGCCGGATGATATCAGCCTGTCAGTTGTTCGCAACTGTCACCTTTTACGTTTAACTGACAGGCTGATATCGTCAGGCGAACTGGTAATCTGTGGGCCCCTTTATAACATATTCGCGATAGACTCCGTTATAAATATGTTTTAATAAAGTTTTAAATGTTAAGTATATTGTATTTTAGTGTTCTTGATAAGGGCTTATTTAGACGGCGCGAGAACTCTCGAAGTTTCATTACATTGCGGTATTTGATTGCTCTAACAATTTTGAAATAATTAACCACTGGCTAAATAATACAATATTTATTTTAATATTAGTAGCGGAAATTAATAAAAGTAAGTCATGTCTACTGACATGACCAGACATCGTAAATTTGATAGCATTTTCGGTGCATCGGACTGGTGTTAAAGGAATTGGTATAGATAATTCCAACTGAATTGGTAAATTAAGGTTAATATTAACGTAATTAACGCTAATTAATCATTAGGGTTGAAATTGTTTATACCAATTCCGTTAACACCACTCCGCTGCACCAAAAATGCTATAAAATTTACGATGTCTGGATATGACATTGTAGGTGCCACTATATTAGGGCGCCCGCAAGCTAGCGCGGGTGCACGGATCGGGCGCACGCACGCTGGTACCATTAATTGTAGGTGAAATCCGCCGCACGCGTCCGCGCCAGTTAGCGTTGCTCATATATTTTTCGGTAATAGCTGCTTTGTTACTGCACACCGTTGTATGGGGACCTTGCACTTTGAGACTATGCGCTGAAACTTGGCACAGTTGATTCTTAGCTGGTCTTGAGCAGATACAGACCGGGAGACCTCGAGAGCCACGTCTCATTTAGTGGGGGGGAGGGGGGGAAGTTCGACGCCGCCGCGCTTCACTTGGAGCAACATTTCTCTAAAACTATACCTATTAGGGAATGTAATATATCATTTTCGGATAAATTAAGGATGAGGAATCTAGTTTTGGAACAAAAACAATGCACTTTCTAACAAAAAAAAAGCATAAAGTAGAAAAGACTAAAAAACGTATTTTTGATTTTTTCATAATTACCAATTTTTTTTTAAAGTATAGCAGGAATCTGAAAACAAAAAATACAGTCGTAAAGCTACACTTATTACGTTTAAGAAAATATATAGTTTAATATACAAAACTGTTGATAAATGGGAGATAAAAAATAATATTAAGCGTGGGTCAGAGTGATCTCAATACAAAATATGATGAATGTGGGAAAGTTACTTATAATTTGTTCTACAATCGTTTATTTTTCTTGTTTTTCGTAAATAACTCGTAAACGGTAGCCCACAGCAAAAAAATATCTTTTACGTAAATAATCTGTTTCAGATTTCTTATAAAATAAGTACTACTGTTTTTCGGTACCATCAATATTAAAAAAAATATTGAAGGGAGAAAATAAATACTTAGGTCCCCTTTTTTAGTCATTCGTAAATAACTCGTAAACGAAGGCCAATAGCAAAACAATTTTTAGTACATGAATAATTTACATAAAATTTCCTACAAAAAAGGTCATTCGAACTTTTTCGCTAGGATCAATATTAAAAACGATATTAAAGAGAGAAAATAAATTCTAAGGTCCCCTTTTTAAATATTGATCCTAGCGAAAAAGTTTGAATAACCTTTTTTGTAGGAAATTTTATGCTAATTATTCTTGTGTTAAAATATTTTTTGCTATTGGACATCCTTTACGAGTTATTTACGAATGACTAAAAAAGAGGACCTTAGTATTTATTTTCTCCCTTCAATATTTTTTTAAATATTGACCTTAGCGAAAAAAAGGAGCACTTATTTTATAAGAAATCTTAAACAGATTATTTACGTAACAGATATTTTTTTGCTGTGGGCTACCGTTTACGAGTTATTTACGAAAAACAAGAAAAATAAACGATTGTAGAACAAATTATAAGTAACTTTCCCACATTCATCATATTTTGTATTGAGATCACTCTGACCCACGCTTAATATTATTTTTTATCTCCCATTTATCAACAGTTTTGTATATTAAACTATATATTTTCTTAAACGTAATAAGTGTAGCTTTACGACTGTATTTTTTGTTTTCAGATTCCTGCTATACTTTAAAAAAAAATTGGTAATTATGAAAAAATCAAAAATACGTTTTTTAGTCTTTTCTACTTTATGCTTTTTTTTTGTTAGAAAGTGCATTGTTTTTGTTCCAAAACTAGATTCCTCATCCTTAATTTATCCGAAAATGATATATTACATTCCCTAATAGGTATAGTTTTAGAGAAATGTTGCTCCAAGTGAAGCGCGGCGGCGTCGAACTTCCCCCCCTCCCCCCCACTAAATGAGACGTGGCTCTCGAGGTCTCCCGGTCTGTATCTGCTCATGACCAGCTAAGAATCAACTGTGCCAAGTTTCAGCGCATAGTCACAAAGTGCAAGGTGTCGTGCACTAACAAACTAGCTATAACCCGCTCACCCGTTTCATGCAAGCGTGCCAGCTTGCGGACGCCATTATTATGTAGAGCATTGCGTGCATTTGATTGCAGCAGTACCAGGGTTAGGAAACTATGTAGAGCGTTCGGGCATTCTCGGCTCCGTTCGGCTCAGCATTGCTCCGAGCATTAGGGTTGGCACAACTTGACGTGCACGACCACAGATAAGATAATGACTTGAATTTTGATAACCCTAAATAGCCGTAAGAAATGGTGTCATACATTAGAAAGGGACAGCATGATTCGTCCCTGAATCGCTGTCAAACTTCGGTTTTGCAGGAAGTGTCCTTTCTGTACGGTAGTACTATTATTTATTCTGTGGCAGTACCTAGAACGTCCTCGAATGCTCATGCATCTGCGGTGTTTGCGCCTCAATTGCATTAGCAAGCCTAGGGCGGCTCAATTGTCAAAGGATTCCTGCAGATAGGTACATTTCATGAGCAATATTGCAGTCTCTATCAAGTTGGTTGAATTTCGAATTAACTTCACTTTACTTGGAGCCAGTTGTACTAATGTTTGTAATCGCAATCCTTATAATAAATGGTTATCACACTGGCTGGCAATAATTACAAATATCCCGGTTCTACGCGTGAAAACTCCAATAACACATTGCCACAGTCCCCTAATGTGACAGAACTCACCTTTTTCCCCTGAAAGGCTTCGGAAGACAGTGAGCATTACGTGTTTTGTGTACAAATAGTACGCGTTACGTATAAAAAGAGACCAAACAAAGAACGAGTATTGATATTACGCCATTTTTGGTGACTGAGATGAAGTGTTGCAAATAAATGATATAAATCCTTTATTTATCAGGGTTTACTATACCTTTCAAGTATAAAATCGTCGGGTGACAAGCAAAAGTCACTAAGTACTATCAAAAAATTAAAGTAACAGTGCACTTTATTACACTTGTAACACGGTTTATTGTCCAATAATTTCAATAGTGTTAGTTAGTGACTTTTGCTTGTCACCCGACGAAATATAAGTACCTAATATATGAGGTCAATATGGGTAAATATGGCAAATACGGGTAGCTACGTGTGGCTGGTCTGCACATTGGGGCCTGTTTACACATTGATTAGGGTTTATTGCGAGTTCAAGTTCATACACTAAACAAGTTCATACGCTGTACGAATCGTCGCTGCACCGCTCGCCGTCGGCAGGGTGTTCATCCTCACACCCTAGAACCTAAATGGTCGCGTATTGTGCGATTTAAGAGGAATTTCCTCCCGCGGACGCTCCGGCTGTGGAATGAGCTCCCTTCCGAGGTTTTCCCGAGGGTCTACAGTATGGGGTTCTTCAAAAAAGGAGTGTACAGGTTTTAAAAGGTAGGCAACGCGCATGTAACACCTCTGGAGGCAGACGTCCATAGGTTACGGCGACTGCTTACCATCAGGCGGGCCGTATGCTTGTTTGCCACTGATGTGGTATTTAAAAAAAACGCATGTAGGCCCCAATGTGAAGGCCAGCCACACTTATCCCGCAGCCACACTTGTGTATTGATCTTAGTCACTTATTTTTACGAGGTAAGGTCAACATTTAGATAATTTATTTAGCAAGCAATTTTTGCTCCACAACACTACGTACATTTAGCGGCCTATGGGTCTTGTACGTCCAAAATACGAGTTTTTTATTGTATTGTATTTATTGATATATAAAGATCTATCGACGCGCCTAATAGAGGCCTCGGGTGACCAGAGGGCTGGCCAGTATTTCGCACAGCGCATTAGCTTAGCTATACAGCGAGGAAATGCGGCCAGCCTTCTGGGCACCTTGCCCGTTGACGGCGATTTAGGGCAAATTTTTTACCTGTAGTTAGGTTAAGTACTTAGTATTAAGTTTTATTATGTTGGTTTTTGTTTATTTAATTTAGTTTTAATAAATAAATGTTAGTATACATTGTCATATGGACATAAAATTGGCGGAATTTATTGATTACATTTCACATATAGGTACAGTCGCCATCAGATATATCGGAGCGGCCAAGGTGCTCATAAATATCGGAACACGCCTCTATTGTCAGGGCGTTAGAGCGCGTGTTCAGATATTGTGAACACCTTGGCCGCTCCGATATATCTGATGGCGACTGTACATGTGACCTACTCTAGAAATCTCTAGATCAATCCATATTAGTCAGCCCTGCACACTCGTTTCATCGGGGCAAATTTATTGTCTGCAAAAGGTAGACTTAATTGCCTAGGGGCTTCACTTTTATTAGATCGTATTTTTGCTATACATATAACTTAATTAAATAGGCGTTGCACCTAACTTATTACTAGCTATTAGGTGGAATTGATTAGTTCTCTGGAGATATTTGGGATATTTTTCAAGCATTGTATTTAGATTCCGAAATTGATGGTAGTTATTATCTAAAGAAATGACCTGTCAAGATTTGTAAAGAAACATGAGATTGTTTTCTATTGAAATATTACCAAAAATATTACAATATTGCTACTTTGATTTAATGTTTTGCCTCTGAAGCAGTTTAATGGCGCTGCACGTTACAAACACGGTAGCATTTAACTACTAGGTAGGATAGTCTGTTTATTTTTTGGTTAATTAATTCAAAATCTGGACCTAAGTACCTTAAAAGCGGATGTCATCGGTTTTCCAAAATAAGAGTAAGGGCTGATTTAGACGGCGCGAACTCGCATGCGATTTTAGTTACATTGCGGACTGTTGGTTACGTCCAATTCAACCGACTGATCAAAAACTGCAATGAAATGAAACTCGCATGCGAGTTCTCGCATCGTCTAAAAGAGCCATTTTTGATTTTCTCCCTCAAAATTTATATGAAATCCTAAACTTATCAGTTTTAATAAAATGCTACTTTATTTTCAGATTAACGAACCACCCATATATGGAATCTCTACACCAGAAATGACTGACTTCGCCGGACCTGGAGTGATTTTGACGTAAGTTAAATAAAACCTTTAATTTAATATTTAAAACCCCCGAAAAACTTTAAAATTATATATAAAAACAGCGCCATCTAATAACTTGAAATCTATCAAATAAAGTTTGTCTAATTTTATAGTTCGCGTGCGGAAAGCACATACTATAGGTATATTTACTGTTTTTTGTCAGGTTATAATTTAAACTCACCTTCTCCCACGTGTAAGCTTAGTTTTTATTTTATTTTATTGTGTTTTTCTCTCTGGTTGCCCTGAAAACCAGTGCCATGGCTAAGCATCTTAGCCATCGGCAAATGGTGAGTGGCATCCATTTTGATGTTAGTATGGATTAGAATAAAATGTATTTTTAGGTTAAGTTTTATTTTGACACCAAATAAACTTTTTCTATTCTATTCTATTCTATTCGAATAGGTGCGTTTTACGATGTGCAGTGCGCGAGCAGCGCTCAAGCTATTCGCGAATGGCTTGGATTCGCGAATGGATCTAGACGCATCTTAAAGTTTATTCCATTAACCCACAGAGCCACTAGTCTTGAAATTTTTTGATATTTTAATAACAAAACTTCTGTGAGACACAGACATAATAAATATATTAAGAACGGGTCACTCACGTATTTTAAGTCGAAAAACGCTCGACATGTTTTACTCCGTACCGAGGAGTGTCATCGACTTACTCGTAAAATACGTGAGTGACACGTTCTTAATATATTTAATAGGGTTTTCATAGTCATTTTGTATGTCAGACGTTAGCTCGCACTGATTCTTGCACGCATAATGGTCGCATCAAAGTTGTAAGACCTAAGAATATCATAACATTATTACATTAACGGATTGTAAAATCCGAATACCGCTTCCAAACAAAGTAAACAGCTAGATTAAAAAAACCGGGCAAGTGCGAGTCGGACTCGCGCACGAATGGTTCCGTACCATAATGCAAAAAACGGCAAAAAAAAACTGTCACCCATCCAAGTACTGACCCCGCACGACGTTGCTTAACTTCGGTCAAAAATCACGTTTGTTTTATGGGAGTCCCACTTAAATCTTTATTTTATTCTGTTTTTATAGCGTTGTTATAGCGGCAACAGAAATACATCGTCTGTGAAAATTTCAACTGTCTATTAGCTATCACGGTTCGTGAGATACAGCCTGGTGACAGACGGATGGACGGACAGCGGAGTCTTAGCAATAGGGTCCCGTTTTACTCTTTGGGTACGGAACCCTAAAAATGACTTCGGAAAAGTGGCTTTCTCTCGTATAAATATTTTAAACATCTAGGTGACCGAGCTTTGCTCGGAAGACATATAAAAACTCAAAAATGCGCGTTTTCCCAGAGATAAGACCTAGCTAGATCGATTTATCGCCCCCGAAAACGCCCATATAGCAAATTTCATCGATATCGTTGCAGCCGTTTCCGAGATCCTCGAAATATATATATAAATAAACAAGAATTGCTCGTTTATAATAAGATAAGATTGACTGAAATGAAAACAAAAGCACTTTAAACAAACAGTCGTGGGTGTAGGTATCAAAATAAGTCACGTTCCAACTAAATGGAATCAATTGCGTATAAATAGAAATGTTCAAAGTTTTGAATGAATTCTAATTTTGGTTGAACTTTATTTCTGAACTGAATGAATCAGTAGAAGTATTGTTGCTTTCATTCTTGTTGACATTATATTAATTTGTGAATATAATATTACTTAATTTTATGGACTGAGTTTATTTTTGTGTTGATAATTAGGTTTTTAATTTGTGGGCTCAGAAGTCCAAACTCGAGGTTTGCCAGAGAGCTATGGAGCGCAGCATATTAGGTGTAAAATTAAGGGATCGAGTCCGAAACACCACGCTGCGCTCTAAGACTCGAATAATGGACGTAGCTCGGAAAGCGGCTAAGGGCCCGATTCGGATTTTGAAATAGACATCTATTAGATATCGTTTAGACATCACCAAGATACGATAACGATATGTATAAGATCTAACCTGTCAAATATGACATTTGCGCGATTCTGGAGATACTCTTGAACGATTTCCTCAGGATATGACTTAGAGATCCAATTCACATCTAATAGATATCTTACTCTATCTAACGTAAAAGTGACATTGGTTGCCCGAATTGCGCTGCAAGAGAGAACTAGTTGATATCTAAACTATAACGTATCTAGAACGGATCTAGTACGTGTCGTCTCTTGTGAATATCTTGAAGTTCGAATACGGCAGTTTGTTAAAATGGGACTGGGCTGGTCATGTCTGCCGAATGCCGGACGACTTGTGGGCCAAGTTAACCACAGAGTGGGAGCCCCACGAGTCGAACCGGGGAGCCGGCAGGCCTCGTCGCGATGGCGGGATAACTTGGACTCCTTCTTGAGAGGCTGGACGGATATTGCACTAAATAGAGACGAGTGGAGGGAGAGGGGGGAGGCCTTTACCCAGCAGTGGGACACAGTGGGCTCTGAATTATAATAATAATTAGGTAACATAATAACATTTTATAGAGTTTCATACCCACCTAGATTATTTGAACCCTATGAATAGTATGAATCCACATTTTAACCCCTTATTCATAAACGTGTTACCAGCCTCAGTTACCTAATAAATTGTTTGTCATTATTGGTCATTTTGACGTACCGTATGTATTTACATATAAGAAAGGTAAACTTAAATGTCATAAGTTTTACTCGGGTAATTCCGAATGTCGAAAACTGTCGGATAATTCCGAAAAGAGACTTTTATTACGATGGAATTAAGGGTGATTTTCATCTGAATTTCGGAATTATCCGACATTCGGTATTACCCGAATACACCTTACTTCATTTTTGAGTTGTTGGAATTTCGATGTTATTTTAATTAATCAAATTTCAAATTTAAATGACGTAAATTGTCCGGGAGCCGGTTCCTGCCACTTCAAGGGTTGAGAATTGTAGCGCGTTTATTAATAAAAGTTTAATTTGGACCCTTCTAAAGATGAAGAATTATTTCATTTCGATCCAACGTTTTCCCAACTGCGCAACTGAAGCTTATCCACGCGGTTACGGAATTTTTTCCCCGCAATAAAAAAAAATCCCCTGCAATAACAAAAATCTTTCTCTGTAACAAATGTGGCTCACTCCGCGATTTCGTCGCGTCGTCGCTACAAGTTGCTACAAGTAATAGGTACTAGGTTCACGCTCCGCGATTGTTGCGCCATTAAGGGTCCTAGTTACATTGGTTGTTCAATCTTACGGTATAGAATTTCCAATTTCGCAAGAACCCTAAATGGCATAACAATTCCGTGTGGTGACTGTACCTGCGGCCACACCAGATTTGGTGTCTAGCAGTAGTAGTTTCCGCGCACCGCTATGGAACGGACGCCTGCTCGCGCTTGCGCTTGTATCTAGTAGTAGACGCGTTTTGTTAGAGAGTGAACCTTCTGTACCTAGTACTATTTATTCTGTGTCTGTACGTGGGCCATACTGAAAGTTTCTGGATTCTGATATATGAGACGAGTTATTTTTTCTAAGTGGCCAGTCCAGGAATTTTCACTATGCCCTAAGTAGTAACAAAAGATAAATTCTAACTTGCATATTTTTGTATTTTTTTAGGATTGTCTTCTTCTTGGCTGTAGCCCTAACAACGAGCTCCATGCTGGCTGAACGGAACGAAGGCATCCTGGAGAGGTCTCTAGTGTCCGGAATTACAGGTAATTATTAATAATAATAACTCCACGGCCGATTCGGCCACGGCGACTGCTATCAACTCCGTTGCTGTCTCTGGTGTGCTCGCAGGTGGCTGACGTAGCCTATCTTGTTACTGAAAGTTCGCGAACATTGCGGGCATGTGAGCACACCATTTGTGTAATAATAATGTATTGCCGCAGGTGGTCTGGCTTTTACCTCGTCGCGCTTGGCATCCAGCTCTAAGCGCCGTCGCGATTCAAATTCGGTTACGTTGGCATTTATTGCTGCCCGCCATTCCGTTCGTATGGCTGCCTGCTGCTCCCATCGCGAGGGCTCTATACGACACTTTTTCATGTGCCGCTTAAGCACATCTTTGTACCTGAGGAATTGGCCGCCCTGTTTCCGCTGTAGTGTGTGCCTTACCCTCGCATATACAGTGTTAGAGTATATAAGGCTGCACATGTATCATTTGACGCGCATTATACTAATATCATAGCAAGCAGTTGTTTGTATTTACGTCCCACCTCACATGGCGACCCTGCCAGTGCAGCCTTGTGCTGCACTGGCGGCGCGCCGCGCCGGCCAGTGAAGGTCGAGCCAGAGAAGATCGTTCGAAAATTAATATGTGACCTTCTTTAATTGATTTTTTAAATCGACACCAAATTGAGAAAGTGGTAGAACAGTTATAAATAGACTATGTGAACAACATTACAAAAACATTAGTGGAGTGACTCAAAGAAGTGAACTTTTAAAATACAGGGTGTATGGCTGCAGATTTATAATTTCAATATTAAATAAAAATCGTATTATTGTGTATATATATTTATTAATTACATCCGCAGTTTAAGGAATGATGCGGATTTTATTTTTTAAAAATAATGTTATCCAAATGTTTTCCATCGAGTTGTCGACATTGATCGAAGCGAAGCCTCGTGTTTCTCGCCACACTCTGAAGCAAATTTGGTCGAATGTTGCGGATTTCATTACCAATGTTTTCTTTTAGGGCCTCAACAGTACGCGGATTGTTGTTATAAACTCTTTCTTTGAGATAGCCCCATAAGAAAAAATCCATCGGGGTCAAATCAGGCGACCGCGGTGGCCATGGGATGTCCCCAAACCGACTGATTAGTTTTCCAGGGAAAGCTTGCCGTAATAAATCCATTGAAGCTCTAGCCGTATGTGGGGTTGCCCCATCCTGTTGGAACCACGTGTGCGATGAGAACGATGGATGTGCTCGCAGATTCGGTAAGAAGTAATCCGTAATCATTCTTGCATAATTTTCGCTATTGACATTTGTCGCTTGTCCCCGGGCATTTTCAAAGAAAAATGGTCCGATAATCCCATGCGTTGACAAAGCACACCACACAGTTACTCTGGGGCAATGCAGCGGTTTTTGATGTTTCATTCGTGGATTGTGTGTTCTTGGAGACCAGTAACGACAGTTTTGTTTATTAACATGACCGTTTAAGTGAAAATGAGCCTCGTCACTCCAAAAAATCGAATTTACGGTACGAAATCTTTGCAACATTATTTCGCTAAACTGTTTGCGTAACACAAAGTCATTTTCCTTCAATTCCTGGACGATTTGAATTTTAAAGGCATGAAACTTTAAGTCTTTTTTCAAAATTTCATGGACAATTGCTCTAACAAGTCCTAATGAGGCTGCCCTTTTGCGTATCGAAAGTCGGGGATTTTCACGTAAACTTCTTTCAACGAGTTCAATGTTTGCGGGGGTCCTTGAAGTCCGGGTATGCCCTGGGCGAGGTCTGTTCATAGCGGAACCAGTTGCACGGAACTTCTTAACCCAAGAACGAATTAAATTGACGCTTGGTCCATCACTCATTCGTCGAATATTGAAGTGTGCACAAAACTGTCGACGAGCGACAACGTAAGAATCGCCACCTTTAAAGAACGACTCGATAACGAACGCACGATGCACTTCTGACCATCGGGGCATTGTGGCTAACAAATCCGCACAGTCGGTGGTTCGAATGACGTAACTGACATTTGGCACTGTTTTTTACTTTTTTTTTTAATTTAATTTAAAAAAATAAATTTCCAGCCAGACACCCTGTACTTAGATATTATCATAATAACGATTTAAATAAAAGAACGTGATTCACGACTTTAATTACGTACCTACAAACTGGAACTAAGACTGGACTTACATTAAAAACGGACGGTGAAAAAATAATGGACAGTGATTATAAACGATTTGGGATAGTATGCAGCCGGGAGTTGTCGGTGTCCCTGGACTAGGACGGCGAGCCCGGGGCAGGAGGTACGATACGAGTACGCCGGCAACAGCGCAAACAGAGAGGTGCTTGACGTGAAATGATTGGCTAGGTTACGATTATAAGAAAATTATAATAAATGATTGTTGGTACGTAGGTATATAATATTTTTAGAATTTTTATTTCTTTGTAGGTAAACTTTTGAACTAAATAATTGTTTTAATTGTGATACTTGAAAAATTAACTAGTGTAGGTACTTTATTGAGTGTCAATTTTAAGTTAAAAATTTATAGCCAATATAATAAGTAATTAATATTAAGGATATCGTTATATCCGCTTAAAGTTATAGAACTTTAATATGGTTAAAAGGACGGTTAGTTGAAAATAAACATTTATATTTCTCACTTTTATAAATAGTTTTTTTTGTGATCTAATTTTATATACATTTAAACACAGTGTTATTGCCAGCCATATGTACATGTTTTTTTTTTTTTTTTTTATGTATATTATCGTGTTATTTATAACGTGCCTAAAAGACTAAAAGATATATACTATCATTCGTTGTAAATCAGTATACGAGTATTAGGTGTAAAATACAAATATAGCGCGGCGTTGCGAAAGCGTTCCCGTAAACGGTTTGGTATGCAGATTGCAGAGGGTATGTTATTAAACATACCTTAAAGGTGTCAAAAATTACTGGAAAAATTTTGTTTGGTTTGAATTAGCCATCAAAAAAATATCCGCAAAATTAATTGTATGGAAATTCGTGTTTCGTTGAAATTCTCCGAACAAAACGCCAATTTCATAGGTAATGACCTAATACATCTCAAATTTCAGTCACAGGTGTCTTAAAATGAATCATTGTGCACAGTTTTAGATTATTTAAGTTTTATCAATTTTTGTCATAATGATACTTATTAATTGCTAGCAGAGACCACACCGATTTTTAACCATTACATAGATTTGGTATTTTAGTATACAAATGTTTTTGTTCGTATTTAAGATTTAAAAAAAAAGATTTTGTGTACCGGACTTATACATGTGTTATTATTTATAATAACGTGGATGTGACATATTATTCAAGGAGTGACTAGATTAGTTAATAATACAAGAACTATACACCAATTACATAGCTACTTATGAAGAATGAGTTAATAGTTAAATAGCGAAATCGTAGAGTTTGTGTAGACCAGTTTTTATAGATATGGGCATGATACTGTAAAGATTAACGATGGTTTTCAAGGATCGCAAGTTTTAATAATGTATAGGTATAAGTAATTGAATGTTTATGGAAGTTTCAGAAAGGTGTTGAATGTGAAATAATTTGACGTTTTCATTGATGTGAGTTAAGTGATTGCATTTGAGTGTTGTTATTTTTTTGTTTGTTGTTGAGAGGAAAAAAAATGAAAGTAAATAATTGACAAATAAAAATGCCTATCGCATCTTCGGTGGCCCGAGAGGCGGCCTTGAGCGATACGGCATAGCAAGGGTACGCCAGGATACAAGGCAGGCACGGAATCCTTGGATGTCTGACCATGATTCGGTCGAGTATCAATTGTGGAGACTCCTTGGACACATGGAAGGTTATAATGTAAGGATGTGTTAAAAGAACTGCCTGAATGTGAATATAAATATATTATGTATGTGTGCGCGCGCAAAAATAAGATATCCTTGTATCCTGAGCAAATAACTAAATGTATATTAAGATCGGCCGACCACGTGAATAAAAGCGTTGTGTACCCTTGCCAAAAGTGATGCATATAAAATGCCCACTTCAAGTGTTTATAAAAAAAATAAAATACTGTAAGTAGTAAAGTGACGTCTTAAATAAATATATAAAAAAAATGGATAGACTTGCAAGTCATACGTATATACGGATATATCATATAATAAACTCGAGTATTGACTAATTTTTTAATTATGACGAAGAACAACTAAGGATGTACGTAGGTACCTACCGAACGATGAAACATTAATGTAGACGGACGCATTTAACAAGTAAACGATAACTGTATAGATAAATATACAGGGATTGGAATTTTGGATATGTACCTATATTCTGTAAACATTAAAATTATTGTTAATTGTCTATTTAGTATTTACCTACCTATTAAGTAACTTTAACTTTTGTGTGTTTTTCTTTTAATGTTAAAACTAAATTCGAGATGACTCGAGCCTATTGGTTCGTTTTTAAATGTATTTTAGGTAGTAAGTTTCTTAGTTAGAAATAATTATAATTTTTGAAAGATGCATAGTTATATACCTAAAATGTATCCCGTACATGCAGAATATATTTTTTAACTCGAGGTCAATATCTACATTCCAGGGTCAATATCTTAATTTTTTTATATTATAATTTCATAAATGTACCAAAATGTATTTCAAAGAAATGTGTTGAAATTATTAATAGCTAAGTACTTAATGCATCTTTTAAACCTAACGAATTTAATGTGTTTTTCTTAAGGAGGTTAAGTATTTTATTTTTAAAATGTGTATTACCTATTTTATTACCTTTTTGTTTGCTTTCTTTTCTTATATAAAATTATTTTTTATAAAAAAAAATAGAGTATCGTTTTTCTGTTTTAAGTACAGTAATCTATTTTTTTTTTTCTCCAGGAGGGAAGGTGTAGTGTGTGCCTTACCCTCGCATATACAGTGTTAGAGTATATAAGGCTGCACATGTATCATTTGACGCGCATTATACTAATATCATAGCAAGCAGTTGTTTTTATTTACGTCCCACCTCACACCGCTTGCCCTCCTCAAGCTCGGAATAAAAGATGCGCTTAGCCACACGCTGGTCGTTCATCCGCGAAACGTGACCGCACCACCGAAGCTGACGTCGCATGAGGTATACTTCGATACCACCCACATTTGCTCTACGCAGCACTGCGGTATTCCGAACACGATCAGACCATCGGATCTTCAGTATCTTGCGTAGGCATCTGAGGTGGAATCGATCCAGCATGCGAATATGGCGGCGATAAACGGTCCACGTTTGAGGTAATTATTATTTTGCATTTGAACATAAAATAAATCACCAAACGCTAGATTCCAAAATTGTATTCATAGACATGCAAAATAGTACGATGAATAATACATAGACGCAGTGGCGTAGCTAGGGGGGGGCGGCGGGGGCGGCCCGCCCCGGGTGTCACCCATTTGGGGGGTGACACCCGACCGTGAACATCAGTAGTGCCATCTATAAAAAATCGTAAAACTGTGGCAGATTGCACAACCGCCATTAAGGAAATAATATACAACATGCCCACGAGGAACCCGAGAGATTTTGACAGAATATTCCTGATCATATTTAAAGACTAAAATGTCCTATAAACTGTTTTGGAATTCGCCTAGTTTCATAGTCCAGTAGCACTAGCATAGCAATGTACAAATTGCAGAACATTCCCAAAAAGCGGAAACGTTCTCGAGAATGTTCTCAGAACATGGAAATTATTGTTCCGCCATCTTGGATTTTTTCCAAAAAAAATTTTTTTTGACATAGGAATCTAGAGGCCTCTATCTCCCGCCATGCCAAATCTCAGCGCGCTCGCACCAACTTGAAAAAAATTAAAAAAAAAGTCGGCCATTTTTTTTTAATGCAGTTTGTTTGGTCTCGGGGCCCTCTATGACATTTGGTCGAGCACCACCCACCTATCACGCACCGTTTAAAAGTTGCCATACAAAATAAAAGTGGCCAGTTTTCCCGCAATTGTAGCATTTTTCCAAAAAAACAATTTTTGATAAGTATTTAGGGGATCCCGAGATTCCGTGGCCAAAATTTCAGCGCGCTAGTGCAAACTTGAAAAAATTAAAAAAAAAAGTCGGCCATATTGAAAAAAAACATGGCGGCGTCAATATGACATTTGGTCGAGCACCCCCCACCTAGGTCTGACCGTTTGGCCGGGCCGTCATACATTTTTCTGACCGGAAGCGGTAGACCAAAAGTCGGAATTTTCTGGGGGTAAGGATACTACACCTAAACTATCGTGAATATTCATGGTATAAACTACGATAAATAAATAAATTCTCGTTCTCGAGAACATTCTCAGAAGTTACCGAGAAATTCTCATGTGGAAAGTTTCGCAACTTTGGAAAGTTTTTTTTAATTATGTGATTATTTCTGTAATTGACAAAAAAAAGTTAAAATTATTTTTGGGTGACAGTTTTACAAATTATAGCATTTACATTTTATGTACAAAAAATCGAAAAACGAGAAATTCTCATGTGGAAAGTCTCGTAAATTTGGAAAGTTTTTTTTTTTAATTGTGATTATTTCTGTAATTGACAAAAAAAAGTAAAAATTATTTTTGGGTGTCAGTTTTACAAATTATAGCATTTACATTTTATGTACAAAAAATCGAAAAACAATTTTATTTTGGCGAAATTGACGTAAACTCTTTTAGTATTTTTTCCTTATTTTGGCCTCAGAAATGCATGGTGAAAATCTCTTGGGGTTCCTGGTATGTAACAATAATATGTTGGTGCCTCGTAGGTTTTTTTATTCAGAAAGTTTTTTTTAATTATGTGATTATTTCTGTAATTGAGAAGCTATGTCACTATTTCTAATTGGGTGACTCTGGACTATTTGAAATTCATTGTGAAATGGGATTTTACAGAATCTCTTTGAAATCGCGCACTTGGCAAAAAAAGTTTTAAATTTTTTTGTAACGTAAATTATTTGTATATCTTTCACGGGACAATGATGACTCGGACCTTTGGGAGGCGTGCGCGGAGCCCAGGCCAACATGTAGACCCTTATGACACTTATGAAATGTGGGTTACACCGAGCGGATGCTGTCCTTGCCCGTGTCATAGAACGCGCGCAGAGGCAACACCCGCCAGGGTGTGGACTATTGAGAGTTCATGGAATCTAAAATGAAAGCGATGGAGTAAATTGTGAGCTATGGAATATTAAACGTAATTTTATAATTGTAAAATATCAAACATATTTTACAATTTTGATTGAATTTTGGGGTGACACCCACAATTTCCGCCCCGGGTGCCACCCATGCTAGCTACGCCACTGCATAGACGTACAGGTGATCGATTTCAATCGAACAATTAGGTTATGGTTCTGAACTGGTTTTGATATGACCATGACGATTTTATTGGTCATTCACGTCCATAGACAAGACATCCTCCACACTGAGCATTATAGCTCTACCCCCTCTGCCACGCATACGGTAGTTTTACTCCATTTTCGAGTCGCAAGTGTCTTTGTGTGACGTCCGTGTCTTTGAACGGACCAATCACGGCACGGGACCTCGCTCACCTCGTCCCCCGCACCGCCGAATGTTTGGCAGCATCGGTTGCATGAAATAATTATTGCTCTAAACTCCCGGCGCGATTCGGAAAATTAATTAGAGATGCACTAGATATGATAGTGACGATATGTGACGTTCCACGGCAAAAGGTACCATTGCCCCGGCTGAATATTGGAGCAGCGTTAATAATAGCGTAAGCGCCAGCCACCATAAGGTACGTTTTGCCGTGGAACGTCACATATCTTTACTATTTCATATCTAGTGAATGTCTAATTCATTTCCCGAATCGCGCCGTCCGTCTAGAGCGGCGGTCGGCAACCTGCGGCCCGCGGGCCGCATGCGGCTCGTGAAACTGTCACTTGCGGCCTGCGAGCCTCTCTGGCTATGTAATATTGAGAAACGACAATGTCTGATAACGTCATAAATATTAACAAAGTGCGGCCCGCGTCAACTTACTCATCGTTAACTACGCTACTAAAACTACGCAAAAAAGGTTGCCGACCGCTGGTCTAGAGGATTCCTAGTCTATGTTCACGTCTCTCACGCGCGAATTTCACTTGATTTCTCATACACCAATAGAAATGAGATCAAAACTCTAAACGATCACTCGATTTCGCATGCACCAATCAGCATGAGCGATCTTCTATAGTCTGTATCTTTAGGTATTTCAATAAATATAAACAAACAATTTGTACATTTTCGGGTAGTTATAACATTTATTGGTTAACAAACTAAACACAAAACCGCCTGGATCAGTCACTGAACAACCTGACTGTAACCTACATGGCTTAAGGAGCCATTTGAGGGTAGATTTTGTTTACTTTTATTGAAATACCTAAAGCATAGACTAGGAATACTCTAGACCGAGTTTAGAGCAATTATTTCATGCAACCGATGATGCCAAAAATGCGGGGGTGCGCGGGACGAGGTGAGCGAAGTCCCGTGCCGTGATTGGTCCGTTTAAAGACACGGACGTCACACAAAGACAGTTTCGACTCGAACATGGAGTAAAATTACCGTATGCGTGGCAGAGGGGTTAGCGCGACTATGCTCAGTCTGGAGGATGTTTTGTCTGTGACCTAAAGATACAGACTATAGGTCGTATCGAAATGATATCAAAACCGTAACACGTAGTTGATTCTGAATTGGGCTCAAGGTTTCAGTTACATTAATGATTTTCACGTGTGAAATACCGATAAATTCTTCTCACGTGCTATTTGATTAGACATGTTTCGGTATACTTATATATTACTTACTTTTTTAGGGTTCCGTACCTCAAAAGGAAAAAACGGAACTCCATAGGATCACTCGTGCGTCTGTCTGTCTGTCCGTATACTGGACCAATTAAGTCGAAATTTGGTACACTTATGTAAATTCGTGACGGACATCAAATGAATGAAAACAAATGAATTTTAAACATGGAGGCCACTTTTGGGGGGGTAAATGAGAAAATTAATAAATAATCTTTTTCTAACTATATCGTGTTACAAATAACTTACATATCAAATGAAAGAGCTCATTTTGAGAATCTAAAATATTTTTTTTATTCAGAATCAACGTTCAACTATACCAAAGTACTACTAAATACTAATCCAAGTACAAAAGTAATAATTGTAATAAATATTGGTTGATTTCACAAAAAAATATATTTGTTGGCGTCCAACTCGATTTCCATAAATTTTTCCTTACTTGTTCTTTCTCGCGTCCCTAAAATAGCGTTCAGATTGAATAAAAATAGTATTAGGAAACTACGTTCCTGTTTTCGCTTATGCGTCACCAAATATACCCAAGAGCAAAAGAAAATGGGGTCAGTATGTATGGAAAAATCAGTATTTCTTCGTTTTTTGTTTTTGCGTAATTTTTGCAAGACTTTAATTTAGATAAATTAATTTAATACTTGTAGCTGTTATTTAAATATAAACATCCGTCAATTGATAACTAGTAACCCGCCCCGTCTATGCACGGATCAAAACCTTAACAAATTATACACCTAAACCTTCCTCAAGAATCACTCTATCGATAGGTGAAAACCGCATGAAAATCTGTTCAGTAGTTCTTGAGTTTATCGCGAATATATAAACACACAAACAGACAGACGCGGCGGGCGACTTCGTTTTATAAGGTGTAGTGATCGTTTGCCCTTGACAATAATTTTAACATTAGTGCTTGTTATAAAGAGACATAATTTAATCTAAAAAATAGCCACAACCGCATACAGAATCTCCTCCTTCTATGAAATTGAAGTCGGTTAATAATTGGTGAATAAAGATGTCAATCACAGTGAAAAAATCAACGATGATTAAATCTGACCAACGTGGGACTCGAATTCACATCCTTGGATTGCCGATCCAATGCGTTACCGTTACCAATTCCTCCAGCTACCTATCCGTCAATCAACCCGATTTTTAATTGTGATACGTCCCACAATAAAAAAACAAAATATATTAACATTTAAGACATAATTTAGCATAGGTTTGTTATATATGATAATAAGGTTAAGGGGGTACCTGTCTACAACATTAATTTCAATAAACACGTAATGAAAATACATTTGTTTACATAAATACGTTATATTTAACGCCATTTGTAAACATCAAGACATTGCCATTGTCCCATTGTGTAAAATATACGACTCCTTACATAGTTCAGAAGCTTTTAAAGAAAAAACAGTGATTTATCTACCTCTGTTGCCCACCTGAAATCTAGCCTTTACAACCTTACCGGTCAAAGCTTAGAAGCCAAAATGGCATAAACTTTCAGCGAATTTAAGTCATTCTACTTCTAGAGTAGAAACTAGAAACTATCAGGGGCATAGTTTTGTTCGAAGTTGTTGGAAGTAGTCGCTTGGAAAAGCGAATTTGCGGGCAGTTTCATGTATCTTTGGAGAAAAATGGAGGTATACACCGTATATAACGGTTCTATTAAAGTTTTAGTGAAACCTAGAATTCTAACCGGTAGAAATAGAAACTCTTACTCAAATGGTTTGTAAGACAGGATTTTATATCAATTCCGCCTTTGTAACTAAATAAAAAACTAGTCGTACTCAAAACAATCTAAGTAGTAAGGCTATAGAGGCTAGGGACAGAGCAAGATGCCCGCAATTTGCGAACTTCGGTGTTCGCGTTAGGCTTTTTGTACTGTTACATACCACAATATTACCATTTAAATTTGAACTCTATCCACAGGCACGGAGATCCTATTCTCGCACGTCTGCATCCAGATAATCATGGTGATGATTGATGACCCAAGCCTCGGGGGGCCTACCCGGAACACCAAAGTTCACAGATTCTGGGCATCTTTCTTTTTTACTCCAATAAATGCGTAGACATGTAAAGATGCCCGCAATCGGCGAACCTCGGGGTCCGCGGTGCCTACCGCGTACACAGAGTACCACAATATTACAATTGAAGTTTGAACTCTATCCACAGGCACGGAGATCCTATTCTCGCACGTGTGCATCCAGATGTTCATGATGATGACCCAGGCCGCCGTGGTGCTGTTCATCGGCTTCGTATTCTTCGACCTTACCAACAACGGGCCCCTCGGCTGGATCATATTGTTGACGGTGCTTAATGGCTTCTGTGGAATGACTTTCGGTAAGTGCAACCCTGAACTAACGACTTCACCTCTATTTCGTCCTACTTCACGTCTATTTCGTCCTACTTCACCTCTATTTTGTCCTACTACCGTCCTGGCCGATTGGGTGTCTTAGAACTTGGTCTCCGGTTATCGCCATGTGCTGACAGCGTCACTTTCTACAGAAATGTTTTATTTATTTATATATTTTCGACAAACTGAATATTACCATATACAACAACGTCGAGATAAGTGCTATGCTACAGAAATATGTACCTTTATCGTTTGGCATTGGAATGAATTGTCTGATTTTTTGTCTAGAAATTCCAGAATTGGTTTCTTTCGGAAAATACTACAGAAATTTAACCGACGTTGTCTGATTTTTGGCGAATGGCGATTAATTCAATGAGTCTGTTGTATATCACGGCGTTGGGAAACAAGTATACGGTCCACCATGGTTAATGTAGCCTATGGACGCCTGCGACTCCAGGAGGTCGACTAGCCAATATATCAATCGTTGATAGAAAACGTCAATAGAGACTTAAATAACGTATGGAAATAGTCACGTGACCGTTCGTAACATCTGTCATCCCGATACATTTTTTCTTTACTTGATGTAGGATTGTAATCTTGGCTAGGCCCCCTTATATCATGTGCGTTGTCGACCCCTTAGAAACCGGTTCTTCAAAGAACCTGCCACCGTAATACGTGGTAATATAAAAGAGTAGAGAATAAAATCTCTGTAATAAATATAAAATGGCAATGATACTTTCGAATAGACCCATTCTGAATGGAAGATATATGTTCTCGTTTACGATCGTAATTCTAGAAGATATTGCAATAATACGCCCTGAAAGCCTGCTATTGCGAGTCTTGATGGGTTGCAGTACTATAATGCATTTTCCTTTTGATATAAACGGAATTTTAACAAGAGAATTCTTTTGACACCTACAATTAAGCTATATCTCGGCTCTGCAGCGAGGAAATAACTTTAAAACGAGATATGAAGTACAGATAAAGTATATATAAGCTGCTTCACATTATCTTTCATATGTATGTGTGGTAAAAAATCGAGGGTTTAAAAAGTACGAGGACAAGTGGTAGGGCAAACCTTGGCTAATCGGTGATACTTGGTAATTCGGTTATACTCCGTTATAATCTTACACAGTTCTCACCATGAGGAAATGCGAGCTATAAAATCGTTGGCAGCTGTCAGTTTTGATGCTTGCAATCGGGTTGGCAGCAATTTAATTGCTTACATTTCAGCATTGTAAGCTCAGCGTAAGATAAAAACGCATTATCACCGAATTACCAAGTATCACCGATAAGCCAAGGTTTGCCTTACTAAAAGCAAAGATAATAGATAATATAGAGGGCTATTGCCAAAGTAAATTTTGTAGTCACGGTTCATTTACTGCCATCTATCGACAGCATTCGACACACGATTAAAACTTAAAATAAAATTGAAAATGTATAAATTAATCAAAATATGTTTACGGATAAATGATTTTTAATTTGTATTGTTCATACTGAGTTACTGACCCATGTTCTTTCACTGATATGTGTTAAAATTGTTAAATATTAGTGATGTACCGACTATTGATTTGGCCGACTAGCCGACTAGCCGACTAATCGGCGCTCGAATGGCCGATTAGTCGGCCGACTAGTCGGCTAGTCGGCCAGATCATTAGTTTCGTATAAGCTCCTTTGATTGCGCTATTCATTATTTTAGCTTGGGCTAAAAGGTGTTCTCTACAGGTTCAAAGACCTATCAAAAGAATCCTCGTTCAATTTCTGTCTTTCTTTTATTTTGCGATCCTGAGCAGAGAGTCAGTACAGCATGAAGGAGGTATTTCCAAGGCTCTATTTCCCGTACGTAGTCGCCATTTTAGCTTGGGCTAAAAGGTGTTCTCTACAGGTTCAAAGACCTATCAAAAGAATCCTCGTTCAATTTCTGTCTTTCTTTTATTTTGCGATCCTGAGCAGAGAGTCAGTACAGCATGAAGGAGGTATTTCCAAGGCTCTATTTCCCGTACGTAGTCGCCATTTTAGCTTGGGCTAAAAGGTGTTCTCTACAGGTTCAAAGACCTATCAAAAGAGTCCTCGTTCAATTTCTGTCTTTCTTTTATTTTGCGATCCTGAGCAGAGAGTCAGTACAGCATGAAGGAGGTATTTCCAAGGCTCTATTTCCCGTACGTAGTCGCCATTTTAGCTTGGGCTAAAAGGTGTTCTCTACAGGTTCAAAGACCTATCAAAAGAATCCTCGTTCAATTTCTGTCTTTCTTTTATTTTGCGATCCTGAGCAGAGAGTCAGTACAGCATGAAGGAGGTATTTCCAAGGCTCTATTTCCCGTACGTAGTCGCCATTTTAGCTTGGGCTAAAAGGTGTTCTCTACAGGTTCAAAGACCTATCAAAAGAGTCCTCGTTCAATTTCTGTCTTTCTTTTATTTTGCGATCCTGAGCAGAGAGTCAGTACAGCATGAAGGAGGTATTTCCAAGGCTCTATTTCCCGTACGTAGTCGCCATTGTAGCTTGGGCTAAAAGGTGTTCTCTACAGGTTCAAAGACCTATCAAAATAATTCTCGTTCAATTTCTGTCTTTCTTTTATTTTGCGATCCTGAGCAGAGAGTCAGTACAGCATGAAGGAGGTTTTCCAAGGCTCTATTTCCCGTACGTAGTCGCCATTTTAGCTTGGGCTAAAAGGTGTTCTCTACAGGTTCAAAGACCTATCAAAAGAGTCCTCGTTCAATTTCTGTCTTTCTTTTATTTTGCGATCCTGAGCAGAGAGTCAGTACAGCATGAAGGAGGTATTTCCAAGGCTCTATTTCCCGTACGTAGTCGCCATTTTAGCTTGGGCTAAAAGGTGTTCTCTACAGGTTCAAAGACCTATCAAAAGAATCCTCGTTCAATTTCTGTCTTTCTTTTATTTTGCGATCCTGAGCAGAGAGTCAGTACAGCATGAAGGAGGTATTTCCAAGGCTCTATTTCCCGTACGTAGTCGCCATTTTAACTTGGGCTAAAAGGTGTTCTCTACAGGTTCAAAGACCTATCAAAAGAATCCTCGTTCAATTTCTGTCTTTCTTTTATTTTGCGATCCTGAGCAGAGAGTCAGTACAGCATGAAGGAGGTATTTCCAAGGCTCTATTTCCCGTACGTAGTCGCCATTTTAACTTGGGCTAAAAGGTGTTCTCTACAGGTTCAAAGACCTATCAAAAGAATCCTCGTTCAATTTCTGTCTTTCTTTTATTTTGCGATCCTGAGCAGAGAGTCAGTACAGCATGAAGGAGGTATTTCCAAGGCTCTATTTCCCGTACGTAGTCGCCATTGTAGCTTGGGCTAAAAGGTGTTCTCTACAGGTTCAAAGACCTATCAAAAGAATCCTCGTTCAATTTCTGTCTTTCTTTTATTTTGCGATCCTGAGCAGAGAGTCAGTACAGCATGAAGGAGGTATTTCCAAGGCTCTATTTCCCGTACGTAGTCGCCATTTTAGCTTGGGCTAAAAGGTGTTCTCTACAGGTTCAAAGACCTATCAAAAGAATCCTCGTTCAATTTCTGTCTTTCTTTTATTTTGCGATCCTGAGCAGAGAGTCAGTACAGCATGAAGGAGGTATTTCCAAGGCTCTATTTCCCGTACGTAGTCGCCATTTTAGCTTGGGCTAAAAGGTGTTCTCTACAGGTTCAAAGACCTATCAAAAGAGTCCTCGTTCAATTTCTGTCTTTCTTTTATTTTGCGATCCTGAGCAGAGAGTCAGTACAGCATGAAGGAGGTATTTCCAAGGCTCTATTTCCCGTACGTAGTCGCCATTTTAGCTTGGGCTAAAAGGTGTTCTCTACAGGTTCAAAGACCTATCAAAAGAATCCTCGTTCAATTTCTGTCTTTCTTTTATTTTGCGATCCTGAGCAGAGAGTCAGTACAGCATGAAGGAGGTATTTCCAAGGCTCTATTTCCCGTACGTAGTCGCCATTTTAGCTTGGGCTAAAAGGTGTTCTCTACAGGTTCAAAGACCTATCAAAAGAGTCCTCGTTCAATTTCTGTCTTTCTTTTATTTTGCGATCCTGAGCAGAGAGTCAGTACAGCATGAAGGAGGTATTTCCAAGGCTCTATTTCCCGTACGTAGTCGCCATTTTAACTTGGGCTAAAAGGTGTTCTCTACAGGTTCAAAGACCTATCAAAAGAGTCCTCGTTCAATTTCTGTCTTTCTTTTATTTTGCGATCCTGAGCAGAGAGTCAGTACAGCATGAAGGAGGTATTTCCAAGGCTCTATTTCCCGTACGTAGTCGCCATTGTAGCTTGGGCTAAAAGGTGTTCTCTACAGGTTCAAAGACCTATCAAAAGAATCCTCGTTCAATTTCTGTCTTTCTTTTATTTTGCGATCCTGAGCAGAGAGTCAGTACAGCATGAAGGAGGTATTTCCAAGGCTCTATTTCCCGTACGTAGTCGCCATTTTAACTTGGGCTAAAAGGTGTTCTCTACAGGTTCAAAGACCTATCAAAAGAATCCTCGTTCAATTTCTGTCTTTCTTTTATTTTGCGATCCTGAGCAGAGAGTCAGTACAGCATGAAGGAGGTATTTCCAAGGCTCTATTTCCCGTACGTAGTCGCCATTGTAGCTTGGGCTAAAAGGTGTTCTCTACAGGTTCAAAGACCTATCAAAAGAATCCTCGTTCAATTTCTGTCTTTCTTTTATTTTGCGATCCTGAGCAGAGAGTCAGTACAGCATGAAGGAGGTATTTCCAAGGCTCTATTTCCCGTACGTAGTCGCCATTTTAACTTGGGCTAAAAGGTGTTCTCTACAGGTTCAAAGACCTATCAAAAGAATCCTCGTTCAATTTCTGTCTTTCTTTTATTTTGCGATCCTGAGCAGAGAGTCAGTACAGCATGAAGGAGGTATTTCCAAGGCTCTATTTCCCGTACGTAGTCGCCATTGTAGCTTGGGCTAAAAGGTGTTCTCTACAGGTTCAAAGACCTATCAAAAGAATCCTCGTTCAATTTCTGTCTTTCTTTTATTTTGCGATCCTGAGCAGAGAGTCAGTACAGCATGAAGGAGGTATTTCCAAGGCTCTATTTCCCGTACGTAGTCGCCATTTTAGCTTGGGCTAAAAGGTGTTCTCTACAGGTTCAAAGACCTATCAAAAGAATCCTCGTTCAATTTCTGTCTTTCTTTTATTTTGCGATCCTGAGCAGAGAGTCAGTACAGCATGAAGGAGGTATTTCCAAGGCTCTATTTCCCGTACGTAGTCGCCATTTTAGCTTGGGCTAAAAGGTGTTCTCTACAGGTTCAAAGACCTATCAAAAGAGTCCTCGTTCAATTTCTGTCTTTCTTTTATTTTGCGATCCTGAGCAGAGAGTCAGTACAGCATGAAGGAGGTATTTCCAAGGCTCTATTTCCCGTACGTAGTCGCCATTTTAGCTTGGGCTAAAAGGTGTTCTCTACAGGTTCAAAGACCTATCAAAAGAATCCTCGTTCAATTTCTGTCTTTCTTTTATTTTGCGATCCTGAGCAGAGAGTCAGTACAGCATGAAGGAGGTATTTCCAAGGCTCTATTTCCCGTACGTAGTCGCCATTTTAGCTTGGGCTAAAAGGTGTTCTCTACAGGTTCAAAGACCTATCAAAAGAGTCCTCGTTCAATTTCTGTCTTTCTTTTATTTTGCGATCCTGAGCAGAGAGTCAGTACAGCATGAAGGAGGTATTTCCAAGGCTCTATTTCCCGTACGTAGTCGCCATTTTAGCTTGGGCTAAAAGGTGTTCTCTACAGGTTCAAAGACCTATCAAAAGAGTCCTCGTTCAATTTCTGTCTTTCTTTTATTTTGCGATCCTGAGCAGAGAGTCAGTACAGCATGAAGGAGGTATTTCCAAGGCTCTATTTCCTGTACGTACTCGCCATTTTAGCTTGGGCTAAAAGGTGTTCTCTACAGGTTCAAAGACCTATCAAAAGAGTCCTCGTTCAATTTCTGTCTTTCTTTTATTTTGCGATCCTGAGCAGAGAGTCAGTACAGCATGAAGGAGGTATTTCCAAGGCTCTATTTCCCGTACGTAGTCGCCATTTTAACTTGGGCTAAAAGGTGTTCTCTACAGGTTCAAAGACCTATCAAAAGAATCCTCGTTCAATTTCTGTCTTTCTTTTATTTTGCGATCCTGAGCAGAGAGTCAGTACAGCATGAAGGAGGTATTTCCAAGGCTCTATTTCCCGTACGTAGTCGCCATTGTAGCTTGGGCTAAAAGGTGTTCTCTACAGGTTCAAAGACCTATCAAAAGAGTCCTCGTTCAATTTCTGTCTTTCTTTTATTTTGCGATCCTGAGCAGAGAGTCAGTACAGCATGAAGGAGGTATTTCCAAGGCTCTATTTCCCGTACGTAGTCGCCATTTTAGCTTGGGCTAAAAGGTGTTCTCTACAGGTTCAAAGACCTATCAAAAGAGTCCTCGTTCAATTTCTGTCTTTCTTTTATTTTGCGATCCTGAGCAGAGAGTCAGTACAGCATGAAGGAGGTATTTCCAAGGCTCTATTTCCTGTACGTACTCGCCATTTTAGCTTGGGCTAAAAGGTGTTCTCTACAGGTTCAAAGACCTATCAAAAGAGTCCTCGTTCAATTTCTGTCTTTCTTTTATTTTGCGATCCTGAGCAGAGAGTCAGTACAGCATGAAGGAGGTATTTCCAAGGCTCTATTTCCCGTACGTAGTCGCCATTTTAACTTGGGCTAAAAGGTGTTCTCTACAGGTTCAAAGACCTATCAAAAGAATCCTCGTTCAATTTCTGTCTTTCTTTTATTTTGCGATCCTGAGCAGAGAGTCAGTACAGCATGAAGGAGGTATTTCCAAGGCTCTATTTCCCGTACGTAGTCGCCATTTTAGAACCTATCCCCTGTGGTTAGCGTCTTTACGAGCAACGTGTCCTGTCCTAATTTTGCTATAACATTAATAGTTCCCCATGGTAAAATAATTTTATAATTATTCAGTTTTTTTAATGGTGGAGATTTAAAAAAAACTGAAAAATAATAATATTATTCCTATCGAACTTGCCCATGAAATTACACGAGAATCAGCTGTGATCGACCTGTAGAGGAAAACACCAGCCCACTAACATATGATAACGATCAAACGGTCAATTATATGAACAAAAGTTTTCGTTTGCACCCTGAATAGGTATTTTAGTAAAATGTAGTAAATTGTTAAATATAAATATCAAACGGTGTCATCAACGCCATCTAGCCGAGAATAGGCCAAAGGTATGGCGCCATCTATTCGAGAATGACTTTTTCTTGATTTCCGAGGCACGTATTTTTCTTAGACTTTATTTATCTTATACGGAGTTATATATATTTCTGCTAAAAGTCAATGTCGATAAAAATGTCCTACGTACCACATCACCGTTACGTAATTTAAATAATATTATAATCGTTTTTTGCAATAAATTATAATTTTGATTTAATTTTAACGATTGTTAAAATGACAGGGAATTAGTCGCGATAATAATAAATGAAAAAGCTAACACTTAATTAGAATACATATTTATCCAAGGATGACACATTTGTTTAAAGATTTGGGAATAGGGGGTATTACTGCAATGTTCTGCCGCCAGAGTGCAGCACTAGCTCCTCTAGTAAACCATAGAGTAACTTATACAAAGATAACTGTTTTTTGACAAGTTTTCACAGACAATAAAATATGACATTGATGCATCAAGGCGATTTGTTAACAAGGGCCTACCGCGGGAAACGCGAAAATCGACATTAAGTTATCTGCCTCTTTATCGCTCGAATATGCAAGAGTGATAGAGAGGTTAGATAACGAAATTTCGATTTTCTTGTTTCGCGGTATTACACCCCCAGATTGTGACGGATAGTGGTAGTAGCGCCTCCTACGCAGATTTTCGCGTAATATCCCCTATTGCTAGCTATCGATATGAACACTGAATTCGATATTTAACTAAGCATTGATACGTTTTTGCTCCCGAAAAACTGGGATATGATTATTAAAAAGTGCGCCATCTTCTTTTAATTCGCTCGAAAGCGTACCTATCATTGCTACCTCAGTCTCCTCAATTTTTTCCGTCCTATTTTTGCCGCCGGCTCACCCGGTTTTTAGGGTACCGTACCCAAAGGGTAAAAGCGGGATGCTATTACTTAGACTCCGCTGTCCGTCCGCCTGTCTGTCTGTCACCAGGCTGTAACTCATGAACCGTGATAGCTAGACAGTTGAAATTTTCACAAATGATGTATTTCTGTTGCCGCTATAACAACAAATACTAAAAACAAAATAAAATAAATATTAAAGTGGGGCTTCCATTTTAATATTTATTTTATTTTGTTTTTAGTATTTGCGTTATGGTACGGAACACTTCGTGCGCGAGTCCGACTCGCGCTTACCCTGTTTTTCTCCATAATCAAGGCCTCTTTCCGCTTGAAATGCTGTACTGTACTTTTATACAAAACAGCAGAAGCGCATAAAAAATACGCGTCGCTTACGTCGTTTTTGTAAAGACTGAAATTTTGTGAAAATACAAGATGCTGAAATTTATTGTGCTCAGAAGATAGTGTTATGTTTTTCTTTTATAAGATGTTTAAAAGGACAGACGTTTTTGATGAAAATCTGAAGTAACAAAGGAACTAATAACCTAATTAATGTAGGCACAGTGCCATCAGATATATCGTAGCGTGCGAGGTACTCAATTATTACGGAGCAGCATAACTTTTCAATAAATTCGTTAGCACTAGTTATGGTCAATAACATCAGATCATGCAATTTGTCATAAATATAAGAGCAGCGACTTTTCAATAGATTCGATAAAAATATCAGAAAGCACAGAACGTCAAAGGTATCTACGCAGTCAGGATGATCATAAAGATCGGAACATTTAGGTAAATGTTTCCATAGGTATGGAAACACAAGTAGGTAGGTTAAGTAGTCTTAACCTACAGTTGCCGTTTTATATAAATAAAATGTGATACACCAACAGATGGTTTGGCCTAATGATGTCCGTTTTAATTATGTCGAGGGTTTTTAATTTGAAATTATAATTATACCTTCAGCATTTTCCTCGCATTAAAATAATGAAGAAAGTATTATTTTTTCGCGTAGGCTGAGGAAAAAATACCGGATTAATTGTTAGAAGTTTAGAAAGCCTTTGGGATGGTCAAAATTCTACTTAGTTTTCGAAGACTTACCCCCTGAGGACACACACCGAATACGCTTTTCAAATGCGGATCAACTTCAAGTTCTTTCGTAAAACCCGGCGTACTTGTAGAAGTACAAATTAAATTCGAGTTTGAACTCTTATAGAAATACTTATAAGAAAGTTCCAAATTCAAAAGCGCAAACATTGGCTTGGGTCTTACGAGTTTACAAAAGCATTTCTCTAGCAAATATTTTCTTATAATAAAATCCTTAGTCTATCGGATACGTTCGTCCTTATAAAAAGATAAATCAATTTAGATTATGAATGAGAGACTCATTTCATCCATTATTATGAAAATTACCTTCATACTAATTGCCATTAAGGCTGTTGAAAAATTCAGAGTAGACCAATAATTCAATTTATCGGACGTGTCGAACCTACTAATAAGTTTAATGAATCCATCATTAAAGTTAGTTAAATACAGGATGGCTCAAAATAAGTTTAAAAAAATTACGAATCTTTTTCTTACATGCACGTCTTTTACAATATATGTTTTTTGTCGATTAATTAACGAAACAAAGCAAATGCAATTATGTTCCTAATAAAAAAATTCAAATGATTCAAATGTCATCGAACTCAATAAGTAGGAACTATAAACAGGACAGTGGACTGAGTGTAGAACATTTAGTCCAAAACTTATTTTATTATCTGATGTTCCATTTCCAGAATTGCGAAATCTCCACATAAAAAAAATCGGATACCATATTTTTGTATGGTGATCAAAATTTTCCGTTTCCAAAATGAAAGTTTCCCTTATTTTCTACGAAATTTTCCTGGAACATTTCCAACTTTTTTTGTGCTTTAATTTGAAGTAGAAAGAGTTCTTTAAGAAATAATTATTAACACATTCACTGCCTGCGACTCGCTAGGCGGGTTCTCTGTTCATAGGCGCTTTTGGCTACATACGGTTTTTCCCGTGTTATCGGCTACGCCACGCCTGTAGCGTGTAGCTCGCGTTCGCACTGAATGTGTTAAAATACGTATGTGTATATTAATTTGTATTATTGTTTCAGGTTTCTTCGTTTCTTGTCTCTGCGACACCGAGAGAACCGCCACCTTCATCGCTCTAGGATCATTTCTGCCCATGATGTTGCTATGCGGCATCGTCTGGCCTATTGAAGGTAAACCATCAATGTTAATCATGATTATTACCATCCATTAATACTGATACAACCGCTACGTTCATCGCTCTAGGATCATTCCTGCCCATGATGTTGATATGTGGCATTGTCTGGCCTATTGAAGGTAACCCATCAGTATTATTATCAGTTCCTATAATCATTATTATTTATTATTCCCTCTGATGCCCATCCCTCCCTACTCCCTCCCATCCCACTGATGCTGGAAAAACCATAAATATCAACAATACGTAGAGAACCGCCACGTCCATTGCTTTCGGGTCACTCCAGTCAATGATGCTGTTTGGCATCATTGCATTTGGGAGGTCAATATTACCCACATCAAATTTTTGAACATTTTTGAAGGTAAATTGAATATATATAGGTAACATTCCTTGCGATTCTTCGTAGTACACCCTACATAATAACATGACATTGCTATAAGGTATAATTTTAAGGTGCATCCACACCACTTGACAGTTCACTTTTGTGGACCAGCACTGTGCAACACGGGAATATTAGGTAACTTCCATAGTATTTTTTATTTTTTAACAAGCAGAAACGTATGCGAACGATGCTATTAAGCTAAGAATATATTTAAAAAAGGAAAAATTACTGTCTTGGGTGAGACTTGAACTCACGGCCTCTGGATCCAGACACTTGCACAGTGTCGCTCCACAGTAGCTCCACAAAAGTTAACAGTTGTAGATGCGCCTTCTACGTCACTGTAACAAACAATAAGTGGATCACCTCAAAATATCCAACCTTGCTAAACATATAAACTTTTCTACTAAGCTTAGCTTTCTAAATCACTCTCAATTCACTTTGAAAAAGTACGCTCTATCTCCACTCAATTGAATGTTTTCCTCTCTGTCTAGTGCATCTAAGTGCATCCATTTTGTGAACTGTTGATTACTTCACACAATTTTCTTCAACGCACAGGGAATAAAATATTTCAAACTAAACCTTAAAGGAAAATCAACTTTAGTGGTGCGTAATAAAGCTTAGATTGCTATGTGTATGTGTTTTTATGTCTTGTGTACTTCTAGTTTTGTTCGATTGGCAACAATTTGCTCTATTTCTTGCTTTAAGAGGATTACAAAGTTGAGTAAATACAGTTTAGCTCTGTTTATTAGTGTGGGTGTGGATAAAATGTGTAAGATAGGTGATAAAGTATAATATTTAGTTGTTGGGCACATAAATATGGGCACATGGGCATGAAAGTAAACGCAGTTAAAATTAATTAGAACAATAGTATTTGTATAATTACTTGGGAAATTAGATATAATTTATGACTTGAGCAATCTAAGAAATAATAAAATCAGTTATATTTCAAGTTGTCACAATCCTAAACCCCATACATGATTATAAATTGTGGTTGCACTAACCAGTGTAAATAACTACACACTGATGTATTTACCTAACATTATTTCTCCCAATTCACCAGTTTTCTCATGCAAACACAACAGCAAACCCAATACTATAATGGAATAGACAGACTAATAGGCCTATTCGAATGTACACTGATACCAGAAAGACATCTAACTCTGATTAAAACTTTCACGATTCTTACACATTACCCAAAGACCCCGCCGCGTCCGTCTGTTTGTGTGCTTGTATGTTCGCAATCAACTCAAAAACTACTGAACGGATTTTCTTACGGTTTTCACCTATCAATAGTGATTCTGGAGGAAGGTTTAGGTGTATAATTTGCTAAGCCGTGCGAAGCCGCTAGTTAAATTGTAAAACGGGACTTAATCTCTCTGGGTCTTCTCCGAGACGACTGGAACAACGACATCCTCGGAACGTCGGAAGTAAATGTTAAAACTTAATTATAATTATTTTATAGTTTAATAATGTGACATCTAACAGACGTCATTCAGTTATCTTGCTTACTTTTCCTTACATGTATTGACGTGGGCGAGAAGCACGATAACTAACATGATTCAAATATCATTCTGATATAAGTGTGCGTTTGAATTAGCCTGTAAATCTAAACGGAGGCCAATCCACGAAGTGCTAGAAGCGGCCAGCAATCTGTTACATTAGCTCAACGCTATGCCGCTATTTGTTAATTGGTTAGATTGGTTTTAGCAAAGATAATTTGAAACAGGCGGATTATTAAAGTAAATTATGTAGTCACAGTGAATTTACTGCCACGTGACAGTTCCTCCAAGTCGCTTTTGCTTAGGCTTAATAAAAAAAATTGAAGAAATATGTTTTCAAAATCCTTATTTTTATAAGTATAAATATACTTACCTCTTAAGGCCTGTCGTACAAAAAAGTGCCTTATGAATTTGTAAAATGTTCTCGTGAATAAACTTTCATTTCATTTCAAAGGATATTTGTTGAATTATTTTTTGTTTTGAAATCGAACAAAACAAAAGAAATCCAACTCTGTTCCAATTGGAAATGGTTTAAATTACATTGAAGTAATTTGTACTACAGATAGGACCGTGTGCCTTATTTTATTTATTTATATAGTAGTATAAATAAATAAATAAAATAAGGCCAAAGAAAAATATAGTGTACCTACTAAAGGCGAACTTAATGCCATGAGGCATTCTCTACCAGTCAAACTTAGGGTAAAGCAGAAAAGATTGTAGATTGTAAAACAAAAAAGAAATGATTGTAGATTGTAGGCCTTATGAAGATATTGGCTCGCCTTTCCTGTGGGATGAGACAGTAAAGCCGAGAGGGTAATGCAGGTGCTGGGCATCCTTGCGTTTTCTTAATTCCGTCCAAGGCTGTGTAATGTATCATCATCATATCAGCCAGAGGACGTCCCCTGCTGGACATAGGTCTCCCCCAAAGAGTGCCACAATGCGGTCATTGTGGCAAGACCGGTGTCTTGCTCGGTGTAATGTATGTTACACCATAAATCGTCTGCAATAGACGCAAAGGCCAATGAAGATATTAATGATTCTACTTTGTCCACAGCTCTCCACGAGTGCCTCCAATGGATCGCCTACTTTCTCCCCCTCACCAAGTCCACGGAATCCCTCCGTTCCATGCTGCAGCGCGGCTGGACCATTAACATGCCCATGGTGTATAACGGCTTCCTATCCACCGGCATATGGATCGCCCTGTACTTGATAGGCAGCATTCTTTTGATTAAGTTTAAGAAGGGTTAGTTAGTGCCAGGTTGGTTTAAATCCTCCTAAGGCCCACCCAAACAAATGCAAAACTCAAAATTTGTTAATGAAATTTGAACGTATAGTGCAGGTAATAGGGTTGATTTTTATTTGTTTGAATATTCAACGAAACAAAAGAAATGCAACTCTGTTCCAATTGAATATGGTTTAAATTTCATCGAACTGAAGAAGTGCTATAGGTAGGACCTTGGGCCTTAGGAGCATATTTATTTTATTTATGACGGATAGTTGATCTACTAGATGGAAGACAGCAGGCATATTATGGATAGATTCGTGTGTCACTTTTTAACCACGAGATTGAAAGAGGCAGAGGGCCTACCGCGAACCACGTTCGACGTGTTGACTATGTCACACTTACGTACGAATTTACAAGTGCGACAGAGAGGCAACACGTCGAACGTGGTTCGAGATAGGCTTTCAGAGACTGCCAGCATCAGGATATCACGTAAACAAATACGGCCATCGTAGGTATGGGCCGAGCCGAAATACTTTTCGAATAAAAAAAAAATGTAGGCATGTGTGATGACCTCAATACTTAATGTAATGCGGAGTCTAGTAGATAGATAGTCTGTGTTATTTATTGACATTGTACTTAGTTATTTTGGTTATATGCCATTATGCTTCAAATAAATCCGTCCTCGTAATCATTTTATGTTTGTATTTTGTGTATATTTTCTCTATCTACAATAATTAGTTATTTTTTTGTCTTGACACAATGAAAATAGCTTTAAGAATATCTTAGAATAAGTAGTTGTTTTTAATATCAAGGGCAATAGAGCTTTAATAACTGAATCAAATAAATAATAGAATAGACTGAATGAAATATCATGACTATTCATGACAAATTTAATGACAATATTATCTCAAAAACTAATGGTGATAATGTGAAATAATTTGGTCTGTCTTGGTGGGGTCACTTCCATGCCCCTATATTGTATAGTTAGTTTAAGGTGTTGTTTTATTTTCGAAGAAATCAATCGTACAAATTTAACGTAATTTCGTAAAAAAATTGTCACTATGTGCCATTTTTTCATAAACAGTAAATGCAAAAAAAAAAAGAATTTATTTTATTTATAAAATCTGGCCAGTCGGCATTTGTAGCATCACATTTCAATCTGTTTTATGTTTACTAATTTCAATATTTGACATTTATAGTTTATAAAATATTTGTTTTTTATTTTGTGAATTTATTTGCTATATTAGCGTGCGAGCTACATTCACAAGTATTTAAACACTCAATGTAATTGTTAACCATAACACAATAATTGAAGGGATGTTTAAAAAACAACATAACTGACTACACTGGTTGCCACCTGAAACGATTAACAATGTTCTTAAAAAAGTGTCAACCGCTCTAAGCAGTTATGTTGTTTTTGTAAACATCCCTTCAATTAATTGGTATTCTAACGCAATAATTTTCAAATAGATTTTCGAACATCACAATACGGTTGTTTCAGAAAAAAAAATCTCTTTTCTCGTAAGGCCTAGGGACTTTTGTGTTTAGTTTAGAACTTTCTTAAAATTCTGATTTAGATTATTTATTAGAAGTAGTTGAAGATTCGAATTGAATTTGTACTCCCAAAAGTACGCTGGGTCTTACGAGGAAAATTTATATTTTTATTTTCCTATAAATCACAAGGATGAAGGTGGAAGGTGTCACTGTAAATAGGACTTTATTGGTTTGATAATGGGTGTTATTTTAGAGTACAATAGAATTATAATGGCTCAATTAGATATTGTTGGCATTGTGATAGTAAGTTAAGGTTTTGTAAATAAAAGCGGTCTAGAAATCAAACTTGTGTTTTATTATTCATTTATAGATCGTGTCATACACGAGAACGCGTGCCTTGGTTCGTATTTTCATGCCATTTAGCGCCACTTGCACCATTCCACTGACCCGGGGTTTAGCGATTAAACCGTTAACTCAGTGTCAAATTGTACTAGTAACCATGGTTACTACAGGTTTAACTGGTTAACCCTGGGTTAGTGGAATGGTGCAAATGGCGCTTAAAGGTTAGATTTGTCAAATTCGCTCGAATGACACTATGTGTAAATCCTACAATATACAGGGTGATCAGTTCAAATGCAAAGTCCAAATGCAAATCAGTCAAAATGACCCATTTGGATTGATCACCCTGTATACAGAATGTATTCTGGTCTGGTTTATACCTACTGCAGAGTTTAAATGTAACTTAATACTTCACATAATGAGAGAGAACTATATTTTCTGGGATTCTACGGGGGAATGGGAAGGCTAAAACGGATATGGCAAGATGGGCAAGTCAACCTAGGCACCTATTGTTACAGAAACACAGGCGGTCAAAAGCGTAGGTACTTAAGTATTGAACAACCAATTTAGCTAAATTAGGACCCTAAATTGCAATAATCGCGGAGCGTGATGTGCTATGCTTCGGCAGAGGGGAAATAGTACGAATGCCGTCTCCCTTCCCGGTGTTTCTCGAAGTTTGAGGTCGATGGTTATTTTACTGATCATTTTAATTGTTTTTTTACATCCAGAACACAACAGACACAAAAAAACAACAAAAAAAAACTCAGTATCTGAAAAATTTTCAGTGAAAATCTTTACAAAATTCGCATTTGTACGACACGACGATAGATAGACAATTTCGTGGAATGTCCCTTAAATTGAATGCCACATTGATTGATGACAGAGACCACAGCATAACATTGGGTCCGATTTAAAAAATACATTTCCGCGTACATTAACTGCTTTTTAAGCTTAACAAATGTCGTGACCTACTTTGAAAACAAATCGTCAATAAAGCAGGTAATTTCAGTTCAGTTCAGAATTAAAACTGAATCACCCTTAATCGGCGTATTGTCGATCAATGGGCCTTTAATCGGTCGTTAAAGTGATTTATTACCTACAGTTTATTTTTAACGATTACAATACATAAAAGGACGAGATTCTCTAATCGAATGTGTCTTTAACACGCTTATATAGTTGGTCAAACCAATTTGTCAGTCAGTAAGAACCAGGAAAACTATACTCATCCTTTTCTTTTGGGTGCTAGTACTATTGTAAGACAAAGATAATATGATTCTCTCTGTTAGACTCTATGACAGTTCAGTTTTATATGGAGTAGCTGCCCCGTAATTGGCCAATCAAATTAGATCCAGAACGGCTCAAAAATTAAATTAAAAATGAATTTGTTTTATATTTTTTATTACGTAATCTTAGACGATCATGATAACAAGATAAACATAATTTGGACTTATGTGGATATTTATAGTGTAATTTTTGAGTGATTCTCAAGAAAGTGGCATCGACAAGTTAAAGTTAATGATTTGATGATTTTTTTTTTGTATTTTTTTTACTTTTAATAATGAAAAATATGTTTTACCACTTCAAGTACCCCAAATTTTCAAAAGGGAACGGAAAATGAAGAAGTTATTTTCAAGACATACAATACCCTATACATTGAACACAGGTTAAAGTTAAGCAGGTTACAGTAAAAAATACATTCATTTTTATTTTTTCCCTTGAACGGATAACACGAATGTCTCACTTTTAGCATAGATGAATAAACCTTCATACAATATTAAAATGATATTATTACATTAGGCCCCATACCAAATTCGTAAAATAATCGAGACAAGTTAAAGTTAACATTCCGTTACAAAACCCCAGATTTCTGCCATCTACGAAACTACGACACTTGGGTCATAATGGTACCCTACGGTGGTTAGCTTGATACTTACCTAATATTTTGCCATAGTTATGATCTAAATAAAATTTTCTGTGGGTGAGTGAGATGCAATACCGCGTATATACAGGTTGTATTTTATTAACATAAATTGGTGCTTATAAAATCTAAATAACTGAAACTGGAATAGCGATACTTTTGGACAAGACAAGTTACAGTAAAAAGTACTCTTTATTTTTTATAATATAAGTATAAATTTTAAATAAAAATAATAACTTTGCCTCGATAAACATTGTTTTTGTTTATCTATAAACATTTTTGTTTCATATGAAAAAGAGCAAATAAGCATACATTGAATTCAAAAACATGATGACAGGTTAAGGTGCCACTATTTTGAGAATCACTCTTTTATCGTGAAATAAAGAAATAAAATCTAAATCTATTTTATAAGGATAAATACTCGTAGTTTGCATTGTTTGCAATGAAAGGCAACTTATTTATTGAAACGTCTGATATAATTCACACACGGTGCCGAATATAAAAATATTCTGTTACACAAAATGAAATATCTGCTCCAAGAAAGATCTTCTCTTATCTTTTTTAGACATTCACAATGAAATCCTCGCGAAATTCACTCGTTGCAAACTCATCAATCTGGCTCACAGAGAAAATAAAAAAAGATTGGAATAAGATAAGGAAAAGCTAGGTTCAAGTTATTTAAGGTAACGTGGGGGAAATCTTCGCACGAAATCTTTAAGAATAAAATTACAGTACGTGTTTTATTAGGGGGCAATGCACTGCTAAATGCTGATGTTGTACAGTACATAGTCTAATAAAACATGGTCTTCCATTCCCAGAGTGACACGGGCCTACGTCACAATAACATGGCCGCTATATATAGCGCTATCGCATATTATCATATAGCGCTGTCGCATGATGACGTAGGCCCGTGTCAGTTAGGTGACCTAGAAAAGACGGGAATGGAGTACCAGGCGGAGTATATTATTATACCATGGTACAGTACACACAGTATTGGTAGCAATGTGCAATATACTATATTATCCATCAATCAATCAAAGCATTTATTTTCAGGCTACTATAAGGCCCATAGATACATACCTTACAAACTAACATATATGTATACACAATAATAAAAAACTTAAATACTATAAAATAATTTTCGTGACGCAGTTTTCTGTTGCGGCGTCACTTGCTCTGGTGTAGGATTCGGCAGATTCCCACGGAACCGCCGAAATACCACACCCTTCGGTCAGAATGCGCGATGACTTCCAGCAGCGGCCGCGGCGGCGCGGAAATTATGTATCTTTAGGTATTTAAATAAAAGTAAACAAACAATTTGTATATTTTCGGGTAGTTATAATATTTATTGGTTAACCGACGGGTTAACCAATAAATGCGCTACTATTAGTACGCTGTTTTCGTGAAGGTTTTGAAGGTATTTAATAAATTGGAAATAACTCATAGAGTTTCAGAAGTTAAGAAGCTAATTTGACCTGTCAGTCTACTGAGTGACACGCAGAGTATCGACAGCATTGCAACATGGATGTTTCCCGATTGCAATGTCTATTGTCTGTCTGATAAAGCGATATGACATGTGACGCCGTGCGAGCGCGATAATTTGATTAACAACAGCGACGGAATATAAGAGTCGATTAACTTTAAACTCGGATAAATTCAATCTAACCTCAGGAAATATCTAACTTTCTTTAATACTAAAATTTCAAAATCTGACAGTTGGATTTATCCGAATTTGAAGTTAAGCGACACTTATTATAATAGATAGATGAAGCTTTCAGTACTTCGAAAAAATTACTTTAGGCTTTTTGAATGAATAATGATTGGCGATGATGATGATGATGACTGATTAGATGATTCGATAAATGATAAATGATGATGATGAATGATGATGAATTTTGATGGTCGATGAATGAATTCGAATGAATGATATGATGATGAATGATTGACGAGTGATGACACTTTAAATATTAAAATGGCATACTGTTTAGTAATAGTATTCTAGAAGGCACTTTATAACACCCGCCTGCAGCCCGTAATGCGCTGCACGAATTTCGTTTAGTTCACATTACCGGCCTTTTTCAGGCGGTGCAATTTATTTGCCAACTTAAATCCAACTTACGGTACCCCATTGACTTTTATTTTATGTACTCCAAATTACATCGTCTGCGTAGAATGATGATAATGTGGACGGATAAAAACTACCCTATATCCTTCCCTGGGCCTCAAACTATCTCCATACCAAATTTCATCAAAATCGGTTCTGCGGTTTTAGCTTGAAGTAAGGCAGACAGTATGGAAGAAATAAAAAAGTTAAAAATATAATTCGACCTAGGTTCATCATTTATTAATTACTCTTTAGGCTTCGACCAGCGGCGGTAGCAGGGTCGCATTTTTATCTCTTGTCACCATGCCTGTCACGTTCTAACAAGTATGTAAGTGCGAAAGTGACGGGCATAGTGACAAGCGATAAAAATGGAACCATGCTGCGCCCGCAGAGATGTGTGAGGAAGCGATGAGTTAAGAACCAATAGAATCACTTCATTTATTTTCCTAGCTCAACGTGCAGTGATTATATTGGTCCTCCCTCCCTCGCTGCGCATCCTCGCCCATCTATGGTGGAAACGCAGCCTTATGACCCCAGGAATGCATGGTAAAAAATCGAGTTCATCTCGCGCACAATGTATTGATTGGTAATATCGTTAATACTCCTAATATGTTGTCTTGTCTGCCTGTCCGTTACCTCTTGAACCGCAAAACCGATTTAGATGAAATTGGGTATGGAAATAGTTTGTGGCCCGGGGAAGGACGTAGGTTAGTTTTTATCAATCATCATCATCATCATTCCGCGTAGACGAAGTCGCGCGCAGAAGCTAGTTTAATATAAAGCTATATAAATAATAATAAATGAATATTAAAGGACAATTTTGCACAGCGACCTAGTCCCACAGTAAGCTCAATAAGGCTTGTGTTGTGTATACAGGATGACCTTAGCCATTGGACAAACCATGAAATCCCACGTAGGGTTACTTCTCAGAAATGCTCTAACGGTAATATTTTTTTAATTAGAACAAAAGATAAAAAAATAAATTATCAAACAAAAGTTATTACCAATAATCGACAACAAAAAGAAACATACTGTATTAATCATTGGCAGTGCTTTTGACAATTTGTTTGAAAATGTGCGGCAATGCTGACATTTGTCAAAAGCCAAAATCTTATTAATGTCATAAATAAAAAAGATTATCAAAACGATCGAAGAAGGTTTCATACTATTTATTACCTCAGGAGCTACTAACACATACAGGTTGCTCCAAAGTAGAAAAATCGTAATTTGTTAATTTCTTTGTAACCGCTACACCGATTGTTATGATACTTTGTATACTGATGGTTCTAAATACCCTAATGCATATGTACATTTCAGCTTTGTCCAATGGCTAGGGACACGCTGTATATTCCAATAAATGCATATCAATGGCACTACGTACGTAAAAAGGGGTAAATGACCCCTAAATATGTCTGGATTGTTGCATTTAAGGATTACAGTCCACTTAAAGATTTAGGGGTCTTTAGGGGTCGAGTACTTTGACTGACTTGGACGTGTTTCTTAGTTTAAAAGTTTGGGGTCTGACTTCAAAGTGGGTAAGTTAAACGCACACTTTGAAGTAGATTAATTATACAGAGACTTTACAAGTTAGTACAATCAAGCTAGATACGTCTGGGTCAGTTTAAGATAAACAGGTCATATTTATTTTTATTTTCATGTTTTTGTCCCCAAACAGTGGGCAGAAACTACTTCTTATTTTGTTGTCATAACAAATGTAATTATTTGCCTTTGCTATTTGTTTCGCCATTTCATTTCTGTTATTTCTGTATTTTTCATTAAGTATAAAGACCGCTGCGTAGTAGTGTTTATTATCTGCAAAGCTGATTCTTTACACCCAGAATATCTTAACTACATACAAGAAATGAAGCATATGAATATATAGTTACTACAGTAAGGCGTTATTACCACTTATTTCTGTTGCGCCTACATTTATGAAATAGTTGTACTTATGTTAATTAAAAATACCAACAAAAATTAAGTTATGTAATAGTACGAAATGATAAAATACAACTTAGTAGTTCTGTTACAATTTCACAAAATGTGTGGTGACTTGTTTGATGTGAAGAAATATCAGGATAATTTTTCACAGATTGACCTAGTAATTCAGTAGGTAAGTTCAATAAGGCTCGTGCTGTGGGTCATCCTGTCCTAGCCGGTTTCGGCCTCGGCGACTGAGTATGCACTGGCTAGTGAGAGCGACGATCGTGAGCTCTCAGGTGGCTGACGTAGCCTATTTTTGCGGTGAATGTACGCCCATACTCACCGCAGGTCAGCACTCCTCCGACAAAATTGTAATTTATGACCGCAGGTGGTCGGGCCTTTAACTCGAGTTCCACTCGCCTAGCTGCTCTTCAAAGGCTTGCACTTTTGTACTCACTGTATGCCTCCACTTCGGCCGATCTTGTGCCGAAGTCTCCCAGTGCGATGGTTCACTGTCACATCTCCGCATGCGACGCTTCAGCACATCTTTGTAGCGCTGTGGGGACGTACTAGACGATGACATAAATAATATAAGTATAGTTAAATAGTTATATAAAATCTCTACATCATCTATAACTTAGGAACATATATTTGTGGTGTTTACTCGTATGTGTTTACACGAATAAATCTGCGCCGGCTTTGATGTGACAATGTAAACAGATTCCACAAGAAAGTCATGTTTTCCTACAAATATGACGTTCCTGCTGACACCGCATTTTGCAAAGTCTGTGCAGAGTTAGCTTGGTTGATCTGACTTTAAACACTTTAAGGATGACTCACGTTAGACCGGGCCGTGGCCGGGCCGGAAATTCTGGAGCTTCGTTTTCTATGGAAAACCCCACGTGATCACCGATCAGCCGTCATAGAAAATGACATGTCGGACGGCACGGCATGGGCAGTGGGCACGTTCCGGTCTAGCGTCCTTTATAATGCGGTGTCTGTTTGTATATGCTGTGCTCTTACTAGACTGGTATGCGATTAAATAGTTTTTCTTGTAAAGCAAACAAACAATATAGGCTTTCGTAGAGCTCCGACGGATCAAAGGAAATAAGAAAAATATAAACTTTATTAAATTCTCCTAGAAAATTTTCGAGATGAAATATTTAATTAGACCTAGCGAGCGTTTCTAGCGTGTTTTGCTGGTAATATAAAAATGAAAAATGTTGCGTTTCGTGTGCCGGATGGAGCACTCGATGCAAACTTGCCACCCATAGTCCCATACATAGATAGTTTAATAAACGCTTTAATCTCTTACAGGTGTAATCTGTATTATTTTTTGATTATTTAGAATTTTTGACAAAATTCCTGATTTGCAATTTTATTTTCTGTCGATCATACCGATAGCCGTAAGCGATATCTATGTAGGTATGCTACATAATAAAAAAAGTCTGTTAATTCAATAAAATCCCTGACATTTTCGTATTCCGGCCGCATTTCTGACAAACGGCCAAAATTCCTGACGTCTGGTAACCCTAAGGCGTAGCTTTAAATATTACTTAAGTCCTCAAATTTTTATTTATATAATTTAATTGTGCTAATTTAATGTAACTTTATCTCCTAGTTAATGACTCTCACAGTTCTCTCTACCTAATTTTCTTAACTCCTAGATTTCAAGTCCAATTACGAGAGTAAATCTTGCTAAATCCTTTTGTAGAAAATATGATTTCACCTGTAGGTTCTAACGGCCTGATTCGGTTTTTAAGATACGTCAAAAATTTGCTAAAGGTACGATATGGATCGAATATGTAACTGTCAAAAATGAAGTTTTTGTTTGAAGCTAGCTTTTGAATATATAGTGAATAGAATCAGGCGTTACTTTGCTTTGGGATTTGGTTTTGGTTGTAGCTTTTGACACTGACATATCCGACCCACGTCGTATTTTTAGCAAATTTTTGACGTGTCTTAAATTTCGAATCAGGCCGAACGGCTTGGGAAGCTTAAGGAAAATAAAATAATTCTTTTTATTCTTTGTAACTTTATCAGTCTGTTATTGAATCAAATAGCGTTTTATATAACATTTGCTTGGCTACCGAACTGATCTTTAATAAATTGACATAGGCAAACCTGCCGTATTAAATATAATATCTGGGAGACAATAAAACATATAAAAAGTCAAAATTGTGCGTTTTCCCAGAGACACTTAAGACCTAGCTAGATCGATGAAAAGTGAAATATATACCTACGTATAAGGTAAACGTACTATATAGTGCTCGACATGCTAATGCCCAATAGATGACACCTTGATGTCACCTCTATTGACAATGACTTAAATTTCAAGATGACATGTACTGTGACTGCGTCGAGCGCCAGTACCTACCTTATAGGTGAAAAGGCTTCAAATTCGGAGAAAAACTGTTTCAAACGAATCCTCACTTCAAAGTATATACTGTGAATGAATGGTTCCCGAATTATTCAACCAAGTGAATGAAAATAGCAAACCTAGCCGGTCTGATGACGCCATTGCCGAACGAGGTCAATCGGTCAGACTATTTGTATTTTACAGATCTGAACATTTGGAACTAGGAGGCTAATTCGCGTTCTGTAACCAAAAACGTCACTTTTGACACTGACCGGTCAGTATCATATCGGAAACATCGAATAACTAAAACTCGAATTGGCCTGTAGGGCTAGGTTATTACCGTAAAATGGGGTGAGTAGGGTCAAAACTGAAATTCAAACCTCGATAACATTTTATTTTTACATATGAAAACTGAATGGTGTATACAATAAGTGTTCCGGACGTTTGTATTTTAGTTTTTATTTTATTTTGGGTAGTTCCATTTCATAACTTTGACGATAAAGAGGAAAACCCACCTCACCCCGTAGTGCCTCGTATTTGGGGTGAGAGGGGTTTTCATACAAAGGTGATTTTGAATGATTGTTGGATCGATTTTTTTTTATTATGCGTATTACTATAGCTCCATTTTAAATTGGAATACATTATTTTTGTAGCAGTAGCCTTAAAATCCCTTCTCACCCCCCTCTCAAACCTTCTCTCCCCATTCATAACCCAACTCTCCCCGCAAAACCTACTCACCCCGTTTTACGGCATTTAACTCCCTACGGCCCACCGTACAATAATGATTGGTGAAGCAATTTGAAGCAATAGTGTAGGTAATACGGTCTTTGTTTTCAAGATGCAACGTTCCAATTGAAAAAAAAAACCGGACAAGTGCGAGTCGGACTCGAAGGTTCCGTACTTTTTAGTATTTGTTGTAGCGGCAACAGAAATACATCATCTGTGAAAATTTCAAGTGTCTAGCTTCGTGAGATACAGCCGTGTGACAGACGGACGGACAGCGGAGTCTTAGTAATAGAGTCCCGTTTTACCCTTTGGGTACGGAACCCTAAAAAAAACAATTCATAGAAATAATTTGTATTACTACAGGTAGGATCGTGGGCCTTTAGCAGGTTAAAATTATATCTATTTAACCTTTAAATAGGTGTGGTTATCAAAAAAAACAGGATTTATAAATTGGCTTAGAGATCTGGCTGCTCTTGGCAAATTGATATTATAATTGTTATAAACGTCAATTTATTAATTAAGTAATAACAAACAAAAAAAAAACTAAACGTTAAAATTTTAACTAAATTATAACAAATGTTAACAAACTAAACTTATGTAACTTATGTAACTAAAAAATGCTTCCCAGGTCACCTTCATGCGTTATGGTACCCAGAAGGCTGGCAGCGTTACCTTTTTGGATGGCCAGGCTTATCCTCTGGCCGAGGTAGCTGCCAGCCCTGCTCTTGGCTAATTTAGTACTGAAACGAAATAGAACAGACTATTTTAAACCTAAATTCGACTGCTACTCTAATATTCTCAGCTTCAAGAGCACGAACAATAATGGAAATATGGCCCGAAAGGACCCACGTGAGTCCTTTTGTAAGGACACGTGGTCGTTGGCGTGACCAGGACCTAATGTTAAACGTACGCGGGTTCGATTTCGGTACTACTATAGAGAAATATAGTAAGAATAGAGTGCTCACTCCATACATCAGTTTTGATACCAAAACGACTATTATTTTCGCAGTTGACATCTAGCATCGAGTAGCGGAATTATCAGTACTGCTACTTGATACTAGAATTCTCTAGAGCCGCGACTCACGAAAATTGTGTTGAACAACAATTTACAACTAATATTAAAAGCAGAAGGAGTTGAAAATAGAGTTCCGGTCAATCGGTTATAATATTAGCTGAAAATTGTTGAGCATTAGACTCTTCGGTCGTCGGAACATCTATTGTCAAGTAGCAGTTACAGTAGATACTGATAATTCCGCTACTCGATGCTAGATGTCGACTAATAAAATAATAGTCGTTTTGGTTCTAAAACTGATGTATGGAATGAGCACTCTATGTATTTTTTTCTCTATGGTACTACGGAGTACTTGATACATTTTTATCATGCACAGAATTGAGTTAGGTATTAGGTAACACAAGTTTCAGGGAACAGCCTAATTTATGGTTCGTTTTTTTAGCACTAGAAAAAGACTACGCGATCTTGAGGTGTCTTTTAATTGAAAAACGCTTTTAAAAAATCAGTAACTATTACTTATGAAAGCAAAATAATGTAACTAATCGTATATGATTCATAATTGTTACATATTTGCCGTGACTTATTTATCAAAAGTGTTTTTCAATAAAAATATACGTCAAGATTGTTTAACTTTTTTCTAATGCTAAAAAACCGAACTATAACATACAATTAGGTATTTAGTGTATAGGCTACGTCCTATTTACGTTATGTCTATATCTATGTGATGCTCCGTAGAAAAGATGTGCAAGGTAATGAGCATTCTTTGAAATTGTCTACCGTTGTCCTGTACAAACGCAAATTTTCTAAACATTTGCTGATACAGAAGTTCCTTTTCATCACACTCGCTCAGTAAATGTGGAATTGCACGCAGGTTTAGCGGGAGTTATAGAACAAGCGTTCTCCCTAGGGAGTTATGAAGTTTCTAGTGCCATAATTAACAGTTTTTTGTCTTTATACTTAATTTTTGTATGGCAAGTGTGATGAAAAACATTGTGTGTTACTCGGGGCGTAATAATATTGCAAACTCGAGTCTATAAATCGCTCCGGCAAGCCGTCGGGATTTAACTTACTCTCGTTTGCAATATAAAACTTACGCCCCATGTTGCACATTGTACTATTTTCTGCGAGTGTGACAGAGGTTTAAAAAATTGCTTAGAAAAATAATCATCCCCCGAAAACACTGAAAAATAAATTCTGATAGATATACGAATTCAAATGCCGGGATAACGCGAGAAAGAAGAAGATACGAATTCAAATGTGTCTGAGGGCGTAGTACCGCGAACTACGTTCGACGTGTCGCCTCTCTGTCGCACTCGTAAATTCGTACGTAAGTGTGACAGGGAGGCAACACGTCGAACGTGGTTTAAGGTCGGCCCTCTGTACAGGACTTTGTGTTACATATTACGTCGCTTTTACCAACGCCTATACAAACGGGTTATCGTGTTAAGTCACGGTCAGTAGAAGGCTTTTATGTCGCGTATCAATAAACTGGATAAATAATGTGGACCCTCAGAAGCCAGTATTGTCCGCGAAGTGATTAAATAAAGGAGGCTTCGGATACTGTCCTACACACTTCCCGATAAAAATATAAATAGTACTCCTCATCGTTTTCGATGACGGCGACCCTAAATGAACATTATGGACATTGTCTAGCGTGGGCCCTTATGTGGCTGGCCAGGCCGAAGTTGGTCTTAAATAAGTACTCTATTGCACGCGTGTGACGCGTGACACTAAAGTTGGCAAGCTGCGTTGAGCGTGTGGGCATTTTCACTTAATTGAACACCTTTAACGGCCGGTTAGTAATCGTTACAAAACTGACGGTCAATGTCAAATCCCATACATTTTGTTAGGAATGTAACGATTAGACGTTACTGAAACACGACTTTAGTCGCGCTTAACTTGTACAAGTTAAATGAAAATGCCCGTGTACACGTAGGATAAAAAAAAGAAAAGATAAAAATAGAAAAGATTCGAACTAAGCTGTCTGTGTAGACTTAACAATGAAGTGTGATAGTGTCACCATAAGACAGACCCCACACTATACTCTGTATCTTTAGGTACTTACATAAAAGTAAACATATAATTTGTACATTTACGATTAGTTATAGCATTTACTGATTAACCAACCATCAAATACAAAACTACCTGGATATGTCACTGGACGACCTGACTTTAACTTATTTTTTTTTTCATCACAAAAAACTACAGCGATAAAATCCGCAACAGGCTTCGTCAACTCGCTTACTCTAAAAATACACATTAATAAAAAACAAAAAAAAAACCTACTTACAAATAAAATACACCCTCCAACTCACCTCCCACAGGCAGTGTACCCAACAGGCTGGCCGCATTTCCCCGTTGAATAGCGACTACTACGACTTATATTATTTGATTATGTAATGTTTTAATCTACCCTTAAATGGCTTAAGAAGCCATTTGAGGATAGATTTTGTTTACTCTTTTTTAAATACCTAAAGATACAGACTATAGCGTGTTTTAAGCGTCGGCCTCTATAGTCTGTATCTTTAGGTACTTAAATAAAAGTAAACAAATAATTTGTACATTTTCGGGTAGTTATAACATTTATTGATTAACCAACCAAATACAAAACCACCTGGATCTGTCACTGAACAACCTGACTTTAACCTACATTATTTGATCATGTAATGTTTTCATCTATCCTCAACTGGCTTAAGAAGCTATTTGAGGGTAGATTTTGTTTTCCTTTTTTTTAAATACCTAAAGATACAGACTATAGTCAGCGCTATGGAAAATGACCGGTGTCGCTGCAATTAAAAAAATCAAATAATATTGCGTTTTGTTTGTCTTTCCTATCACGCAAAAATGGCGTTCCGGATATTTGGGAGACGTGCGTGGAGCCGAAGCCAATACGTTGAGGCCCTTTTGACACTTTAATGAGATGTAAGGGCTACACCGACTGGATTGCTGCCAGTGTCAAGGGACATATTATGCACACAGAGGCAGTACCCGCCAAGGCGTAAGGACTATTGAGAGTTGATGGAATTTTAAGATAGCTAGACTATTGTGTGAAAGCGATGGACTAAATAAAAAAATAAATAAATATTGGGGACATCTTACACAGATCGACCTAGCCCCAAACTAAGCATAGTTTGTACTATGGGTACTAAGTAGGCGACGATATAAACATATATACTTATATAGATAATTACGAGTACATTAATTACATACTTATATATATAGAAATCAACCGTGACTCGGGAACAAATATCTGTGTTCATCACACAAATAAATGCCCTTACCGGGACTCGAACAAAGGACCATCGGCTTCGCAGGCAGGGTCACTACCCACAAGGCCAGATCGGTCGTCAATATGTGGCCATGTGATAAAAACCGGACAAGTGCGAGTCGGACTCGCCCACCGAAGGTTCCGTACTTTTTAGTATTTGTTGTTATAGCGGCAACAGAAATACATCATCTGTGAAAATTTTAACTGTCTAGCTATCACTGTTCGTGAGATACAGCCTGGTGACAGACGGACGGACGGACGGACAGCGGAGTCTTAGTAATAGGGTCCCGTTTTACCCTTTGGGTACGGAACCCTAAAAACTGAACACCTGCTTATGAAACGGTATGCAATTTTACTTCCGGCATACGGTGACTCGCCCCACAAGATAAATATTGCTTATTACATGCGTATAATCACGCCTATTTCCGGGTAGGCAGGGACTACGGATTTCCACTTGATACGATGCTTTTATTATTAAGTAAGTAATTACACATATCGCCGTTGAAAGGTCCGAAAGCCATTCATGCAATTTGTATGAGGTCTCAATAGAAGAAGGGTATTGAAGGGAATTCATTGCCCGCGGGCACCCGTACCGTGATTTAGGGTACCCGAAACGATATATTACCGTTTTATTTCGGGAAAGAGGTAGTTAAGGCGTAATTTCTTTTTCAGCAGATTTTCTGTTTAGCACAATAATTACTAAGTAGATAATAATAGTTAAAATAAATACTCAGTGTCAACATTCATGCTGTTTTTAGTATTCGACAACAGAAAATTTCAACTGTATAGCTATCACCGTTCATGAGATACAGCCTGGTGACAGACAGACGGACAGTGGAGTCTTAGGGTAGGGTAAGTAGGGTAAAACCCTTTGTGTACGGAACCCTAAAAACTATTGAAAACGTATTTATAACGTTTATGAATGGATTGATTGAACGTCACAGGTAAGGCGGCCAACGTCACTTATTTTATCAAGGAAATAGACAGATTCAGCAGTAATGTCGCAACAGCGGCAATTGACATTGAAGTTGAAATTGGTTAGACTCAAGCTTTTTTAGGGTTCCGTACTTCAAAAGGAAAAAACGGAACCCTTATAGGATCACTCGTGCGTCTGTCTGTCTGTCTGTCCGTCTGTCACAGCCGATTTTCTCCGGAACTACTGGACCAATCAAGTTGAAATTTGATACACATATGTAAGTTTGTGACCCAAATACGGACATGTAACGTAAACAAATGAATTTTAAACATGAGGGCCACTTTTGGGGGGTAAATGAAAAAATGAAAAAATTAAATTTTTCAAACTATATCATGTTACATATCAAATGAAAGAGCTTATTGTAAGGATCTCAAATATATTTTTTTTATAATTATCGAATAAACAGTTTAGAAGTTATTCAAGAAAATAGGCAAAAAATGACCATTCCCCCCCCTTATCTCCGAAACTACTAAGTCTTAAATTTAAAAAAAAATACATAAAATAGGTCTATACCTATAGATGACAGGAAAACCTATTAGAAATGTACAGTCAAGCGTGAGTCGGACTTAATTACAGTTTTTGATCCGACCCCTACGGATTTTTTAAAGAGATTTCACTCACGTTTCACATAAAAAATACATTGTTAACAGTGCCGGATTACTTAGGCCCACTTGCACCATTCCACTAACCCGGGATTAAGCGGTTAAACCGTTAACCTAGTGTCAAATTGTACTGGTAACCATGGTAACACCAGGTTTAACCGGTTAACCCCGGGTTAGTGGAATGGTACAAGTGGGCCCTAGAGTAGTAGTTTTCTTAGAGTAGGTAATAATTGGTGATAATTTTCTGATAAGATAATCATTTTAAATATTTAACGGCCTTACCTGCTTACGAGTAATTGTAAGGTCAAATTAAAAATAAATTAATAAAAAAATGTTAAATTGAAAGCTAGCTCAAAGTTTTTTGTACTCGTCGACTTTAATGGTTGAATTAATAAAGACTTTGTAACCAATAAGCAAAACAAGCACGTGCTTAGGGCACCACGTTCAGGGGGGGGCACCAAAATGCCAGGTTTAAAAAGGTGCACAAATTTTAAAATTAGGGACAGACACATCGTTTTTACCACACGATTTTTTTAGCTGTCCAAAAGCTAATTTGCAAAAATAATGGCGCGTAATTCTTTGGGAAACAATCGGTAGCAGTAGAAGAGTCGTGATTACATGCATAGATTCGATTTCAACCCACTCTTTTGCGGTTCGGCGTTAGGTCTTATGCGAGGCCTTCTGCCTTACGGCAAAGTTGATCTTCTGCCTTAATTACACTTGGGCGTGGATCCAAATCCAAGCTTTCCTCTTTCGCAGCTGGGCCTACTGCCTTTCTCACACTTCGCCAATTCAATTCCAAGCTCTGCTTTCTTGCATATTTTATGCATGAAAACAACCTCGCTGAGACCCTTAAATATCGAGCCCTATGCGAAGCTAGGCTGATAGAAAACTGTCCCATCCCTTCTCTGTATGAAATTCTGGATTCGCGCCTGGTTGGGACTAAAAGTAAAATTGCGTTTTTATATCGAAAAATTTTCGCGCTCGCTTCGCTCGCGTTTTCAATAACTTTATAAGGTATGATAAAGATGACATTCCGGTGGCGACTGCAGCAACATTACTCTGTTGCAACGTTACTGCTGCAGTACTGTCAACTTCCGTGATAAAATGATGTGACTGATTTCCATACTAAAAGTAAAAATGTACAACTGTCTATCATATTGCGTTTTTATATCGAAAAATTTCCGCGCTCGCTTCGCTCGCGTTTCTATTACTTTCTAAACTATGATAAAGGTGACATTCGGGTGGCGACTGCAACAGCATTAGGTACTCTGTTGCAACATTACTGCTGCGGCACTGTCAATTTTCGTGATAAAATGATGTGACTGATTTCCATTCTCAGCTGTAATGCGGCAATGAACTTCTCTCAATTTATCAAAAAATCAATGTAATCTTGATGACCCTAGGGAGAGGGGGCACCTAGAAATGCTTAGGGCATCAAAATATCTTAATCCGGCACTGATTGTTAAAAATTGTGTAATATACGGAACCCTTGGAACGCGAGTCCGACTCGCACTTGGCCGGTTTTTTTTTTATTATTTAAACCGGGCCGGAGCTTACGGCGCTTCGTTTTCTATGGAAAACACCACGTGATCCTGATCACCGATCAGCCGTCATAGAAAATGTCATGTCGGACTCCTCGGCTCGGGCCCGGTCCGATCTAGCGTGAGTCATCCTTAACACTTAGGTACTCTAATTTTCCCGAATCAACTTACCTACGCGCTTTAAAGCGGGATTTACATTACGAAATTGGTGGCGTGACATTAGTTTTACTAACAGTTTCACATGTAATTTAACATTTTCGTAATGCGTGCATTAATTCCATGAAAGCAAATCAATTTCGTGCCCTGCGCGATTTTTTGGTGAAATGTAACTAAATTCGTAGTGTAAATGCGACGTGAAAACTAAATGTCGCGAAAGTGTTTGCGCTGTGCGGACTTGTAGCTTCGATGCTCATGTGGCTATGGTCATTGCGATACTGCGAATTTCACGACACTAATTATTTTACGAAATTACTTTCGCATATATCGAATCGAAACTACTTTCGTAAAAATTATTTCAAGATGCATGACACTAATTTCGTAATATATTACCTACCGCTTAGTACTTTCAGTTCCAGCGCCCCATTTTCAATACAAAAAAATGAACCCACCGTCCTGTCGTGTTACTGGCAGTGAATGTGTTGAGCAATGGAAGTACGCAACAGGAATAAAGTTGGGGATGATCCGAAACACAAACTTTTCCTAATTTGTTTTCAGCTGTCGATACTGTGGTGTATTTCCGTTACTAACTTAAGTCCGTTTGGTTTATTGATAAAATTTGATATTATCTACACACTTGAAAATTGCGCACATATAAATACATAAAAAAGTAATAAACTAAGTAAGTAATAAACTAATATAATTTAAATATTGTATAAAAACTTATAAACTAAAAAGTACCTAACTATTTTAAATTAATAAAAATAAAACATCCCTAAACCTAAACTACAATAAAAAATCACCCCTCGGCAAGGTCCCGTAGACGCTGGCAGCATTACCTCGCTGAATTGCAATGCTTATGCGCTGTGCGAGGAAGCTGCCAGCCCTATGGTTCCCAGTCACATCCACCAGCCTCTTTGATAACTTGAAATGTGTAGGAAGTATTATAATATAATCTGTGAATAATGTAAAAACTAAATTTAAATACAAACAAATTAATTGTTGTGTAAATTTGGCTATTACTTATTAAAAAGTTACAATTGTCTCACTTTCGTAGACACATCTTTTAGCACATTGTGTATTAAGGGCGGTAAACAAGTATTTACTAACTGGAGTGAATTGAAGCCCGAAGTCGAAGGTGAGGTCTTAATTAACACAAGTTAAATATACAATAAATTTATCGAAATTTAGGATTTATGGACCGCAAGTGTGATGAAAATAAAATAGGTACATTACAGCCCTAGGTCGAAATTTAGGATTTACGGACTGCATCGCATATGTGTAATAATACGTCTTACAAGTAAGTTTAATGAAAAATCATTTTTTGATGGCATTTCTAGTTATCTGAATGTGTCATCATCATCTTCCTCGTGTTGTGCTTTTTGCCACGGCTCTCGGGAGCCTGGGGTTCGCTTGGCAAATAATCCCAAGAATTGGCGTAGGAACTAGTTTTTACGAAACTACTTTTGGAACTTTTGGAAGTTCAAATGGAAGTCGCTTTCGTAATTGGGTTGGGTTGGGTTGGCCCAGAGCGGAAACTAGGCCTTGTTGTTGTATTAGCCCGTTTCCTAAAGATTTCAAGCAAGGACGAGTGATGTCAAAATAAGATGAAATCGAAATCATATTTATTTTGAGTTACTTAGTTATTAATCCCCTACTACTACTAGTCCACCGTTCAATACTCAGTAAGTCATCGGGCTTATGGCCTATACCTACCGATTAATCGAATAAAATTCAGATGACCAAATGAAAAAGCGTCGAAACGGGATAAAATAACGAACTCCACGGGATGCTTCTGACATTTCAATTTTCCTATTTTGATATTTCATATCTGGCTGTTGCGTATTAAGTGTGTAGGTAGGTACACACCACACGTGTTGTTTGTTTACATTATGTAATAGGTCACCTATACAGGGTGATTCAGGAGACGTGAGCAGGACTAATACTGCGCATTTCGTAGATTATAAGCAACACTTTCGTATCAGTATTAGTGAGGTTAACGTTAATTTTCTAGTCGTGTTGAAAAAAAAAGTTATTAATTTATTTACGACATGCGTGGTCACCCTAAAATTAGAATACTAAACTACCGATATTCTGTGTCAAATTGAATGTCACCACTGTCATCGCGGTCTGGTTACTTTTGAAAACTCGTATCTCACTCAAGTTTGACAGTTTATTTTCTTCGTAATCAAAAATTAAAGAGGTTTTATGCTTATTAATTAGGTCTTGTAGGGTGACCATGATTGTAGAGGATTAAATTTGCCCTCACCAAAAAGTTAAAAAATAGGAAAAAATCTGGCTGTTTCACCTAAATACGACGGTGATCGATCAATTATCAGTTACTGAGTGTGCAGGATTAGTCCTGCTCACGTATCATGAATCACCCTGTATAATACATTGTAAAGTTACATTAAGATTAATGGATAACTAGTATCTTACACGCACAAGTTACCTATCTAATACCTTTAAACGAGCAATTCTTATATATTTCGGGGATCTCGGAAACAGCGCTAACGATTTCGATGAAATTTGCTATATGGTCGTTTTCGGGGGCGAAAATCGATCTAGCTAGGTCTTATCTCTGGGAAAACGCGCATTTTTGAGTTTTAATATGTTTATCGAGCAAAGCTCGGTATCCCAGATATTACATAATTAAGTTACATTAAGATGGATTATGTACTAGTACCTATCATACTCGCAGAAGTTATGTAAGATAAAATGTGCGATTCACCGAATGTGGCGTATCGCCAAATTACTTGTCGATTACTTAAGCTCTGTATTTTATTTAGGTATTTAAATAAAAGTAAACAAAATCTACCCTCAAATAGCCCCAGTTGAGGGTAGATGAAAACATTACATGATCAAATAATGTAGGTCAGACCAGGTCGTTCAGTAACCGATTCAGGCGGTTTTGTATTTGGTCGGTTAACGCATTCACTGCCAGGGGGCGTGGCCTAGGAACAAACTTGTATGACGGTGAACGCACATGTGCGTCGGGGGCAGTGAATGTGTTAACCAATAAATGTACTAACTACCCGAAAATGTGCAAATTGTTTGTTTAAGTACCTAAAGATACAGAGTATATTAGGATCCGCACAGAAATTTTACCATCGGAAGTTACAAGTACTCTAACACCCTAAATTGGGTAAATACGCCCAAAATATACACGAAAACAGATTAATAGCCCAAGAGGCTTTACCCAGTTTACTTTTTACCCAACCAACAGTCAAAAGGCGGGTTCTGTTAATTAAACAATATTGGCTCACTGGCTTAATTCGTATTTCGTCTGTTTTGAGACCCCTAATTTGTTCTTGATTTGTGGTTGAATAAGGCAATCACTCAATGGAAGGGATTCTCGTGCGTTCTATTTTTGATTGTTGAAATAATGTGATTTATTTGAAAATTCATAACAAACGCTAGCTAAATTGGTTGTTTAATATTTACGCTATAGGATTTCCAATTTAGCAAGAACCCTAAATAGCATAACAATCACGTATTGTGAGTTGTACAGTCATGCGGACAATGATGTCTCACTGCGAATAACAACCGAAAATGGCGCTGAGAAAACAATTTGAACTTGATACCTAGGAGATATTGAATAAGTTTTCGATTGACTTTCTTTTAATCGCTGGTCTAGAATAACGCTACGCTAAAAGATAATTGGCGTGCAAAAAGAGAGCCATCACATAGTTATCTGAATATTTTATGTGTGCAAAAGAGGTAGGTAGACCGCAAATTAAAAAATAGGGACTGTGCGCGTTGGAGAGTCAGCCATCTTGTGGCCTGAATCGGAAACATATGTGTACATGTAGATTGCCAAAGCAAGTGCTACCATCTACCTACCGTTCTACTATCTACCGTTCTAGTCGGTACGTTTCCTTGAGCATACTAAGTTCTGCCATCTTGTGGGCTATATCGGAAGTATAAACGACACATTTACGCCTCGCGCCAAAAATCTGACGGCTCATATGCTGCGCCCTATAGTTCATGCACGGCCTATCTATTCTATAGAGGCGTGTTCAGATATCTGTGAGCACCTCGGCCGCTCCGATATATCTGATGGCGACTGTATATTATAGATTTGTGGGTGCTTGTGGCATGTACGGCGTTAGCACGATCTACATATAATGGCGATCAAATTCGGAGCACAAATAAGTGTTACACTTACAATACAAAATACAAAACTCTTTATTACTTTAAAATAGACACTTTATACAATAAATCTTTGATTTAGACATAAAGTGAAACAAAGAAAGTAACTCCCATTTCAAAGGAAATCGACCCGAAACAACTATTAACTAGATAATACGTACATTTTGATGTTGGAGAAAATACGACCTTGTTTTGTCACGGACGCCTCTGTATTTGAGTCATGCAGAGATTGAGCTAATAATTTCTGTTTGAAGCTTTTTTTTTTCTAAACCATTTTGTTTTTCTCGTTAAAGAATTAAGAAATCGCTCTCTATAAATATCCTGACAATATTTTTAACGATATTTTTATTTTTAACAATATATTCAACGATAGGGTTGAGTGGAAGAAAGGAGGGGAGGCCTGTGCCCAGCAGTGGGACAGTAAACCAGGCTAACAAAATAAAAAAAAGAAAGAATAAATGTTTTGGCCTTTGCCATGTTGCGGATTTTCAGTTGTACTAATTTATCTTACTGGCAAGTAGACACTTTGAAAACAGAATGTCACCGATGTAAATATTAAGAAGAAGAAAGAAAACCAAAAAAGATTGGCGAAAATGCTATGAAATAATATATTTTGACTAAAATAAAACATTTAGGTACATCAAGAAAAGGACGAAGTATTGCGCAGTATTCCAATAAACAGTGATGTCACTGTCGAAGTTGTTTTGATCAAAACAAATGTCTTAATCAACAATGCCGTTCTTTAAACATAAATATAAAATCTCTATTTAACACCTCCTTAGGAGAAAACGGTTCGAAAATTCCGAATAATCACTCTTAACTTCATTATACCAGAGTCCATTTTCCAAATACAACAGATAATATAAGCGGTTTTTACTTATGATGACGATGTAACTGTTCCCTTTTGGTATCTACGTCAAACGGTCTCTGAGAAAACGCATCTAATTTGCAAGAACGAAGCAGGCGTGTCTCACTCCGCGATTTCGTCGCTTTGCTACAGGTAGCTAAAAGTACATCCGTTCCACACCAATTTTGGTGGCTAGCCATAAGCCGCGCGTGGCGCTGTCGCCACCTAGCGGCCATACCTGTCCTGATCGTAACAGACGCGTTTTGTTAGAGAGTGAGTCTTCTGCACCTAGTACTATTATTTATTCTGTGACCCCAAGTGTTCCGTTAACAAAGTTTTGTACGGAACACTAATAAGTACTAAAACTCTCTAGACTCTGGTGTGATATATAACAGATACATAAACACTATAACCTTAATTTCTAGTTCGTTGCGTACAAGCTTATTGGTAAACAAGCACCAAATTGAAGGGCACAAGCAATATCAATATATTCAATACGTTTACGTGACTTTGACTATCGTTTGTTTATTCAATAAGTATCTCTTTGGATAGGCACTTATTGATACATTATGCTTTTTTATGTAAAATAGTTGGATTTGGATATTGCTTTCAGACAGATTTAATAGTTATTTGTTTTAAAAGGGGGGGAATTTATTGTTTAAATATCTCGTATCGTACTATATAGGTAGTTCGTTTTTTTAGCATTAGATAAAGACTACGCGATCTTGACGTGTATTTACATTGAAAAACGCTTTTTAAAAATCAGTAACTATTACTTATGAAAGCAAAAGAATGTAAATAATCGTATATGATTCATAATTGTGACATATTTGCCGTGACTTATTTTTCAAAAGTGTTTTTCAATAAAAAGACACGTCAAGATTGTTTACCTTTTTTTTTGTAATGCTAAAAAAAAGAACTATAATATTGACACTTGCGCAATCGAATAATTACAAAATTTTAATCTTCAGGGTTGCGAGGGTTTCAACTTTTCAAGGCACGATGGTTAAAGAATTTTTGTGTGTTCATTGTTATAAAAACAATAGAAGAAAAATATATCCAAACTCATTTCGTGATTTTTTTGAAACATCACGGACCCCGGTTTCACGGAACTGGATGTTCAATCATAACGTAAGCAACCTTTTCACTAAAATTCCCTGATGACTTATTTACATACTTAATTTCTTTTTTTCCCTACAAAATACGTCAGTTCCTACCTTCACACAGAAAGCGAATCGTACAGATGCCCTCGGGAAATCTCTTGGTCACTGTAATAATTCCAATTTGGTGCAAAAAAGTCGGACCTCCGTCATCGCCGCGTCATATCCCTGTAGACTTACGAAACAATACGATTACTTTTGGCGCCTTTATTTGGTAAGAGTTTTTTCCTGTAACGTATGAAAAAAAACCATGTAAGTTAGAGCGTTCACATTGTCCGAGCCGATATCGGATGTAGGATCCAACATCCGCGTAAAGAATCATTCTATGGAACTTGCTAAATATGTAAACAAAAGTCACTAGTAAATTCATCATTCTTTGACAATTTCAATATAGCGGTTTGTTTACATAGTTAATAGTTAGCAATTTCCATAAAATTACACTTAAGTCAGGCCGCGTAGTGAGGCGCTGGCTTTAGCGGTCACGCACACTACAACAAGTAGTATGCCTACACATACGCACACAAACAAATATTATCGGTCCGACAGCTGACGGGGGCTCCGACATGGCTGAATTTATCGGAAGCGCTTTTCCGATATCGGATGTCGGAAGGCGCCTTTGACAAAAACAGCTGCAAGAGAGTGCCATTGGCATTAAGTCCGCCGTTTTTTCGCTTATTATTTATCGCTATTTAGTAACAATGATTTATTAAATGCATAAATAAATAAACACATATATTTTATTTCACTTCCTTCCGACATCCGATATCGGATCGGACAATGTGAAAACGCTCGTACTCTCCAATAACAAACAAGTATGTAAGTAAATTGAGTTATTTACATATATTGTCATCATAACCTACTTATGCAAATTTTTAGCCTCAACGGAAACCGGGAAGTGGGTCAAATTTAACTTGCAAGATTTGATTACAGACAACGGGACAGGTGAAACTTAATAAAAGCTTGAAAAACAAAACTACTTACATTATTAGGCATTATTTGTTGTGCAAGGTTCGAATATCAATTGTTTTTAAATAGGTAGGTTCATAGACTAGGAATCCTCTAGACAGAGTTTAGAACAATTATTTCATGAAACCGATGCTGCCATAAATACTGGGGTGCGGGGGACGAGGTGAGTGAGGTCCCGTGCCGTGATTGGTCCGTTCAAAGACACGGACGTCACACAAAGACACTTTCGACTCGAAAATGGAGTAAAACTACCGTATATTGTGGCAGAGGGGGTAGAGCTACTATGCTCAGTCTGTCTTGTCTGTGGGTAAGTTATATATATAGGTATGTATAGTCCGACAAGAAATTGTTGAAAATTATTGAGGGCGCCACTTCCTACGTAACTGTCACATTTTTGACGTAAAATATATAAGTAACTGTATAACAATTTAGTATGGATTTTTTTAGTTCCATTTTATTAAATCTCTACTATTTCAAGTCGCACTATACAGGTTTGTTTTATTTCTTTTATCTCTTCTCATAAAACATTAAAGAACTATGTACTAGAGTCGGACCAAGAAAAGTCTGCAGCGGATTTGATAGCCCACGCAGTGCTAGTGTTATTTATACGTTATTATTTCATAGAAGTTGACGTTTAAAATTAACACTTACCCTGCGTGGGCTATCAAATCGGCTGCAGACTTTTCCTGGTCTGACTCTAGATAAGAAGGCTGAAAGAACTCATATAGCCTTGGACGTGTAAAAAGGGCTTTTCCGAGTGTCCTTAACTTTCGGGCAACCAACCCTCTAATATAGGTCGAGTTACCACGACGCATTTCTGTCCTCTATTAAATACAAATACAAATACAAATAATTTATTGAAAAAAGTATAGTACAATGGTTGTTCTTAAAGACTAAGAATTTACATAGGGACACGTGTTTTACAGATGCCTGAACTAAATAAACGCTTACTTAGGTTGGTACTTGTTTTTTTTTTCTATTTTCTGTTTTGTCTCGTCATATATTTATTAATATAACAATTTAATTTCATAAGGTAATTAACGCCATTTTAGTTAGTATTAATTTTATCTTTGTGTTCACTCATTCGACTTTTACATTATACTCTTGACACACTTGGAAACACAAAACAAATACTTCCTGGGATTTTTCTATATTTTTCGTGCTTCAGAAATTCTGTCATGAAAAGAAATATGCTCCAAACAAAATTCAGTACTAATAAGTAAAAATGTAATTATTTTAATATATTTTTTTTTTTTTTTATTTAACATACACACAACCATCTTTACAGGCTATCCTAATTCGACAGTATGGAATTTTAACACAAAAGAAACTAAACAACATAGGTACATTGTTACAAATTACAGTAACACAATACATATAACGTGGCCTTTGTGAATTCGATCAAAGAACAAAAAAACAAATCTAACTCGATCGCTACCCGATTAAGGGTCCGAATTGCGCGCGTAAAGGGGGCCTGGCGAAGGAGTTGCGTTCGAGCGCGCGGCTCGGCCAGCAGGCTCGGCCGCCGCCGCCGCCACACATACCGGTCTGGTACGTTCAAACGCACCTCTGCCAGGACTCCAGGATTGCACAACTTCCCTCGTACCAACTTAAATATATATGAAGCTAGCCCCAGTTCCCTTCTAACTTCAAATCTTACAATCGCATGTTTTTGTTACATTAAAGACAGTAATCGACAATAACAATAAACTAAAACATCAATAAAATATAAGTACCTACCTAAAGGCCAGCCGTCGTGGAAAACTTTCAGATAGTTTTCAGAAAAGTTCTAGTTCAAATATACTCATTTTTTGATGTTAACATTATTCCATAGGAATATTGGATTATTATATATATTAAATTTAATACTAAGAATTTCACAAAATGATCGTCAAACATAAAAAAAATACAAAAAATACTAGGTAGCATAGAATGTTTCTAGAATAAACTCTAAATGTCAAAAAAATAACAAAAGAAGTACATACATTGAAATATCCATTTCCTCATCAGTAATCAAATATAACAAATAAATAATTAATCATTTCGAATCACAATTAATCCCATAATCCCAAAGAGGCATAATATGCCTTAACGATATAATATATCGTTAAATATTATATCGTTAATCTTCTAAAAATATCTTGAAAGTAGGCAATAAATTAAAAAACCAATGACTATAGAAATGCTCAGTGGTATTTAAGTCTATTTAAAAATACACAGCTTTCCACTCAGATTAACAAGACTATTTTTAACACCCGGGTGCTAAATCCGGGTAATCCCCTTAAGAGATAATTACTTTGTACCAAAGCGCCTTTACGGTTAAGCTTATTAATTGTATTCAGAATATAAGACTTAAAGGCTAAAAATTGCCTCGGAAACTAAACTTCAATAGTACATTACGATACAAGTGCGAAAAGTAGGAAATTCTTACCTTTTCGCACGTGTATTGTACAAGGTTTTACAGTACATATGACCCTTTAAATAAAAGCATTCTGTATACACATACGGTGCTAAAATTATTACCATAAGTGCCATTAAATACCGTAAGTACATTACATTACTAGAGTCTGTGCGGAAAGAGAAGAGTCGTGGAATGTATGGGGCCCAATACACACACACATACACACATACCACAGTGCGCTGTAAATACTCAAACATCCTTTGACGAGACAGCAACAAAAAAAATTAAAAGCGTCTACGTTCTGAAACGCAGCCGACCGAGTTGAACGAATAATTTGGGTCCAATCACTGACTTAATATTAGAAATAGACACACAGAGCGGAACAAAACGTCAACAAAATGTGGGTCAGAATGACATTAGCGGCAAATTTGCATTGATGATAAAAACGCCTACGTACATTTTGAGTCAAGATAAATGTTTTGTACGGAAAAGAACTTACTGTCGTAAGCATTAAGTGTCAAATTTGCTAACATTAGTACCAACACTGTTAAAACTTTAAGTCCGATGGCACTAAACGTAACGTCACCATTGTATTTACGTCAAACAACGTCAAACGAGAATAATGAACGAATGGAGTCCCTTTGGTACATTTTAATAGGTATTCCTGTACAGAAAAACCAAAGTAATAAATGAAACAAATTTAATTTGATCGGGAGTTCAAATAAAATTAATTCATGGTAACAGCCCGTGTAAGTTATCATAAAACAACTTTATTTTTAATAAGTATACGTCTTTAAATACTATTTTCCTTGAAATAAATTCAACTTATTAAATAACTGTGTATTTTAGATCTACATATACTCTTCGCACTTTCGTTCTTTGCAATATAGTGCACGGGGACATTTAGGTCGTTACTGGTACTGATTGGTTATGGTCTTTATCAAAAAAATCCTGAGGTTGTCACTGTGTTCAGACAGGTGTAGCATTTACAGTTAGTCGATGTAAGCCCTTATTGGTGTGTATATGTCGGAAACAGGGAAATGGGCCGAACACACAAGTGCCGTTTTGCCTTGTTTAAAATTGCATCACCCCTATCTCTTGCTATAATAGCAGTCCACTCTGCACGTCACATAGGTTTTCTTGGAAATCTTGAATTGAAACATAGGTAATATTATATCTTACGAATTCCATATAAAAATAAAAATAAGTATTGACCTCACATCGACTCATTAGATTTTTGTTCCTTCACATCCCTTCTTTGGTACTAACAAAATAATTTATTCAAAACCATGAAATTACCATCAGATTACATAAATTATGTAATGCTATCCAAAGAACTAACCGAAAGAAATACATTCCATGCTTTTTTCCTGTTTTATCATTGTTATTTTTGCATATTTTTACGACATTGTTGACAACTTCACATTTGAGCGGTCCATACAAGACTAAACGAAAAAGTAACGCGTGATTTGTTTCAACGTTACTTTTGCGGGGCCATTTTTTGCGGCTGATTGGGTATCCAGTTCTTATTCTATATCAATGGGTCCAATAGAAAAACATTGTTAGAGGTTTTTATTGGAAATTATACTTCTCTAGACAGTCATGAAGACTACTCTAACGAGCTAAACAAATAAACTGGCTGTCCACCGAGACTATAATAATAGTAAGTGTAAGATTTAGTGAATAATCATTTTCCACCGTATTTTCACGAAGCGCCTGGCGTCCAAGGCTCGTGCGGTGGATGACGTTAGAAAAATCGAGGGGCAATTTTGGATGAGATGAGATTAGCCCAGGGCCGGGACAAGTGGCGTTTACGAAGAGAGGCCTATGCTCAGCAGTGGGCGACTGAAGGCTAAAATGATGATGATGATGATGAATAATAAAGGTCCACAATAAAAAAGAATGTCAACGTATTATTGGGCTATCCTGTAGTCGGATTGGATAAAAACTAGGGATGTACCGACTAGTCGCCGACTAGTCGGGAAAGCCGACTATCCGGCCTCATTTGTAGTCGGCGATTAGTCGGCAAAAATGGCCGATTAGTCGGCACTTTATAAGTGAAAGAAAAACAGGGCAAAAAGTAATAAACAGCACATATTTTCATAAGCCTTCACTATTTTACCCAAATTTTTATTTACGGTGCTTACGAACACGAAAACTTGGTTTAGCAAAAAGGTTTCTATTGTTCGAAATTATTGACCTTGTGGTCGCTTTTTTATGTCCGATTGTCCCGTCGCCGTATGAAACATAACCTTAGGATTTTTCTATTTATTTTTTTAGCGTTACTATATGATAAATAGCGCGACGAAAGGGGTAAAACGATTGTTTTTTAGTGCATAGCAACCGAACTTAGTCTAAAGTAATGATCTGATTGACTAGCCGACTAGTCGGCCGACTAATCGGCCATCCGAGCGCCGATTAGTCGGCAGTCGGCTAGTCGGCTAAATCAATAGTCGGTACATCACTAATAAAAACTTCTTAATTCTTGTTGTTTTATCTCTCGTTATCATTTTTATCTGTGTTAAGCACTTAATTAATTTAAATTAATGTTAAGTACTTATTAGTCTTAGGCCCCTTTCGCACGGCAGCTTTTTCAACGCGCGTTAAAAAAGCGTTTGAATGACGCAAATGGATAACCATGTATGTATTCACACGAAGGCGGTTTTTAAGCGCGGCGCTTTTTTATCGAGCACTGTTCGATTTTCGGCGTTGAGCGTTGGCGTCAAATTGAATAGAGCATACGGATCTCCGTGTATCTGTTCTCACAAGCGTTAAAAAAGCGCCGGCGCTGCTGTCAGTTGGCTGTCAAGTGTCAATTTTTGGTGTCAATCGTCAAGATTATTATTAGTTTCACCTTAAAAATGTCAACTTATGCTTACAAATTCCTGAAATATTCAAGCTATATTCAAATAATACGTCGTAATAGCAAATAAAGTATGGCTTTGCTGAGATGCGTACGTGACAGTACGACTCACAAGTGATTTTTAAGCGTTCGTATGAACACAAATATTAGAAACGGTAAAAAAGCGCCAACGTCGGGTTTTAACGCAACGCTTTTTAAGCTGTCGTGCGAATGGGGCCTTATGAACGAACCAATTAAACCATTAGTAATTGCAGTTTATGTTTTAACCTCATTAACATAAACCTATTTAACATATGTATCATTTCAAATTCTGTTACATCTGTCGTGACAAATTTGTATATCGGATTACGAAATTAATTGTGAAATGTTAAAGCCTGTATTGTGCATTATTAATATTCATTAATTATACTCAGTGTCAATTTGCGGGAAATTGTAATGAATTGATTATTATATATATATCTCCGTTTTAAACTCTCGGGCTTTTCGAGCCCCAAGGCGTGCGTGGGGATATGGATCCAACACGTAATCCGTTTGGAGAGATTTGATGTCATGTAAAACGCCTGCTGGAACCCATTCACGGGTAGATTATATATTATTATTATATAATATGATTGTGCGAATTATACAATGTTAAATAGAGGTTTTATTTTACAGTGATTAAGCATTTCAAACTGCGATAGGAAACATGTCACGTTATTGAGTTAAATATAACCTTAAAGTTATCGACAATCGACAATAAGGTACTATTGTCGATTGTCGATGCTATGTCTATATGTATAAGGTGCTATGTCTATAAAGCTTCCATTTGAAATCAAAACCTTATTGACAACCGACAATGTGGTACCTTTTAGTTGAAAACGTCACATTATTATTTATTATACAGAACCCTTGAAATGAACATTAAACGCACTTATGTCGTCCTTTCTTGGGAAGCTTGCGGCAATGGTTACATATTTTCTCGAATTCGTAACTAAAATCCTTTCATGCAAAAATAACTCTTATTTCGAGTGTAACCAAGTTCAATTTCCAAATGACGGATAGTTTCATTTAATGCATCGCTATAATTTGAAAGCAAACTGAACAGAACTGAGTTTTATTTTTTAAAGTTGTCAGTTCGTATGTTGCAACAGTTTTATTTCAGAATCCTTTCAGACGGTCTTCATATTGCATGTGGAACCGCTGTGGAAAGCAAACCGGTAAAAATGTGATAAATGTGTATAGAAATTATCGGTAAACCGGTATATTACCGGTAGTTCTTGTACTAAAAATTTACCTGGGAACCGCACAGCCGCACACCGCCCCAGTGCGCTATTTCGAGCACACATCAGGCCCATTTCTCGAACGGTATTAGACTAATATTATTAGTTCTGTTCACAAATTGTCAAATCGTATGGGTTTCCATGGAGACGCACTGATAATAATATTAGCCTACCGTTCGAGAAATAGACGCCTGGCAGTCGACATAAATTCTAATTTAACAAAATATTTTGGTTTTGATACGACCTCGACGATCGTCTTGCTTGAATTTCTTTTCACGGTCGTATCTAAACAACAAAACCGTCACAAATTGTTAAATCAAATGCGCACTGGAGCGGCGTGCATATATATATTATACTTTTATTGAGGGTTCTTACACACTAGCGTTTCTACACCGCTTTTTCTCGGTGGTTCCATACTAATCGACACGCCGCGCGCGGAAACGCTAGTGTGTAACGGCACTAACGTATTATAATTTCATTATTTATTTATTTATTACTTAAATTACAGTAAAAAACAAGACACTAAAAATACAAAATAAGTATATAAGAAAACAACAAATAAAAACCAAAGACAAATTAAACATTAGATTTGGACGACGACATAACAGCGTGGGCTCCGTTGCGTGCATATTAATGAATGAATGAAATCTTTATTTCAGGCAACTAGTGGCCCATACATAAATACCTTAAAACTAGCATAGGTACATATTATAAAAATATATTTTCAAAACATTAAAAATCTCATTATGATTGCGATACCCCGCAGTGTCAGGAAACCACTTAATTATGAAACTTAATAATTACACTTACACCAAGAGTACACAGAGGCAAGTCATTAATAAATTCTCAGCCAAAGCGAATTCGATTTTATAATTCTCAATTTGATATAGTACTGATTCTTCATTAAATGACTTGTAGTCAGTCAGTGAACTGATCCTCTAAGCGCCACTTAAACCGGGGTTAGCCGGTTAGCGGGATGGTGCAAGTGGCCCCAAGTGTTTGAAAATCGCGCCAGTGACTAAAATAATGTATGTTACAACTCGCGACAGCTTAAATTCAATGATTTTATTTTATTTATTTCACTTTTTTCGTACAGAAATAGAATTGATTAATGATTACAAACCAGGTGCATTGCGATTAAAATCAAGTAAATTTAAATCAAATTGAAACTTTAAAATTCGAATTTGTGGCTACACAACCGGTATTTCCTATGTTACGGAATATTGCTTGTTCGGCGTCATTAGTATCGCCCGCAAAGTTTTTTCCTTCATTAAAATCGTCGTCTGCAAACATCATAGTAAAGTTTGGAACAGTATAATAGCGTCACTTTCATGAAAATACTGTTACCAATAATTTTTCATATTTTAGCCAAAGGAGCCTTGAACTTTGAACTTCATGTAGGTACTTATCTATTTCCATAAATACGGACCAAAAGCACGTCAGTCCATGTACAGTGTAGGGTTCCGTACAAAGGAGTATTCAGTTCCACGCTTGGCCTTAGCTAAAATGTAGTACGAGTGCTAAAAATTCGCCATCAACGAGCGTAAGACTCCATGCAGTCCTGAGGTCTTGAGGTTATTTTATTGTTAACTCACTTCGTATTAAATCATGACGACCTTATCATGAGTTAGTATAAAAATGTATAGGCAAACCTCATTTCAATAAAACAATCTTAAAATGATTAAGTACTTTCGGTTATTCTTTATCAATCAGAGCTGATTGTCTTCGGTGGTTCGAAGTCGATGTATAAAACTTTCTATTAAAATAACATTAATATAACTAATTTTCTTGACTACTTATATATCCAAATTGTTCACAACAAAGAATAATTTTTCAGATAAATCGATCGTCTAAAACTGCTTCTTTTAAGGCTACCCATTCTGTGAGGTGAGGACAGGTTACAAAACTTATAATTAGTGGTTGTTTAGATGTTTACATACATACATACCTTGTAAACAATGTTATGGGGTAATGAAACACAATTAAAATCATTTTAAAGTTCTTTATTTAATTTCTTTACATCCTGTTATATTAGTCTGCAAAATGAATGGCAAAATAGTTAATCAATTAAAAAATATATACTAATATTGCGTTTATCCTTTGTTTGTGTACCTTTACGCCACGTACCTCAAAGCTACAGTAGTCTATATAACCCCCAATTGTTTCAAGTCTTGCACCAGTCCGCGGAACCGTTCGACGAACTGTTCGTTCGTGCGCGGCACGAACTGCTCACTGGCGAAGTTCGGAGCGCTGTCGGCGTCCACTGTCACGAATGGCAGTCCTATCGCAGCGAAGCTGAGCGCTACTGGAAGTTTCTGGTCCAACAAAAACAAATATGTTCACGGCTTGTACCAAACATACTGTTAGATTTTTAGTTAACATTGCCGAGCGGAGTCCAGTCTCGCTTTGTGAGCCATGGTCAAAATACCGGGACAACGGTAGGAAGATGATTGTAATTGCATGCCAAGTAATGCTGGGATAAAGTAACTAAATCGCTCATCTGAAAGATGCTACTTTTAATTGACTTATCCAATAACTGTTATGATCATATTATATTGTGCTTAAATACCAAATAGGTTTTATGTATTTTATATTCATACCATAGTCTGTAGTAGTTCGGTTTTTGAATTAAATTATAATTATGCCCATGATCCGATCCGTGCGTTTCCTTTACATATTATACTAGGCGGGCCCGCGGCTCCGCTTGCGTAAATGAAATAAAGAGTTTGTCTTATGTTTAGTTAAATATCGTGTATTCAACCCTGTCAGGGTACATAACTCTGTGATAGGGACTTCTTATTTGTAACCGTTATTTGGATAACTTAATTCGCATATTTCTCAATAAATAATGTCATTTGAAAAAAGACAAGATTGTATTTTTTTAAATTATTATTTATTTTTATAAGCTCATATCAGTCCAGTCAGCAAAAACGTTCATTAGATTAATTTCCGCCTTAAGATGAATGTGGACGACCACCGCCCATAAATCGCCTTTTCATACAAACGTAGGTAGTCCCCATTTTCCTTTCCGGATATTAATAATACTTACTACGGTGACGCAACGACCCACAAAAAGAGTCCTAGCATCTGACACCAGATCACGCCATGTTTCTCGGTCTTGCAATAGCTCTCGCCAGTCGCTATGGCCGAGGTTGAGCAGGTTTTGAGCAACGACGTCGTTTCTGCGGTACCTAGGACGTCCAATCGGGTGTCTCTCATTTCGTTGTCCCAAGTACGCTCTCTTCACGGCACGATCCTCTCCCATTCTCTCTGTGTCCGAGCCACGGAAGCTCAGCCGCTTTAGTCTCTTCAATACCCAAATATATCGCCAAATAATTATATCGGAACACATCCTTATTTCTATGGCAACAAAGTTATATTACGATATATTTGGCTACTTTAGCCGTCACTATCTATTTCATACTGACTGACTGACTGTACATTTGCTTTATGAATGTGTAGTCGCCATTACATATATATCGTAGCCACCAAGGTCGCTCAAAAATATCTGAACATGCACTTTAATTACATTATACATAATTTACATGGTTCAGATATTTGTGAATACCTCATCCGCTCCGATATATCTGATGGTGACTTTCAGCAAGAAGAAAAATCTTACCTGGTCGAGTCGTATCGTATTACGCGAGAAAACAGTTCCCGAATTTATTATATCTCTAAAGTCATCCCTTGAACTGATGGACTTCATATTAACGTATCAACTTTTTATTTTTTGGGCTTTCTCGGCAGCCCGTTCCCCGGACGAATGGCAATGGTTGCCGAAGCCGTAAAAGTCATCTGAATAATATAACTAAAAAAGAAATTTGAAACAACGAAATGCAAATTATTAGTAATATATTAATACAAATATGACAGAAGTCACTCGTATGGGGGCATACCAAGGTTGACATTGACAGCACTTTTTATTTCACTTCGAGTAAAAAAAGCCGAAATTACTGCATACCAACATAACAAACATAATTTTGGTAATTTGAAGTTCGAAACGAAACGAACCGAGAGTTTCCGAAAATGGCCGATAGACGTAAAATGAAGAATGTTATGAAAATTTCTTTTGCTTATTGTAAATTAAATACGCATCGAAAACTATAGTTTTTATGCTCTAGTTCTGTTCTCATATGTAGATAATAGACAGTTTTTTCTTATTATACGTGCGTCGTATTCGAGATACGTGTCAAAAACTTTTTTAGAAATTTGTAAGGCGCCATCTCGCTTCTTCGCTCGTTTTTTATCCCGTTCTGGTTTTTCGATTTTATATATATGATGATGATTATAACCTAAAATTGCTCTTGGTTATTCCCAAGGATTTAAGAGAATAATAATTTTATTGCGTCAGATATAACCATTTGTTTAACATTTTTATATTTAGGATGTCATTTTAATCCTAGTGCATATTACTTGCACGTATTTCTAATATGAACAGAACGAGCATTATAATTAATGCCTGTCATCCTTATCGTTATGTTATGTTATGTTATGTTATGTCGTCATGATGACGTAAATTGTTTAAATTTACTTTAACAGAACTATTCTTCTCTCCTTTTGTCGATTACATAATACACTTATGCACTAAAATAATACGAAACAAGTATAATATCAAAACCAATTAACTCTCAAAGCTTCTTACCGCTTTTATGACACTTTCAAATTCCTCCCTCCCATACACCTCATCTGGCTGAAGACCGAACTTGGTCATCATCAGAGTCAGATGCTGGTAATAGTAGTCTAGAAGCTGATGGTAGTGCGGTTTTCGGAACTGCTGGTCAGAACCCATCACGATGAAGTAGAGGAGATCGGACGCGGGACACCCTAGCCTGGCTGTTTGGTAGTCCACCGGAATGACATGATACTCTCCATTCTGGGAAGATATTTTTCATTAGTTTACACGTATCAGCATGATAACCGTAGTATCCTATTGTATACCTGCACAAAGTGTCTGTATCTGCAAAGTTGTAAACTTTTGACAAAATATCTTAGTTACAATAGTAGGTAATGTTATCTATTTATTATAAGTAACCAAAGAAATAAATACTTCTTTATGCTTACCACTTCTTTATGCATCAAATTACTAGCCCGGTAGTCTCCGTGGACGATCACTGCAGTCTTACGGAGTTCAGTAAGATCCAAACCTTTACTCAAACCCTTAGACCCCTCAAGAAGTTCAATGAGTTTCTCTCTATCTTCCCCATCCACAGCTGCCATTGCAGCATCAGCTTGACCGTCCGAATGAAGGCTTGTGAAGACAGCCAGCGGTATATTTAACACTTCCCCAGCTTTTCTGAACTCCTCTGGACATTCATTCTTAAAAGCGAAAGAAAGTGCATGAAATCTGGCTAATGCTTCTACAGATTTCGATGCATAATTCCAGTCAATACTCTTGAATCTATCATAAACTTTGTATCCTTTGGATGCTAAATTTTCCATGACAACGACTTCATCAACGCTCTTGTAAAACTTTGGAAATATAAATTTTTCTTTTATTCCATATTTGCCTTCTAATTTTGCATAAGCGCTGGTAAGTGATGTGAAGACGAAATTTTCTATATTGGAGAGGTGCTTACTTGTGTCTTTGAGATGATCACCCATTGATTCTACTTTTGCAAACAATTCAAGTGTATCTACAGGGGTAATGATACTAGCTTCAAATAAAACTGAGGTATAGTTCGCACCATCGGTGCTATATGGCTTGATTTTAACATCGGTCGCGTGAGGAAATTTTTCCTGAACTATGCAATTCAAAACTTTACGCAATCTTTCCTCAGCGTTAGACATTGTCGATGATTAAACTACCACTGCCACATAACAATATTCACTTGTGTTTTTCGTTTTATTATCTTTATCTATGATTGCATACTTAATTTAATCAAAAAGTCAACTAAGATCATCTTAAACAATAGGTTTTGTTATTGCTAGAAAAACTTTATTACAACAAAAGATAACTAGTTTGATTGTAGTATTTACACTAAAAATCTGACATGCAATAATTATGATTATTAATGATTAATTACAAAATTATTGTGATACTTAACTGCAATAATGACTGCATAATGCGTAAATAATCCTTGTATTAGCAAAAGCATCATAAAGATAGAGTCAGACCGAGAAAATTCTGCAGCGACTTTGATATCCCTCGCAGTGCAAGTGTCATTTTAAACCTTAAACTTCTATGAAATTATGACGTATAAATAACACTTGCACTGCGTGGGCTATCAAAATCGCTGCAGACTTTTATTGGTGTAACTCTAGTTACAAATAGTGGCGAAAATTTAACTTGTGAAAAAAACTTGGGTGTCGGTAGCTACGAGTAATAAAACATATTTAGATATGTGTTTCATAGACTAATGAAACATGTATGTCATTTACAAATAGGAATGTAAATGTATACTTTATTTACACTTTTTACCTACATAATACCATGACTCGTAATTTATCTGAAGTCGAACTGAAATTCTAATTTAATAGGCTTTGCTGTTTTCTAAATTTACTATGCCAAAAGTTTGTTCCATTCGTAAAGTGAAGGTTTCACTTTGCATTTTATTTTATGGAGTGAATTTGAAGGTTTGGCGACTATTCATTGGAGTAAATTTTAGTAATTAGGGTTCTGTAACCAAAGGGTAAAACGGGACCCTATCACTAAGACTCCGCTGTCCGTCCGTCCGTCTGTCACCAGGCTGTATCTCACGAACCGTGATAGCTAGACAGTTGAAATTTTCACAGATGATGTATTTCTGTTGCCGCTATAACAACAAATACTAAAAAGTACGGAACCCTCGGTGGGCGAAACCGACTCGCACTTGTCCGGCTTTTGATAACTTGCAATTGACCAAGTGATTGGAAGATTATTAAACAAGTTTTCACTTCTCATGCTCAAAAAGTGCACCTTTATGTCGTGCGTAGACGACATAAAATCGCATTTTATGCTCTAGAGCATAAAGTAAAATCATCTATTACGACCCATATTGACTTAGCAATAAAGTCCAAATTCTGCCATACAAACTGCCAGCCCTGCCGGCGCGCCCCCGACCGGCGCTCTCCCGATCGGCGTGCCCCGCGCCTCCGACCGGTTAAAATAACCTAAAATATTTGATTGAAGTGAAAAGCAGAGTGTACAACAAGGGCATAAATGTCCATTTTTACCCTCGTCTACTATTTTGGTCTTCGCTTCGCTCAGACCAAAAAATTGCCTCGGGTAACAATGGGTCACTTTATGCCCTTGTTGTACAATCTACTATTTAAATTCTAGAGATTATAAAATTGATATAAAATTGTAATAACTTTAAATTGGTCCAAACCAATTTAAATCACAATAATTTTGTAATTATTGAAATTAATGGTATAGATCAGGGGTCTCTTAAATCCGGCCCGCGGGCCAAATCCAGCCCGCGACGCGTTCCAATCCGGCCCGCCGGCACCTAAAGCGAGTGCCCACTGTCCGGCCCGCGGGAGCCAGGCTCCAGGGGTTCAGCATTCATTGAAAGTGGAACTGTTCCTAACAGCAGGGGGGTGTCACTACGCAGTTTAGGTACATTTGGCTGGCGCGCCGCCCGGGCCGGCAGGTGTATGGCAGTGGGCTGCCGCTCGATCGCACGATAGTCGTGTCACGTGGCGCTCGCGCAAAGAAGATTCACCGTTCGTGCGCGGTTATAAATTTCAATTTTGTTGCAGGCGGAGAGTATAGGTATAATTTTATACCTAAATCTGACTTTTGTGAAGGAGTGAATTTTCTGTACGGTAGTACTATTAGTTATTCTGTGCTAACAGCAGCAACCACACACCCACGCAAAAACCGACGGTGGCCCGCGCGAAAGTTTCTGAGGCGCAGGCGAAAAGTGGGGATCCGTTTAATATTCTGTATCATGTTATGATTAAGAAAAAGTAGAAGAAAAATGTTTTTGACGAGAAACAGCTTGAGGATTATAAACCACTTAACGTAGGTACCTATCTAGACTACCTAGGATTTCAGACTTTTCAGAGCAGTGAAATGACCCGTAGCTGCCTGTAAAAACATCCATTAAAAGGTTTTATATACCCAACAATAGCTCTCTTGACGACACAATCTACTCAACACGATTAAAAGCAACAACTTAAGGTATAATTCAAGGGAAATTGAACCTTGTTTTGTTCAGTTGAAGGTTCTAATTTATGTTTTCTGATGGTGGTGTTTGAGTTGTTATGGGTTTGGTAGGATACTATAATCTACGGTGATTGATCACTTTCACTGAGGTTGAGTAGGATATGGTATGTGACATGTGTGTGACTAAAAATTATAGAAATAGAGTGATGATGATAACATAATTAACTAAGGATCAGCAACGCGCATAGAATTGCCCATAGGCTGCAATGGCGGCTTATCACCAGGCTAAAAATATACCTAATTTTATCAAAAGATTTATATTAAATTTGATATTTAAATGTCATGCCAAAAATGATAATTTTATCAAGACATTTACATTTATTTTAAACTGTTTAGACAACAAGGGTTTAACTCACTTGTAATTTAAGTGCCCTGTTGATCAAAAGCTTGTAACTTGTAATACAAGTGGAAGTCCCTTTTTGAGAGCTTTTGTTAGAAAGGGACTTCCACTTGTATTACAAGTTACAAGCTTTTGATAAACAGGGCACTGGTCTGCCAAACCGCATAACGTTTATCTGACATGGCTATTTGTACGTTACTTACGAATCATGTACAAATAGCCTTACATTTTGACGTGCCCCTCCCCCCCAAAAATCGGCAGACTATTTTGTACAGAAAATGACAGTCAAGGCGTCTCCAGTTACCAAACGCTCTAAGCTCATATTAAAAATATGTAAATGTCCTCGAAATTAAAATTTCGTGAGACATATTTTAAACTGTTTTAGACGACAACGGTTTCACACACTGCACTGCACGAAGTGCAGCCGCCGCGAGCACTCGAGCCTGAAGAAGGACCCCCGAGGGGCCCGAAACATGTCGCCAATAGCGACTTAAATTACAAGTGAGTGAAACCGTTGTTGTCTAAAAAGTTTTTCAAAAACTTGTATCTTGTAATACAAGTGGAAGTCCCTTTCTGACAAATCTGTCATAAAGTGACATCCGCTTGTATTACAAGTTACAAGCTTTTGAGAAACGGGCCCCAGTACCCTGTTATAGTTTACAGCAGTCAGTACAGCGGTTAAATAAAAACCAGTGACTCCGATATATCGACTCACCGAGACAGCCGCGTCACCCTTTTGAAAAAATTTGATCATGTCAGTTAAATACACTTAGGAGAAACGTAACAAATATAAGAGCCTCGGTAGAGAGTACCATTTTGTACCATTTGGAGTTGAAACTCTAGGTCCATGGGGTCCCAGCGCGCATAATACACCAGTCAAATCTTACAAAAAAATCTCTTAAAAAAACAATGCGTGATGTAGTTCTGTATTTTTTGTATATTGTGTGGAGTCCTTGGAGGAATGTCAGACTATGTTTTGCAAGCAAAAAAAAGTTGTGCTCTCTGCGTAATTTGCGAAAAACTGCTAAAATTTCGGACTTTTTTCAGATTTTACAGTTTCATTATAAAACTATGGGTTTTTGGTCAAAACTTGCTATGTAATGTTGAAAGTATATTAAATTTGGAACAATTTAAGCCTATAAACAGTGACGTATGTCAAATAGTTCTTGAGATGTGGGGCTTTAAAAAAGGATATTTTTTTCCTTGGAATGAAATTTTTAGTTTTTCCTATTTTTTAAGACATATCGGCACAACCGCTCATGCTATGAGATATATTGCAAGGAATAAAGTTGTAGCAAATTTAATTACCTTTCATTTAAGTGCTAGTAAAAGTCAGTAAGTCTTACAGTTCTCTAGTTATCGTAAAAAAATGAAATTGCTATAATGAGGAAGGCAACTAATGTATTGTTTTATGCATTGTCAAAATCCCTTCAAAAGGCAGTACCATCGTCGAGAACGCAATCTACGATTATCTATTATCGGTTTTTCCCGATAGAAGCAGAGCAATGCCAGAGATCAACCATTTTTTAAATGCACTCACCTCTTAAGCACTTTATTCCTTCAGTAATTAAATCAAGATACAATCTGTAGTTTGGCTTGTTTCTCGGCCCCACTTTTGGTTGTAGCCATAGATTCCAAGATGCCGATTCTGATTTAACAATTTGTTATGGTTTTGAACTTGTTTTGATACGACCTTGACGATAGTTCACGGTAATTGGCGTGGTGTTGGTGAAACACCCTGAAATTACTGGAAGTCATGTCATTAGTATCTAGCTCGCGCTCGCTTATTGGTGCTCTTGAGTGTACTCTGAGTCGTGGTAATACAAGATCACGATAAAATCCTAACCATAACAAATTGATACATCAGAATCAGCTACTATTACCCACTCTAGGTATACGTTTGTGTTATAATCCACGGGTTTTAACTAGCGATATCCTATTAGTCTTTACTAGATAGGTGTATAAATTGACAAACCATATCATTAATAGAAAAAGAACTGAACGAAAGACGTAGGTAAGTATAGATAAGTGTGTGTTGACATGATCTGCCAAGCCGGGCGGATTGCATACATTTGTTTCATATCGGAAAGCTTACTTTATACCGGTTGCTTTAGCCCTTGACTCGCGTATAAGCGATATTATGAACTACAGCATCATGTTGAGTAACTGGCGTGAATTAGATTGGCGTGATTGGCGTTGGGCGAGCTTTTATAAGATAATTAAAGAGAATATTTATTAAGTTAAGATTAAAAACCCGTTCTTAACACCCTAAATCGGATAAATTTCCGAATATTTTCAGTTAAATGCCTATATCTACAATCCGAAAAAAGTTTTACTTGTATCGTGGTTTCATAAAACCAAACAAATACTTTTTTTCTATTGACAAATTGACCCATTTACTTTCCAATTATTTTTATTTTTTACTATTAATACATTTATACAGTAAATACTACTAGTGAAGGAAGTATTGCTAGTTACAATCCGTGGATTGACAATTCTCTGAGCAGTAGCTCCACATTCATTTAGCCTTAACAACCATTGGAAATAAATTTGTAATTTATTGTGTAAATACGGTAAACCATTGAAGAAGTTTTAATATACTGGTTACATGACAAGACTGAGTCACATACATGCCCTATACCTATAACACAAACGTTTACCTAGAGTGGGTAATGGTAGCTGATTCTGATGAATCAATATGTTATGGTTAGTATCTTAGGATATTATCGTGATCTTGTATTACCACGACTCAGAGTACACTCAAGAGCACCAATAAGCGAGCGCGAGCTAGATACTAATGACATGACTTCCAGTAATTTCAGGGTGTTTCACCAACACCACGCCAATTACCGTGAACTATTGTCAAGGTCGTATCAAAACAAGTTCAAAACCATAAATACAAATCCAAAAACGCAAAAACATAAATCAGAATCGGCATCGTGGGATCTATGGCTACAACCAAAAAGTGGGGCCGAGAAACAAGCCAAACTACAGATTGTATCTTGATTTAATTACTGAATGAATGAAGTCCTTAAGAGGGGGGTGCATTTTAAAAATGGTTGATCTCCGACATCGCTCTGCTGCTATCGGGGAAAACCGGTAAAAGCTAATCGTAGATTGCGTTCTCGTCGATGGTACTGCCTTTTGTAGGGATTTTGACAATGCCTTAAACAATACATTAGGTGCCTTCCCCATTATAGCAATTTCATTTTTTTACGATAACTAGAGAACTGTATGACTTACTGACGCTTTTTTGCACTTAAATGAAAGGTAATTAAATTTGCTACAACTTTGTTTATTGCAATATACCTCATAGCATGAGCGTTTGTGCCGATATTTGTCTTAAAATATAGGAAAAACTAAAAATTTTATTCAAGGAAAAAAAATCCCTTTTTTTTAAAGCTCTATATCTCAAGAACTATTTGACATACAGCGCTGTTTATGGGCTTAAATTGTTCCAAATTTAATATACTTTCAACATTACATAGCAAATTTTGACCAAAAACCCATAGTTTTATAATGAAACCGTAAAATCTGAAAAAAGTCCGAAATTTTAGGAGTTTTTCGCAAATTACGCAGAGAGCACAACTTTTTTTTGCTTGCAAAACACAGTCTCACATTCCTCCAAGGACTCCAAACAATGTAGAAAAAATACAGAACTACATCACGCATTGTTTTTTTATTGTAAGATTTGACTGATGTATAAGTTGTTCGCAGAAATCGCGAAGCGTCTGGTTGACGTAACTGGTGACCGAAGAGCTGGCGGCTACCTCGCACAACGTATCAGCATTGCGATACAGCGAGGAAATGCCGCCAGCATCCTTGGTACAATGCCTCAAGGGCCTATTTTAGATTTAAGCTAGTTATTAATTTCGTTTAGTAGTACCACTGTATATATATTGTATGTAAATAAATTATATTAAAAAAATAATTTAATAATATAACTTAGGAGAAATGATAACGGGTCACTTTCTAGATGTGAAATTTCTTTAGTAAGTGGCCCGTTACTCCAACTACATTACTGCAGAAAACTTCAAATTTATTATAAATTACCTAAGTTACGTTTGTATAAATTGATCTGTAACGTTTATATTTGTATAAATGTGCCTGCTCCTGCCTGTACTAAATAATCTGTAAATCACAATTCACGATTCTTCCCGTGATTAGGTGAAATAACGCATTCCACTAGGGTTTATAACATAATATGTATCTCTATTATTCTCAGATCTGTGTAAATGACAAATAACCTTAACTTCGATAACTCAATGACAATACAACAATAGCAATGTCACGACTAACAAGATCAGGTCAGCTGGAAATATTGTCCACACGTTCGACAAATTTGTTGCTTATAACCATAGAGTTATTAATGGTAGCAGAGATACAAATTATAAGAAAAAACCGGACAAGTGCGAGTCGGATTCGCCCACCGAGGGTTCCGTACTTTTTAGTATTTGTTGGTAGCGGCAACAGAAATACATCATCTGTGAAAATTTCAACTGTCTAACTATCACGGGGTCATGAGTGACAGCCTGGTGACAGACGGACAGACAGACAGTGGAGTCTTAGTAATAGGGTCCCGTTTTAACCCTTTGGGTACGGAACCCTAAAAACCGTGTATAGAATCTAACAGCTGAGGTAGATGTCGCTATACGACTCCGTACATTGTATACTTATGAGTAAAACCAGTTAGTGTGTTGCCTCCCTGTCACACTTACGTACAAATTTACAAGTGCGACAGAGAGGTGCGGGAATGTGGTTCGCGGTAGGCCCTCAGGAGTCCGGCAAAGCTCATGATCACTGGCCTATGGCAAGAAAGCGTAGCGATGGATGGATGGATGGTCTGTAACTAAAGTCACATTAAGTACCTAAATATATTTATGTACCGGGCCCAAGATAGAGCTTAAAGAGCTCTGGTGAAGAGTGTCCACAGCCGTCACGTCTCTCAGTCATGAGGTTCTTCTTCTTTGACCTACCGTTTTCCCGGCCTAGCGCCAGGGTCCGCTTTCCTGCTCAATCTTCTCCACTTTGCCCGGTCTTCGGCATCTTCAGGTGTGAGATTGTTCTCTTCCACGTCCGCTGTCACGACGTCCAGGCAGCGCTTCTTAGGTCTACAGCGGCAGCGTGATCTAGGGACTTGGACAGTGAGGTTGAACCTCAGTTATGAGGTTACGATAAAAAAAGGAGAATGACTTATGCAACAGGATTTGGTCTAAATCATTGTTACAAAACATATGGCGCCGTGTAGTGTCACTGTCATTTAGTTTGGTTCAGACTTGAGGGCACAGTTTTTTTAGTACCGACGTATATTTTATACCTCTTCTGCAACACATTTGCTACTTTTTTTTTCTTTGTTATTTACCCTAATTATCACCCGATCATTTCACAATATTTTTGGCCACGTAATATATAATATCGTAATAATATTTCTCTATAAAAAACTGTTCTGAATTTAGCAATTTTTGTTTAGTACTTAATTTTGACTTTTGACGTTATTTAATTTTACAAGCCTATATTATATTTAAATTGTTCTGTTAGTATAATTAGTGAATAATCCTACAAAAAGTACTGAGCGTGAAACTACCTCGACTGGCTCTCATTTCGGTCGAGGTATTTTGTTTGGCGCTCATCCCTTGGTTAACAATATACTATTGAGATATTTTTTAGATAAAAGGTAAAAACCCGGCCCACAGGTTTTCGCTATACCTACATTCTCCATGTACCAAAGTATAGCGAAATCCTTAAATCTGTGAGGTGCAAGACGAAGATTGACCCCTAGTATTTGTAGGGTTAAATGGTATTTTCAAAAGCCATTGACCGAGGGTCATTTATCAAGCAATGATATTGCGTGCCCTTAGCTAAATAGCGAGACTTAAGACTTAGGTATTAAGTAAACTTACGCCTAGCATATCGTACAATACAAATAATCTATCATCTTTAGGTCTCAAACATCAAGATTGGGTATTGTAATTAATCATTAATATTATTATTAATTAATAGCCAGCTGTGATTTATTGGCCAAGTCACCATACTTGGCCAATAAATCACAGCTGGCCGGTGGTCAAGCGTACAAGCTTACTGAACAAGTCAGTTAAGACCAGAGATGGGTAGGGGTGAGTAAATACTGAGTATTTACTCAAAGCATCCGATAAATACCAGTATTTACTCATTTAGGTGGGTAAAAACGATTGCTTATAAAATATTCAAAAAGTGAGATTTAAGAACAAAATTGTCTTTTATTGAAGAGTGCTAACGTGTATTAACAATATCTATAAAATAAAAAGCATATAGGACGTTTAATTTAGGAAAAAAAGGTAATTATTAGTGAGAGGCAAATTCTGATAATGCATAGTTAACAATTTTGTTTTAAATAAGAAGGTATTTACTTTAAAAATATGATACTTAAATTCTATCGATGTTCTAGATAACTGCATGTTGCGCAAAAGTGCGTGTTTACGCGGCACTTACGACCTTTTATTAAGGGTTTTTTTTAAAGAAAACTCAAAAATGGCTCAACCGATGATGTTCAAAATATTGCTTTTTGTATTCTATTATACGGCTAATCTCCCGATATGTTTCCATATTTTTCTGAACTTTGGTTCTAAAGTTATAGAGAGATAAACATTATTTTGGCCTTTCAAAACGGTTTTTTTTTTTCAATAATATTCAATTTATCCAAAAAAATTCTTAGAAACATTCCAGTTATTTTTAAAGACCCATTTAATGATGTCCGACACGTTGGTGGTTTCTGAATTTTTTTTTGTGACAATTAGTGAGTAAAAATACATTTCTTACAATTTTGAGTACTTAATCCAGTAGCGGCTTACAAAATACACCTATATTTCAAATTTATATGCCCCTTTCAGCACTCTAAATAGTTTATACCCACCAATTTGGGTATAAACGAGTAAATACGGGTATATTGAGTAAATACTGAGTATTTACTCGGTATTAACCCGTGAGTATTTACTCACTACCCATCTCTAGTTCAGACCTTATAGGAGTGATCGGTACGCAGGGTTGGGCAAAATACTGGCTTCCACGTATTTCAAATACAAATTACAAAATACATTTTTAAAAGTATTTGAAATACCAAATACAAACTACTTTGGTGACTGGTATTTGAAATACAAAATACAAATTACAGTGTTTAAAATAATGTATTTCAAATACAAAATACAAAATACTTTTAATTTTTTTTTGTTTAATCATTTAGTTTATTAGGGTTCCGTACCCAAAGGGTAAAACGGGAACCTATTACTAAGACCCCGCTGTCCGTCCGTCCGTCCGTCCGTCCGTCTGTCACCGGGCTGTATCTCACGAACCGTGATAGCTAAACAGTTGAAATTTTCACAGATGATGTATTTCTGTTGCCGCTATAACAACAAATACTAAGAACAGAATAAAATAAAGATTTAAGTGGGGCTCCCATACAACAAACGTGATTTTTGACCGAAGTTAAGCAACGACCGTCTTTTTTGCCGTTTTTTTGCATTATGGTACGGAACCCTTCGTGCGCGAGTCCGACTCGCACTTGGCCGGTTTTTAACGAATATCCTTTCCTAAAAACTTATAGGGTCATTGTGCTTGTTTTCGTCCAGCTCTAGTTTTCTTCCACTTGACGAAATTTGAATAGGTATAAACCTACATTGCTGCACAAATTTGGACTGATTTCAATCCTTAGCTAAACAATATATCTGTCTACATATAAAAATTATATTTGGCAAATAGTAAATTAAAAATGAAATATATTATTTGCTAATCTGTCAAGATGTCGAAAACTAGAGCATGGACGGAAACTACTGCAATGACCCTATCCCCTGGCTGTTGACGAAAAGTTCCGCGCAGAATAGCTCGCGCATTGTACCTACATATTTGTACCTCGTACAAGTCGTACATTATATTTAAAATAATTGGCCAAGCACGAAGTCAAGACTACGGTGTTCAGAGCACCGTACGACACATCCCTAGGTGGTTTTAAGTTTGGATACTTATACTAATTTGAAAAAAAAAACAAGTTTGATCAAGATCGGCTTACTTTATATTTCGTCAACTTTACCTTTGTTTCCAAAACCTGTGAATTTTAACTGTCATATACAATACAGGCGGCGTAGCACGGTCGCGTTTTTATCGCTTGTCACCATGCCTGTCACGTTCTAACAAGTATGTTAGTGCAAAAGGGACGCGCATAGTGATAGTCGATAAAAATGCAACCGTGCTGCGCCCGGTCTTCCAAAATTATTTTTTCTTTCTAACAGAACAGTATCTAGATGCTGCTCTCACCGATCTGTTCAAAAATATACATACTGTATACAATTAATACATAAATGTAATGGTACTTAACGAGAAGGAATACTGTTTCGACGAATCAGATACTCTCAGTAAAATCTATAGGTAGATGACGCCATAGCTGTTAATAAATATTAAATGACTTTATTATCTCTATACGCTTTACTAACTCTATGTGCGCTAATGTGAAAAAAAAAACACAACGACAGTGAAGAACGGAATTCTTAATTTAAATTTGTACTGATCAACTCCAATAATAAATATGATTCTTACTGAGCACACTGCGATAGTCCATTGGTTGGAAAGCCCGTTCGAAATTTAAACTTATTTGCTTTATTACAAGGTTGCATTTTGCAGATCTTTTACTCTCTCATACTTATAGTAGGCTATTCAGAAAAAAAATGAAATATCTCACAAAAGTAAGTAAGTAGAATTAAACTTTGTATCAAAGACATAAAGTCATAAATTTCAATGCCAAAGTTTTAAGTAAGGATCTTTCTCACTAAAACTACTTCCTAATATGAAATGACCAGTGTAAGCATCAGTTAGCTAGCCCTAAGCAACCAAAGATCAGGCTGCAGTTTAAAAACTAATAAAGATAGAGTTAACCTGATAATTTTCCCGCCGTCTCCATACTTGTTTTAGCTGGATATTGACTGGTCAGCTGCCTGTTAGCTATAGTTTTCCCGAAAATCGTCAGGACAGAGGTGAAAAATTTTGTATGAAAACTTGCAACTTTAAATGCATTTTTTATCGAAACTATTGCATTCTAAAATGAAGTCAAAATCAGTCCATCGACTCAATTTTTTGCAAGCTTTCTAATGGTACCTCACACGATTCTTACAATTGAAAATAAAATTCAGCCTAACCCTCTAACCCCCTAAATTTCCCCCTAAAATCAGAAATAAGCAGTTTCGACTTATTCACAGTGTTAGTGATGGTACTTGCCATAACTATTCCAAATTTCAGGTACCTACATCAAACGGTCTTTGAGAAAAACGCATTTAACCGATTTGCAAGACCGAAGTGATCCCATAAGAGCACCGTGAACAAAGTTTTGTACGGTGCTCTAAAAACGTTCCATTTTAGGATCAAAGAATTTAATAAAAAAATGTATTTTGTAGAAATGTATTTTGAAGCTTAAAGTATTTGAAATACAAAATACAAAATACATGTGAGTGCAGTATTTGAAATACCAAATACAAAATACTTTTCCAGGTAGTATTTGAAATACAAATACAAAATACTAAAATGTATTTCAAATACGTATTTCAAATACATGTAATTGAAATACTGCCCAACCCTGTCGGTACGTCTTTCTAGATTAGTTTATTATTAATTATTTATTTAAATCAGACAACAAGGCCCGTATTACAAATACATAGCTACCTTACAGACTAACATATGCTTCTATGCATTTTATAAACTTAAAAACTAAACACTATTTAGGCGTCAAAACGGCGTGGCTCCGTTGAATAGGGTATTTTCCTACTAGTCAAATCAGTTACTTTTTTAGAACTGTCAAAACGATATCCTAATATGGAATTTATATGAAACCTTGCATCGTGACGTCACGGTCAACTCACCTACTTTTTAGGGTTCCGTACCCAAAGGGTAAAACGGGACCCTATTACTAAGACTTCGCTGTCCGTCCGTCCGTCCGTCCGTCCGTCCGTCCGTCCGTCCGTCTGTCACCAGGCTGTATCTCACGAACCGTGATAGCTAGACAGTTGAAATTTTCACAGATGATGTATTTCTGTTGCCGCTATAACAACAAATACTAAAAACAGAATAAAATAAAGATTTAAATGGGGCTCCCATACAACAAACGTGATTTTTGACCAAAGTTAAGCAACGTCGGGAGTGGTCAGTACTTGGATGGGTGACCGTTTTTTTTTGCTTTTTTTTCGTTTTTTTTTTGCATTATGGTACGGAACCCTTCGTGCGCGAGTCCCACTCGCACTTGCCCGGTTTTTATATTTCTATCCGATTTATTAAATAGAACTTGTATTTAAAAATAACTCCTATCTGTGTTTTTCTAATAATTATCTGGCACTTTATTTCATGCATGGTGTAAAATAATTTATTTTAAAAACCACGCCCGACGTTGCTTAACTTTGGTCAAAAATCACGTTTGTTGTATGGGAGCCCCATTTAAATCTTTTGTTTTATTCTGTTTTTAGTTTTTGATGTTATAGCGGCAACAGAAATACATCATCTGTGAAAATTTCAACTGTCTAGCTATCACGGTTCGTGAGATACAGCCTGGTTACAGACAGACGGCCGGACGGACGGACGGACGGACGGACAGCGAAGTCTTAGTAATAGGGTCCCGTTTTACCTTTTGGGTACGGAACCCTAAAAACAGTATAATACCCTAATGTCTGGTCTTGTGTCGGATTCGGCAGTTTGCTCCGGAACCTCCGAAACACGACACCCTTCGGCCAGAAGTCGGAGAGACTTAAATATGAGACTCTTTAGCTTTTGACATATACATATCTACTTACAACTTAGAGGATATAACCAACGGAGACGCCATGTCTCAAATCGTCGGTACAAAATAGTCTGCCGTTTTTTGCGGGGGAGGGGCACATCAAATGTATAGGTACGTCATGTCAGATAAACGTCAGTCCATACATATGGTTGACAAGTTGTTGACCATTGGCCGCCTATTTTCGACAGAGGGGAACGCCTGTTAATGGCGGCTCCATTGTTAATTACTCCGAGACTTACAAAGAGAACGAAATCACCTATTGTCTTCAAAGAAGGTTGGACGAGCTGCCAAGATTCATATGGCCTGATTCGAAATTTAAAATTTGCTAAATATACGTTATGTGTTAGATATGTTCGGCCTATTCGCACGAGCGCTTTTACAACACCGATTTGTAAGATTAACTGTGCTGTGTAAACCATAATTCGTAGCACATACACCATATTAATTATTTATACTTTATACTTACAGAGTAACATGAAATATACTTGGTCAAGCAGATCTTGTCAGTAGAAAAAGGCGGCGAATTTGAAAAATGTAGGCGCGAAGGGATATCGTCCCATAGAAAAATTGAATTTGGGTATTTGACTACTAAGCGCTGGTGGCCTAGCGGTAAGAGCGTGCGACTTGCAATCCAGAGGTCGCGGGTTCAAACCCCGGCTCGTACCAATGAGTTTTTCGGAACTTATGTACGAAATATCATTCGATATTTACCAGTCGTTTTCCGGTGAAGGAAAACATCATGAGGAAACCGGACTAATCCCAATAAGGCCTAGTTTCCCCCCTGGGTTGGAAGGTCAGATGGCAGTCGCTTTCGTAAAAACTAGTGCCTACGTCAATTCATGGGATTAGTTGTCAAGCGGACCCCAGGCTGCCATGAGCCGTGGCAGAAATGTCGGGATAACGCGAGGAAGAAGAAGATTAATGTAAACCATAATCACTTTAAAATATAAAATAGGTATGTTTTATCTGTCCTCAAATGTTATAGGAATTAAACGGCAACAAGCCTTGTGTAAGTAAACGGCATCTCTAATCACATTTAGCTAAAACCATCCTTTTCCCGTCTTTTGAAGTACTAAAACTTCCACTGTTCAGCAACAGATAATTAATATAAACTCGGCACCCAATTTAAAAATTAATGTTTTTTCCCTTATTGGAACAAGGTTTTTAGGGTTCCGTAAAAGGGTAAAAACGGGAGTCAACTGTCCGTCGTCTGTCTGTCTGTCTGTCACCAGGCTGTATCTCATGAATCGCGATACCTAGACAGTTGAAATTTTCACGAAATAAAAACAAATACTAAAAACAAAATAAAATAAATAATTTAGTGGGGCTCCCATACAACAAACGTGATTTAATGCCGTTTTTTGCGTAAGGGCACGGAACCCTTCGTGCGCGAGTCCGACTCGCACTTGGCCGATTTTTTGGTATCGTCTTGGGTCGTCCCATTCGTTTTTGTCAAGTTCTTAAATTAGTCCTATTCTGCTTTCGTCACTCATTCTACATTGAAAGCCACCGACGATTGTGACGAATGTAGAATGAGTGACGAAAGCAGAATAGGACTAATTTAAGAACTTGACGAAAAACGAATGGTACGACCCAAGATGATACCGGTTTTTTTTACAAAATTGGCAACCTAACCTTAAAGAGTACATTAAGGGCTGATCTAAATCCCAGACTTCCAGATTGCTTCCATTCTTGCACGCATCGTGGCAGAATAAACCTTCCATTGAGAAAAAGGCTAAGGCCACGTCACACTTGCCGCGTTTTAAATCTTACCTAGACGCCTGTACCTAATATACCTAGTAGGTAGCATTTTTTTAGCAGTATTGTTGAGTTAAGACTACACAGCAATGTCACTGTTAATTTACCTGATAAATTGCGTTGCTTGTCGCTGCCACATAAGAAGTCCAATTCGTCATGAAATGTATCATTGAAATTTACAGTGTTAACGTTCGCGTCAATGTCGCAACAATGATATTTCACGGTGAAATGTTGCATGTATAGTTGGCATAGGTACAATTTATTTTTCAATTAAATGTAGGTAAGGAATCTAATGGTACTTATATTTTTTTCCATTTAAATAAATAAAAAAAAAACTTAAAATGATCTACTTTTGCAACAAATTTCGAATCCTCGACTTCTTGTATTATTTTAACTTTCTTTTCAATGTCCATGTCTCGTTTCTTGTGATAAATTACTCATTTTCTTACTGTGTTGTGATTTTGTTATAAAAATCATCATGTGCCATCTTATCTACATGATGTTACTACCTAATTGAAATCTGGAGGAAAAAACCGTTAACCCTCTTTAATTTCTTTATCGCTTCATCCAAAGACACAGCCTTATCACCCTTACAACGTGGAATCTGCCCTATAATCGAGCTAAAATTGCCGCTATCATGGGACAAATACACACATTCCGTGTCGCGCGTGTACCAAATGTCTTGCATTTGCCTATAGGCCCCGTGCATGAGCTATAGGGGGCAGTATTTATTAGTATGACTGAATCCTCATAGTACAAAAGTAATATATTTTCCTTTGGTTTTTGAATTATATATTTATTCAACGGTCAATCTTATGAGCCAAGACTTCCGTGCGAGCCAAGCAAGTGCTGGCAGTTAGTGCATTTTGTAACAGAAGTGTAAATGGGATATGCACGTGACTTACCCTTAAAACTACTCTGTATGGCTCTGTAAGGCAGTGGCCATATAAGGACCACGTAGCACCATTGGTAACAGGCAGTGGGCATATAAAATCCACCGGGTTTTTAAAATGAATTAGTGATAATAAAAAAAATCAAGAAGTTACTTTTCTTATATAGCTATTACCTCCCCGAATCAGTCATCAAAAGTAAAAAATGCGTCATGCGTTTAAGGGTTAAAATACCTATTATCTAATACTAAAAAAATAATACGACACAAATTCAAATATTAACCAATAAATTAATAACAGCACTTAACATTATTTTGACATGACACGGCCTAGTTAAATGGGATCCTAAATGGCTAAACGGACCACAAACCGCGGTGTGTACCGCATTATACCTAACCGTTGAGTGCCTGACATAAAATACCTAATACTAAACTAAACTAATGACATTCTTATTGTGGGTACCTACTTAGGGGTCATCCATTAATTACACTAGTGGCTCTGTGAGCTGTAGACCTCGCGAGCAGAGTTTAAAACTGAATAAATGTATGGTTCCGTTGTTTTGAAGAATTTAGAGAATCTAATTTGACCATAAAAACTTAACTATCAATTGCTTACAAAATTCGGGAATTGGTTTAGATATGCGACCTGTAGAGTAGAACATATGGACATACGAAACAATTTTTGGCTAGCAGGCCAATTCAAACTTACACTGATATCAGAAAGACATCTAACTGATGTCATTTAGTTTATCGTGCATTTCACTCGTTCTTGTCCGTACATGTATTGGCGCAAGCGAGACGCACGATGACTACTAAATAACATGATAAAAATATCATCCCGATGTCAGTGTACGGTCGATGCCCCTTAAGTATACACGTCGCCATACTAATTGTATAGAAAAGTGGATAGAGTTAGACCAAGAAAAGTCTGCAGAGATTTTGACAGCACACGCAGTTCCAATGTTATTTGTGCCAGTGTCAAAATCTCTGCAGACTTTTCTTGCTCTAACTCTACTTATGTTAGGAAACCAACATTACCTTTGAATTATTTTAACCTGTAAACTGCAACTAAGAAGCTTCGTGCGCGAGTGTGGCCCATAATTTCCGAAAATCATTTTTTCTTCGAGGCAATTACTCCGTTCTCATATTTTGCGTTGCCCATAATTTCCCGAAATCATTCATTCTCGGTAGCAATTACTCCGTTCCCATATTTTCCCAATGGTTTTCTTCCGCAATCGCCTATTTTTAATATTTTTAAATTAATATTTTCCTTATAGTTTTCGTTCTTTTAAATATCTAGGATAATATTTTCTTGTTACTGTATGTTAATAGTGTAGTAATTATATTTGTTACTTGTAGGTATTTCACATACAACAAATATCAAAAACACTAAAATTAAAACATAATCTAAAAAACTGCAAGTAAAAAACCAAACGCTGTCAGCCAATAACTCTAACCTACCTATCTCTGGGAGCAGATTCGTTTTTAGGGTCATCAAAAAAAAAATAACCCTAACCTACCTATCTCTGGGAGCAGTTTCGTTTTTAGGGTCATCAAAAAAATAACCCTAACCTACCTATTTGAAAAAAACCTGGTTATATAAACGTAAGTGGAAATTGACTCCTGGAACAGCCATGCCCTTGAACTAAAACCGCTAACAAAATGTTCAAACAAAAACTCAAACGAATACGCTTACCTCGCGCTTCGCGCTCGCTTGATCAATCAGCAATACGATGTTTAAGTGCAAAAAATAAATAAAAAAAATTGCATTTACTGGGGATCGAACCGGGTACCTATCCCATATCCTTGCTTATAAGCGTCTTTCCAACTGCGCTATGATAACATTTAGATGAGCTGACGAAATTTGGTTACTTATTCTCGAGTAAGAATTTAAATATCTAATCTAAAGAGAATAAAGTGTATAGGGGACGTGCATGAACTATAGGGGGCAGCACAGGAGCCGTCAGATTTTTGGCGTGAGGCGTAAATGTGACGTTTATGCTTCCGATGTAGCCCACAAGATGACAGAACCTACTATGCATAAGGAAACGTACCTACAAGAACGGTAGATGGTAGAACTTGTTTTGGCAATGTACATGTTTCCGATTCAGGCCACAAGATGGCAGACCCTCCAACGCGCACGGTCCCTATATGTAGTAGAGGGTTATTGTCATACTAAATTTTGTAGTCACAGTAAATTTGCTGCCATCTTTCGATACAGGATTAAAATGAAAATGAAAAAAAAAATCAATAAATGTATAAATGATTTTTTTTTATTTTTAGAACGCCATATGATTTTGACCCATGTTCTTTTACTGATATGAGTAAAAATTGTTAAATATAAAATGGTGTCGCCATCTAGACGAGCATAGGCCAAAGGTATGGCGCCGTATATTCAAGAATCAAATTTTCTTTAAAGCGCAAAAAGCCATCATTTCTTGCAAAAAATAAACGAATGCGCTTAGCCCGCGCTTGATAAATAAAAAATACGATTTTTTTAATTTTTTCAAAATAAAAAAATAAAATATAAAACAACAATTGATACGAAATTTAAGTATAAAAAAATACAAAAAGTTATGTAGCAGCATACAATTACTGGGGATGGAACCAGGGACCTCCCATGCAAACAAAAAAGCGAACGTTTGCAAAATACGCCATGATAGTTCTTACTAAAGCTGACGAAATTTAGCTACTCATTCTCAAGTAAAAACTAAATATCTAAATACCGCCGAAACCAGCGATACAAATTTTCTGAATTTTTGGCCATTTAATCTATAAACATATATCAAAAAGAAAAAACTCTTATGATATCGATACGACTATTTGTTTAGGCGACAGGTATCACGACTCCGCCATTTTTAAAAATTTCCAAAAACCGGATTGACAAAAAAATTTTATTTAGTCATAAAATTCGGTCACAAAATTTCACGAGAATCGGTTAAGAATTGCGACCTGTAGAGGAGAACATCCGGACATACGAAAGCAAAATGCCCGAGTCAAAACGTAGACCTTCGCTTCGCTTCGGTCAATTACACGAATTTCTAGGCTTTTTGACCCCTCCGCCCCTCACAAGTCATACTTGGTCACATTTGGCCAATCCCTCGCCCCTAGTGTGACGTCACATTTTTTTACGAAATTGGCAAATCGAATTAAGTATTATTAATATTTTATCAAAATATTTTTAACAAAAGGAATATTAGTAATTTTACAACCCAAGACAGATTAGGAAAGAAAATTAAACGAATGAATTATTCGACTATCGATCAAAAAAATTGTTATTTAACTGTACATAAATAAATAAAACCAATCATAACACGTATATTACGTATATTTGTTTTCTAGTTATAAATTGAATTAGATGCTCAGGTGTGTGACCAGAATAAAATTTCATAATTTATTGTTAAAATCACGGCGATACAAACGCTACCATCATCATGCTTTATCTTTTCGTTCCAATGGCTGAAGACACCATTGTGACTAAGTTAAGCCAGCGATGAATTAGGAAACGAATCTATCATCGTTAAATGACTTCGATTTATCTTATTTAATCAGTAGGTACGTTTTCACAAAGTTCTGAATATACAGTGTTCCAGTTTGCTTTTGATGTTGTAGTCATACTTGTGTTAGTTATTAAAATGAGAAAATCTGACTAGCGGAATTTTTATTTATTATTGGCTAGACGTTTTACAGCATACAAATTATTCACTCGCTCTTTTTTAGGGTTCCGTACCCAAAGGGTAAAACGGGACCCTATTACTAAGACTTCGCTGTCCGTCCGTCCGTCCGTCCGTCTGTCACCAGGCTGTATCTCACGAACCGTGATAGCTAGACAGTTGAAATTTTCACAGATGATGTATTTCTGTTGCCGCTATAACAACAAATACTAAAAACAGAATAAAATAAAGTTTTAAATGGGCCTCCCATACAACAAACGTGATTTTTGACCAAAGTTAAGCAACGTCGGGTCAGTATTTGGATGGGTGACCGTTTTTTTTTTTTTGCTTTTTTTTTGTTTTTTTTTTTTTGCATTATGGTACGGAACCCTTCGTGCGCGAGTCCGACTCGCACTTGCCCGGTTTTTTCTTTGTACCGTAGACCAGGGTGACTTTGGAAAATTTGGGGGTTACTTTGATAGATTTAAAACGGCCACAGAATTACCATTATTCATTATTTACTGAAAATGTTCCTGTAACTAGTTAGATTACTATTTATTCATATTCACCTATTGTAAAAAATCTCGCATAAATATTTATTATGGCTTACAAACTAGAATTTTAAAGTCGCCCCTGCATTTGAAAGTCACCCCGGTAAATGGTATATAATTTTTAGCGTCGAAAACTAAGTCTGTCAAGCCATTTCCGTCCTTTGAAAAGAGCGGCAAATTAAATAAAAATGTAGGCGCGAAGGGTTATCATATCATAGAAAATTTAAATTTCGTGCCTTTTTTCTACTGACAAAGTTATTAACAGACTATAGTTCCAGACATACACATATGTTAGGTACTTACTTACCTAAATGTTCATGCCAAGTTTCGTGTCATTTTAAAATGAGAGCGTAACTTAGATTGTATGGGAGCGGCTTTTTAGTGGCGGTTTCATGTGAGTTTTACGGCTCCTTTACACAATGGGCCATCATATTGGCACAGTAAGCTGGGCCAGCGTGTAGAGAGGGTAGTGGTGTCGAATGGCTTATGGCGCGGCGGGATAGCGATGGGATGGCCGCGGTGTCGGTTTTTCGTCCGCACAGTGGGCCAGCGATGGCGCGTACATATCTACACGTGGCCCATTCCTTAGTGCGTGCTCTCAACCATGGCATGGCCATCTAGCTGGGCAACCCGCTGGGCCATCCATTTTTTTAGAATACTTACTTGGCTGGTGCGATGACCTAAAATTAGTCTTGGCCTCGAACACAGGAGCACGCCACATTGCTCGGTCCAGAGCGGCATCACGCCAGCTTACGCCGACGCCGAGCTCGCGGAGATCTGCCTCCACTCTATCTGCCCAACGATATACCTAAATTTAAGGGTCACATTATATTAACTCCTAACTAGCTTTACAACTACAAATATATTACAAATGGAGGGTGATTCAATGACGCCTACACTGATTAGTGATTACATTCTAATGGTTAAAGTTCAAATTCGGGCTTACAATATCAGGCCGGAAATTGTCTCGATAACCTACGCAAAATTTAGGTACTTCTAGTATTTTGAATGCCTAAAGAAATAATAATAATATCAGGATTGGGGACTTCAGCACATACCTACACCTTTGAATTTCTTCGCAGATGGCAGGTTTCCTCACGATGTTTTCCTTCATCGAAAAGCTAGTGGTAAATATCAAATGATATTTCGTCCGTAAGTTCCGAAAAACTCATTGGTACGAGCCGGGGTTTGAACCCGCGACCTCCGGATTGGAAGTCCGCTACCTTACCGCTAGGTTTACACCAGCGCTTCTAGTATTTTGAATGCCAAAAGAAATAAAGGTTTATTAAATAGGTACGGTTCGCCCCCATAGAATGCAAAAAAATGAGTACATAGCTAATGATGAGGAAGAAAACAATATATCAACGACAGAAAAACGTAAAGGGAAGAGTTAGAGGAAATTCCCTGAAATGGGGGCTTTTTTATATCGCCTCTGCCTCTGTATAATGCAGCAAGGCGTTTTAGATGCCTGTTTTTAGTAGCTCCCTAACGATTGTACACTCGGCAACAAAAGCAGTCACATACGAGTAATATACAAATTTAATAGTCGCTTTAAGAGCCCATCAACATGCACACTAGCGCCCACTGCTAAATAATCGTAATTATTTAAATATGACGAAAGATATTTAAAAAGGTATTTTGTATTTAAGTACGTTTTGAATACATCAAACTAGTTTAAATATGTTGCTGGATTCGTCGATCTATGAACTCAAAACAAAAACGGCCGTTTGAACTTTGGACGCATTTTCATATGTCGAGCGTTTTTCGCCTTAAAATACGTAAGTGCCCCGATTTAATACAGCTACATATTTAACACACAGTGTGTTTGACGAATTCTTTAATTTTTTTTATTAGTAACCAGTAAAAACAATACATTCATCGTCAAATATTACCGCTACTTTTGTAGCTGACTGTACTTTATCCGAGTATACACACTGTACACACGATACAGGCAAATATACAATATTTATACCGTGATAGTGTATAGCTCACAGCATCAATTCTTCATGTCAAGAATAAATTTGTTCGAATATTTTCGGACCGTGACCTACTTAACCACGTACTTTACAAGTGTATAGGGTTTGCACGACGGATCCGAAATATATGGGAAGATCCGCGGATCCGGATCCAGATCCGGATAATTTCATACATTTCGGATCCGGATTGCAAACCCTAGCTTGTCTTGTCTTGTCGGTAGTTTATAAGTTTCCGGTATTGAGTGATGTCTCCTGAAACTATACTCTGTATCTTGTAAGTAGTTTTTTTTTTATTAACAAACAAGATATATACAGTGGTATTACTAAAAGAAATTAATAACTAGCTTAAATGTAAAATAGGCCCTTGAGGCATTGTACCAAGGATGCTGGCGGCATTTCCTCGCTGTATCGCAATGCTGATGCTTTGTGCGAGGTAGCCGCCAGCTCTTCGGTCACCAGCTACCTCAACCAGAGGCTTCGCGATTTCAGCGAACAACTTATGCGCGCTGGGACCCCATGGACCTAGATTTCCTGTATCTTTAGGTACTGAAATAAAAGTAAACAAATAATTTGTACATTTTCGGGTAGTTATAACATTTATTGATTAACCAATCAAATACAAAACCACCTGGATCTGTCACTGAATGACTTGAGTTTAATCTACATGACGGAGGCACGGGCGACGGCAGTGGGCATAGTACCTCAATGTATTACTTCACAGCTAAACCAGTATGCTACCTTTGCTACCAGTGCATGAAATAAACATTCGAACTCGTTAACCATACTAGTGCCTACTTTATCTCAGTACTAAATGATAAAATATCTAGTCGCTATTGGGATGCACTGAAATAAAAGGATCACATAGAATCGTTCACGTCTTTATTCAAGTCAAGCTAGGCCGGCTCCAACCGTACACCTCTGATCCGAGAAGATTTAGCCCTATTTGGGACCGGCAACAAACTCGGCGGGACACATCTTTTCAAAACAACACTTCTTCTCTTTATTTTACAAAAGTAAGCTTCTAATGAAACATAAGAAATCAAAATAACACTTGGAATAAAACACTTAGCTAAATGGATAAAGAACGTTGGATTCTAATAAGCTTTCAGAATAATCCTTCAGGTATAAGCCTTCAGGAACGTGGCGAGTTAGGCACGAGGTTGGCTAACGAGTACGTCCGATCTCTAGCGCGGTCCGATCAAGACTCCCCACCAGCGGCGGAGCCTCGCTGCTCCAGTCCTCCTGCCTCAACGTCAAGTTGGTCAACCTGCTTGACCAGTCTACCAACATAACGACAAAAATGCCAACTCGTGCCTACCTTCACCCAAGAGAAACCTCTTGACGTTCCAAAGCCTTCTACCTGTCATCTTAGTTCAACAAGACGCCAATAGACGGCGTTACTCTCTACGTTATGAATTTCGTTACAACTTCCAAACAGCAAACATTGCTAATCAATTGTATACAGGCGTCTAAAACTATGAACTGTAACGCTGCGCTGCAATACGTCCTTCTGAAGTCACGCCCCGACATACATTATTTGATCATCTAATGTTTTCATCTACCCACAACTGGCTTAAAAAGCCATTTGAGGGTAGATTTTGTTTACTCTTTTTTAAATACCTAAAGATACAGACTATAAGGTTACTTCTATTCAGAATCACAAGCTGTTTCGATCCTAATATGAGAAAAAGGGTTTCAATATTTTCATAGCACATTCTTCGGTCTTTCCATTCCATTACCGTCATGAGTCTATGAAAAATGATAATGGAATGCTTTGGACACATTTTTTCCCCCATACAATTATATTGCCAGTGCAAGCTACGCGCTACGAGCGTATTCGATACACGGAAAAAACCGTATGTAGTGAAAAGTGCCTACGAACAGAAGAACCCGCCTGGCAGGTCGCTGGCAGTGAATCACTCTATGCAACTTTTGATAGGTCAGATACAATCCTTTTTTTACCACAGCAAAAATGCTGTCTGGACACGTGAATTACATCAATCCTCTCATAAATACAACATTGATTACATAATATAGAATTCTAAAACCCTTACCGTTTTAGAATTAAATTAAAGGCCGACTCACGCTAGACCGGGCCGAGTCCGGACCGAGGCGTCCGACATGTCATGTTCTATGACGGCTGTTCGGTGATCACGTGGTGCTTTCCATAGAAAACGAATAGCCGGAAGCTCCGGTCCGGCCCCGGCCCGGTCTAGCGTGAGTCATCCTTTAGTAATTAATTGTACCTATATATATTGTTTTTTTAAACTTACACAAAACACGGAGGATCAATCTTTTTCGGTCCACAACCTGAAACTAAGTATGCATTGATTCTAGGAAAAAAAAACAAAAAAAAAACGTTGTTTATGTCCAGTATTTTAAAGCGTTAAAGGAGTTCTTTTTTTATTCACTAATCTGATAAAACTGATAAACATGTTTACAGACACCACAAAACAATAATATTTTCGCACCAATTTCTACAGTATGAAAACAACCCCGCATAATAAACTTTAACGCGAAAAAGCACTATTATTAGTCCTATTATACTTTTACATTAGTACCTCCTGAAAAACAGAGCCTTATTTTTATCATGTTCCTTCCTGGAAAGTGAAAAATTGTTTTAAGCTCCCATTTTACTAGAGAACAATGCTTTTCGGTAAAAATATTGAAGATTCGTTGGCAAGTTTGCCAAGTGGGCTAATCTTGTGTACCCACCCACTTGAAATTTTAACTTTATGTTGTATCTTCTTGCTGAATAACTTTTATAGATCTCTATACACCAGACTTTCAATCCGGAGGTCGCGGGTTCAAACCCCGGCTCGTACCAATGAGTTTTTAGGAACTATCATTTCTATGTACGAAATATCATTTGATATTTTCCCGTCGCGGTGAAGGAAAACATCGTGAGGAAACCGGACTAATCTGAATAAGGCCTAGTTTACCCTCTGGGTGGGAAGGTCAGATGGCTGGCGCTTTCGTAAAAACTAGTGCCCACGCCAATTCCTGGGATTAGTTGTCAAGCGGACCTCAGGCTCCCATGAGCCGTGGCAAAATGCCGGGACAACGCGAGGAAGAAGAAGAAGGAGATCTGTATGCAAAAATTACAGTGAGTGCGAGTATTACTAATGTATCACTTCTACTCTACTAAAGGGAAACACGTAATATATTGGCTATTACGACGTAACGTGACAAACGTAGCTAAACGTAGCTAACAGACACCTAGTACATGTACAGTACGGCTACCACCAGTTTTGACATTGACATAACGCTCACGTTTACGTAACTTACTTTCTATGCATCTCGCTCGTACTCGCATATGCGAGCAATAGTGGAAGCGAGTTGTACAGAAAGTAAATTACGTAGACGTGAGCGTTATGTCAATGTTAAAACTGATGGTAGAGGCTCAGGAGGTAGATTCCAAATTACAGTCTATTGGGTTTAGATCTGTTTTGATACGATCGGTGGTTGGCACGCATCACGTGTGCTTGTTATTAATTACTTTAACTGAATTTATAGTTCGTTTTTTTAGCATTAGAAATATTTAATTGAAAAACAAATTTTAAAAATAAGTTACGGCAAATATGTAACAATTATGAATCTAATACGATCATTTATATTCTTCTGCTTTCATAAGTAATAGTTACTGATTTTTAAAAAGCGTTTTTCAATTAAAAGACATGTCAAGATCGCTTACCTTCTTTCAAGTTCTTTCTAATGCTAAAAAAAACGAACTATAGTCACGTAAACTTAAGCTTCATAATACGACATTTCGAAAACAGCATCGTCCCTGTGGTGTCGAATAAATACTTTAAAATAAATAATATGTGAAAATCGTGAAAGTGTCAATCAGTGAGAAAGCTTGTTTTCAAATAATTTACAATGTCAAATTCCCCTGAATCTAGAAGCCTATAGAAAGTACAACTTATAGAATACTTAAAGCTTGTTTTGCCCGATAATTTACACCTCAGATTCTTCAGAGAAGGGGTAGCAACCCTCACGTTAGTATGAAAAGAGCCGCCGGGGTGAGTGGTTGTACTCCGTACGCTACTATATTACGATACGAATATTACAGAGTTACTGTTTAGTATATAACAATTATTAATAATTAAATTAGTGGTTGTGCCAAAGGATTTGTGAGTGGAAAGTGACTTCGAGTTGGGAAAGTTTTTAAGGTACGTTTTTGAAAGTTTTATTTGAAAGTTTTTGAGTAAAAGTCGTAAATTTTTATGTATAAAGTTACTGGTGTAATAAATTAGTAGTGTATTTTAATGTAGGAGGGGTTCATGATCAAATTTTAGATAACCACGTTGCGCGTTGTATATTTTACTTTACAGGTTGTGCCAAAAATACGTTGTAAATTTTTTTACTGCGGCATATTTTTGTTAATTTTAATAAATATTTCCGTTTATGTTTCAATACTAGAGGAGAATATTTTGAAGATAATCATTTTGTTTAAGTAAACTTTTAATGACATTTTGTAAAAGTCGTGTATGAAACACATAAGTTCCTTAAAAAATCAACTTATTTTGAGTCAGTTACATAGAATGAGAAATGTACAGAATATTTTTTTCAAATTTTATAACTCTACATATTACCTACCTACCTAGGTGATTTATTAACTACATACTCGTAGGAATACATTGTGTGTTTTATTAAGTTGGTAAGGCGCGACGTCATACCTTATGTATAATATATTGTTCCGTGCTTTTGCACTCATACCTATCCTACAATTTTACAACTTTTGGGTAATATTTCGGGAAAAAATATCTGAAACTACCCAATAATTATTTTATATGTTGTACTAGTTACAACCTAAATTTTGTAATAATGTAAGTTTTACTGTTTCACAAAGGAATTCGCAAACGATTTAATAAAACTGTAAGTATACTTATTTGAAAATAATTAAACCTAACAATTTTTATTATAACATATTTACTCGTATTTTTATCCCAACGAATTTTCTTCGTGTTTTATATTTGTGTTATAAAAACACAACACTTTAATAGATAAAATAACGCAACAAATTTATAAAATAAAACTATTGAAACGGATTATATGGGATTACGTCGGGTTCTAGTATGAATTCAATATACGCGATATAATCCGTTTCAATAGTTTTATTTCATGAGTAACTATCGCGGTAACCGAAGACAATTAGTAAATCTATAGAAATTTACTTTATAAAATCTAAAGCTGAGCAATTATTTTAGAGTTTATTTTAAGAAACGAAAGTTTAAATGAACTTTGAAATTACAAAAATAGCTTTTTTTATTTAATTTAAGTTCATACTTTCACAGAAAAACTTCGTTTTTAGGGTTCCGGAGCTCAAAAGGAAAAAACGGAGCCCTTATAGGATCACTCGTGCGTCTGTCTGTCTGTCCGACCATTCCCCCCCACCCCTCATTTATCTCTGAAACTACTGGATCTAAAATTTTGAAACAAATACACAAAATGGTACTTTACCTATAGATGACAGGAAAACCTATTATAAATGTGCAGTCAAGCGTGAGTCGGACTTATGTGCGGAACCCTTGGAACGCGAGTCCGACTCGCACCGGACCGGTTTTTAAGACAGAAATTGCAATATCATGGAGATTTCTAAAAATAGATTGATTTGTATCCGGCTGGGCTGGTTGCGCTGCGGTGATTTATCATATTTTTGTGTTTGTGATTTGCAGCGGGTATCGAAAAAAAATGGCGATGGGGAGGGTTGCGGATGGCAATATACTTAGTACAGTTAATAATAGGCACAGTTAAGGTCAAGGTCATGTTATTTAGATTGATTGATATATTTTTTTACACCTTTTTAATTAATTAGGTAAAAAAGTATGGGCACAGGAGGGAAAGTGCTTTAAAACCTTAAAACATTCTTTTATTTTTTTTGGTTTACTTACCTTTATTTTGCTGGCAATATTTCTGCAGATTTTCGTTTCACAGAAAATTTTTCAAGTAATTTCAAATCGCAAAATAATCTTTACACAGACTATTTACTTCAAACAATTTTAATTCGGATTAGTTATGTTTCACCAAAAATTTTAAACATTAGTTTTGTTTCAAGAACAATTTGTTCATGTAATATTCATATCACAACAGAATCATCGATCTGTAGAAAAGTCACTTCTTATAAATACGGTTCACCAAAATTTAATATACAGAATAGTCATTTAGTCGAATTTTATTTATTGAGTCGTTAATTTAACGCAATCTGCTTCTCTGGAAGGAATTCGTTTTTAGGGGTTGCCGTTCTAACCTAACCCACTTTTCTGGCAACAGTTCGTTTTCTTGGGGGTCGCAGTTCTAACCTAACCTAACCCACTTTTCTGGCAACAGTTCGTTTTCTTAGGGGTCGCAGTTCTAACATAACCTAACCCACTTTTATGGAAAAAGTTAGTTTTTTGGGGGGTCGCAGTTCTAACCTAACCTAACCCACTTTTCTGGCAACAGTTCGTTTTCTTAGGGGTCGCAGTTCTAACCTAACCTATCCCACTTTTCTGGCAACAGTTCGTTTTCTTGGGGGTCGCAGTTCTAACCTAACCTAACCCACTTTTCTGGCAACAGTTCGTTTTCTTGGGGGTCGCAGTTCTAACCTAACCTAACCCACTTTTCCAGCAACGGTTCGTTTTCTTAGGAGTTGCAGCTCTAAACTAACGTAAACTCCTTTTTTAGCAATTTCAATGAATACGAGTATGTGAAAGGTAATTTATTAAAATAAATATTAAATTAAGTAAAATAATAATTGTTGAAATTAATATACTCTGAATGTAGTGTCGCACAAATAATATTCAATGAATAATAATTCTACAGTCAGTCTTTTATTTTATTTAAAAATCTTTTAATAAATATTCTGAATTTTATCAAGTTACAAAGTATGTTTCTGTGAAATGAATAATCGAAGAAACAGAATTAATTGTAACAAAAATGTGCGATTCCAATTAATTGAAACTTAATATACATAACTAGAAAAAAAACATAATTGAATAACTAACCTACAAAACTTAAAAACTAAATCTAAAAATAAATAAAACTAAACTTAAAATATCCCCCTGCGGAATGGTGCCGTAGATACTGGCAGCATTTCCTCGCTGAATCGCAATACTTATTCTTTGTGCGAGGAAGCTGCCAGATCTACGGTCACCAGTGGCGTCAGCTATCCTTTTTGATAGATCCTTAAAAAGGGTAGACGCGTTCGGACCCCACGGGCCAAGGGTCTCGACACCAAAAGGTACGAGGTAGACCACTTTTAATGACATGACATTATGAGTTAAGGCACGCGTCTTCAAGAATGACATGATCTATAGAGACGTACGTAACGTACGTAATAGTACATTACGTTACAAGTGCGAAAAGTAGGAAATTTGCAACGAGTGGCGATAAATTGAAACACGACCAAAGGGAGTGTTTTAAATCGACATTAGTTGCGATTCGCACGTGTTTTGTACAACGTTTTACAGTACCTGGGTCAAACAGATCACTGTGTTATGTCTTTCCTGTAGACATACACAAGAGTTAAGGGCTATAAAGGTTAATTTTCTTATTTAACCCTTATCCACGTGAAAAGGTCCTCCTTTTATTTAGAGAACTATGATAAAATCATTGCTTACATGCCCACAAGCTGTTAACTATTGCCCACAGGAGAGAAAACTAGTGTGTTATCGCGAACAGCACATTTTTCTCTCCTGTGGGCTATAGTTAACAGCTTGTGGGCGTGTAAGCAATGATTTTATCATAGTTCTCTAAATAAAAGGAGGACCTTTTCACGTGGATAAGGGTTAAATAAGAACATTAACCTTTATAGCCCTTAACTCTTGTGTATGTCTACAGGAAAGACATAACACAGTGATCTGTTTGACCCACCTACATCCTTCCTTAATCCCGCCCTAGGGCGGTAAAGTGGCAACATATGTAAGTACTTACTGTAAAATTATATTTCACTTTATCATCAAAGTTATAAGACAAAGACGCAATAATTCCACATTGTTACAAGTAAATGTATGTAAAATAGCTGTTCTGAATAATTTTACATGCCATTGACGGCATGATTACTTATTTCGCTTTCGGATAACTTTTGGAAAGTTTCCTCGCACAATGGAACTCGGTGAGAATATTTAAGTTAGGAAAAATGTGCGGACTAGTGATGGACTGGGAATTTTCCCAGTAGGCCAAGAAAGGTACGCTCGGCTAGTATGGCGGAATGGAAATAATTAGTAATAGCTGAAATTTTCGGTGTATGGGACAGATAATAAATCTAGTGATTACGTCGACACATAATCCAAATAAATATATTACATTTAGGTATTTAAAAAAAAATGTAAAAATATAAAAAATCACAGAAAGTTTGTAAAAAATAATAATAACATTTTTTAAATTTATACTCATAGAGAAATATTTGCTTTATGACATTAAGCATGAATCACACAAAAAATAATTCTGTATCCTACATTTAAAGTAAGTAACCTACGGTTATTATTAAATTCAGTATATTTCCGTCCTCAAAAATGGTAATAGGCTATTTTTTCTCTCATTATTTCCAAATTACAATAAGTACAAGCGTTGCAATTTAATCGTACACTAAATAATACCGTATGGTAGGTTTTATGGGGTTGTGCATTAATTGCCTGGTTAAAAATGGTAATAGATCAATATCATATGGGATTTTTATTATGAGTTCTCTTTCGTCGAATACTGTAAAAATCGCCTTGAAATATGATTCGTAACACAAAAAACCATCAAAAACGTTATCGTTGCTTTAAAGTTGCCGCGCACGAGCCAGCGAGCTAACGCGATTGGTCGTTGCATGGAGCGGGGCGACGGAACGATGAAACTTCCATCGCCCCGAGCGCGAATATTTAAAAAATATTTAGTATATTTACTATTTACTCGGTCAAAACATATGTACCAGTCAAAGAGAATAGATAGTATAGAGGGGTCCTGTCATTGTCAATTTTGTAGTCACGGTACATTTACTGCCATCTATCGACACACGATTAAAACTTAAAATAAAATTGAAAATGTATAAAATAATCAAAATATGTTTACGGATAAATGATTCTTATTTTTTATTGTTCCATACTGACCCATGTTCTTTCACTGATATGTGTTAAAATTGTTAAATACCAAACGGTGTCGTTAACGCCATCTAGCCGAGAATAGGCCAAAGGTAATGGCGCCATCTATTCGAGAATGACTTTTCCTTGGCCGTCCGAGGCACGTTTTTTTCTTAGACTTTATTTATCTTATACGGAGTTATATATCTCTGGTACCAGTGAACGTAAAAAATATGGGAGACTAGATTCGAACTAATTATCAGCTTTAATCTGGGCAAGAGTGCTGTAAATAAGAAAGTAAATTTTACGTAATTGCAGGCTTTCCGTCTTTGCGTGCGCGTTAAATTTAATACAATAATAGGCCAATTATATAGGGCTATTATACTGACACACACCCAATTTGATAGCAGAAAAAGACGCGAAATTAAAATTTTCTTAGGGAAATCAAATCTTCGCGCCTATAAGTTTAAACCATTTAAGGTTTCAATAGCGGTCATTTAAGTACCACCCCTCACCATTAAAATGTAATTATCAAAAACGACAGTTGCTAATGTTCCCCAAAGTAAGCATTTCTAGTTATTGCTGCAATACAGTGGTACCGGGCACCTTGCGACGCAAGGCCGAGCAGGAATCGCCAACCTTAAAATATTTGCACTAATTAATTGAGTTAGGATTTTGTTAGTACTCTTTAATTGAATAGCAAAAAATATACTTAAGTTAAGTATTAGAAATACCGTTTTTATTCGATTTTTAATTAAGTAATTATTGTTAAACTTATTTTTACCGTGTGGTGTCGGTTAAAATTTCACTAGTAACATCATTTGGCGACTAGGCCAATAAAAGTCGACACCATAACCAACAAATTAACAAACAACAATAACCAACAAATTAAGAAACAACAAAAATTTGCAGTAATATTCCAAAACTCGACTGAACGCAAGCGCACCGAACCGTGTCGCTCCCCTGACGCGTCTCAGTGTCATAAAACGTAAGGCCGTGGTATTAACGACAGCGGATAGCTGAGCGGCGAGCGGTGACTGCAGGCGGCAATAAGGTGTTCAGTTAATGTTTTTATAATTTGAAATGACTTCGTTTCCATGTAGAAATAACCAAACAGACTTTAGAAGCATTTAATATTTTATTTGTGGCCGTATAAATTATGTTTTATTGGTAAATTAACTACAATTATTCATATTTGTGGATAAAACAATATACATACTATAATTAATACTAAATTAACATTAAATAAATACATTATTTATGACATAAAAATACATTGCGCGTTTTTAACTACTTAGCACTGTTTAATTACGATACTTGCAAGCAAGTAGTAAAGTATATGGCTCCATCCTATCCTGTACCACGATATAGAAGCGATAACATTTTTGCGACAGTTTTGTATAGATAATGGATTTGTCGCTAGAAAATTACGATATCGAGATAAAAGTCAGGTCTCTGAGCGCTATTGAAACCTTAAATGCTTTTTACTTATACATGTTTTAAATTTGCCGCGCTTTTTCTAGTCAAGCTGAATGTGTTTCACTATAGAATAGTAATCGAATTGGTTCAGATTTAACGTTTAATGCATATACATTACATAATTAGTAAATAACATAATTTTGGACTAAGTACATTATACATACCTACATGACATCAGGCTATGGTTTGGCGCACCGTGACCCTGAACGGCGCGGTCATGTGTTACGGCTGTTAAGTGAAGTCCAGATGGAGTCAGAAATGAAATTGGGGTCAATCTCCAAATTAAGCAACAATTAAACAACTGTACCCATATTTGGAACCTCAGAATAATATACCCGGCCGGATACCGGATAGTAACTTTGCTTGATTTCAGAGTAAACAAATTGGATTTAAGAAACAGTCACGGTCATATTGTACATTACTCGTTTATTATTTCAAAACAATTTAAACATCCACTCACTTGCACGCGTAGGTACCTACTCATTTCGAACATAGAAATGAGTCCGCGCAAACGTTCACCACGAAACAGGTTAAAACCTGCACAATGCGCATCTAAAAACCGAAATGTAGGTATTGTTAAATTTAGTTTGTAGTTAATTAGTTTTTTGGTGTAAGTGTATGAACTAGTGATGGGTAGGACATCAATTTAAAATGAGTTTGTATGAGTACCTCATTTTCTAAAATGAGGTGTTACAATGTCTTACTTCAAATGAGGTGAGGTACTAGCATATATTCAGCGTCGACTATTCCATTAACTCCAACGGCGACAAAAATATTTAATGTATATACATATTTATGTATTCATCACTTCCTTTATAAATAAATAAGTAGTAATATTTAATTGGAGTGCAATTCTGGAGGTTAAGAATAGAACTTTTAGGAGAAAGATAATTTTAGAATCAAACTAAGAACATAAAGTACCTAACTTAATTTGCTGCTTTTATGAAACTTGTTCTAATGTAGCTCTTTTTTATTGTTAGATTGTTTAGACCTCCTCCTTGCTACTTGATATAATTTTAAGTATAATAATCACTAGCGACCCGCCCCGGCTTCGCACGGGTTAGCAAATTATACACCTAAACCTTCCTCAAGAATCACTCTTTTGATAGGTGAAAACCACATGAAAATCCGTCCAGTAGTTTTTAAGTCTATCGCGAACATACAAACAAACCCACAAACAGACAGACGCGGCGGGGGACTTTGTTTTATAATATGTAGTGATATATTTCATAAGTACCTATTAACCATAAAACTACCACATTTTTAACAAACTAAGGAGAACAAATTCAATATTTTCACTAGTCATTATTATATAGAAGTGACTAACTTACCACCTCAGATAATTTAACAGTAATATCATCAATATGATAATAAACAAAGCACCATTCGCGCCTGCCGCACCGGCTACATTTACACTTCATTTTTTCATGCAAAAGGCACCAAGGAAGATCCGCGGGTATATTTACTGGCAAAAACTATGTCCATATTTTGTTATGATTATAAGAATTATCACTAGGTATTAGGTATTAGAGAACTAAAATTAACTAGGTAGTGAACGAAGTACGAACAAAATAAATATAAATATGTCATAATCATAACTTGACAGTTCGAAGTCGTTTGTTTACAAAGAATGTTAATAAAAAGTATTGCAAATTCAAATCGGTATAATTTACATCTACATTTTTATTTTACCTATGAAAATTATACTTACTTTTTATTTAATAAACTTGAAACTTATTGAAATTATCATAAATTGTGTACGCTACCGTATTATATTTCAATAATATTTAAGTTACTTAAGGGATTTCTGTTTCTAAGCAAGCTTCGTAAATGCCCGCCTGGTATACAGAGGGCGTACCGCGAACCAAGTTCGTCATGTTGCCTTCCTGTCACACTTACGTACGAATTTACAAGTGCGACAGAGAAGCAACACGTCGAAATTCGTTTTGAGACTGATTTCTCGCGCCATTTTGACACGTAAGTTAGGATCAAAAAGGCGTAAGATGTATGAAAGCTTGCAGCGCTTACGCTTGTTGTCTTTCGTGTTTAATTTTTAACGTATTTTCGGTGGTGACGCGAGGCGATATTGAAGTACGGCGCGTGTCTGTCTCACTCCCTCTTTGGGTATTTCTAATTCATTGTTTCATTTTGAAAGGATTGAGGTGTTCATGTCACAGAGAGGCGGTGAGTGGTACAAACTCAATGCTTTTCTCGGTGGACCTTTTGTCGTTGCAATAAGGTTTGTAGTTCGGCAGTTGACAGTGTGGACCATTACGTCCATTACTCGTTTCTTCATTTGAGTTTTGAGTGTCGGCGAGCGGGCGAGCACCTCGAGCGCCTCGCGCGATCCAGGGACTCTCTTGCGAGGTTATGAGGAGCGTATGAGTTTTGAAGGTCGCGAGTGAAATTGAAAGGATAAGAGTTTTTTTAAATTTGAAGTGTGTGAATGATTTGTGTGGCAAGAGGTGTTTGTGATGCGCGCGAGTAAATGAGTAAAATGAATAGAGGAGTGATGTAAGACATTTTTGCGGTATGAAGTACTGCGACAAATTAACAAAATGAGTGGTACAAATGAGGTGCCTCACGAGTGAGCGACTCAACACTAGTATGAACCAAGGTCTGAAATAAATGATTTTTTATTTTTTTATTGTTCCGCCGGCCGAAGATTCGGCGGTCAGATACCGAATATTTGGCCGACGGTCAGGCCGAATATCCGGTATCCGACCAAACAACTATCCATTGCATTTCTAATTGAGAGTGGCAACACTATCGTAGGTCGTATTGCCCTTTTCTAGCATATACGTCCCTCGCTCCTACACTCCCACCACACAGGCAGGTTGCTTTGTCAGTTATACAAGGCAAATTTTCAAGTCATTGGCTTGCTGTTTTTCCATCTGGAAGGTCGTGAAGCTAAACTGCTGGTGAGTTTTTGTATTTGTACCTCAGTTTAGCTGACTATATTGAAATAGTTATTTATTTTACAAGGGGGCAAAGTTGTTGTTTAACCGCTCGTGCTAATATTGATACTTGAGCAAGTAAAACATTCGAAACATGGAATCTTGAGCGTTGCGAGGGTTTCAAAGCACGAGGGTTAAACAAAATTTGCCCCAAGTGAAACACAAAATGTTTCACCACACCAACCCAAAACAAATATTAAATGTAAAAATATCATACAAAATCAAATACAAATGAATTTTATTAAATATTTATGATTTAAAAGTCAATTCTACCAGCAAACATAAGAAAACAACTCAAAATTTGCATTTGATTCCTTTGCCTCACTTGTGAATAAAATGAAACTTTGCTCTCAGTTTTTGAAGTGCAAAGTAAGCCTTTCCGAGCTGGTGTGAAATAAATAATTAAATTTTTCACGCCACTGTTCGGAAATGTGGCAATAGATGGTCTAAAACCAAGCTGGAAAGTAGGCAATAGCTGTAGCACCTGAACCACCACTACTACAATGTTTCATTATTATCATCATCTGTCATTGCTGACAGTTCGCTACAGCAATGAGTATAATTTAAAACATAAAAATCAATAAAAGGTCTTTTTTGGCGCAACTTTTTCCTTCAAAAATAAATTAAGGTTATTTATAGGACCAATTTCTTGTTTAAAAAAAAAACGAAATGTCAAACTATTCATTCATTCAGTCAGTTCATTCGATTCACGCTTAAGGCGTTTTTTACTTTTGAAGCCGTTTGTGGTTTTTTAGCAAAAACGCTTCTAAGTTTAGAGTCGGTTTGAAGCAAACAACATAAAAACGCCTCTTAAATGTGATAAAAAAGAAAAAAAGGCGGGATCGGAAAATTCTCACTGAATTGGATAGTACTATAAAATATAAGAAACACGTATCTACGCTCGCTATAAAAATGAGTTCTTCTAGTGAAGAAAATGATATTCTTACGCTGACGCCTACCGAAATTCAAGAGACAGCACAGGCAGTGGCTAGTAATTTGCTACCAGAGAAATCGCGGGCTAGTACTTATAGTTATCCAAATGTTTCCTTATTTCCTCGCAGTAGTCGTGAAAAGCACTATGTAATGCCTCGGCCGGAAACGCTAAAGATGGAGTCGTATTATTCGAGGGCCTCCACCAACGTGTCGGCCCTCAAACTCACTCGTCCATCTTTTAGCGGTTTTCCGTCCTCTCCTACAATGTACTATAGTTGTCCGTTAAATTATCTAGCAAATAAAAACGATCCGGAATAGTGATGTAAAAGTGCAAGAGGATATTAGAAAGAGAGATGCCTAAGAGTAGCATACCATAATGAATACATGTGTCTTAGCTGTATATTGTATTGTTATAAATAATGTTAAAAATGCCTTATGTTGTTAATGTGTTCCAAATTGTGCCGCTTTGGCATTAGCTGTAAGGTGCAATTTGTTATTTGAAATAAATAAATAAATACAATAAATGTTAATTTTACAAAATGTACCTATCAAATTGTATACTTTACTAAATATCTCTCTCCTCACAGGTGTCACAATAAAGGGTGTACGTACTACATAATTAATTAAGGTTTAAGATCATTTAATCTCATTAAGAATTTTACAATTCACTTGCACGAGATAAAACATTAATAATAAAAAGATTATAATAATATGGATATGAGCGTACAGGCACTAAATTATAACAACATTTTAAGACGTAAAAAAAAGGGTACCTGATCAAACAACTATTTGTTGACCGCGCGCTTTGCATGCAACTAGTGACAATAACACCAAAACAAGTAATACATTGAGTCATTACAGCTAGATATGGCATGATGCGTACGCTGAGCGTAGTTCGGTTTGTATACATGAGGTTATAACTATACTTGTTTGCTCGTTTTATTTGTGTTTATATCATTTGCCAGTATATTTAAGTTTAGTTAATAAGTAATATATATATCCCTATGTATAATTTGAATACATATGGTTTTTTTTTTTTTTTTTTTTTTTAAATAGGTAAGTTATCGTAATTCTACATGTTAATGCCTACGTTATTTAATAATTATTTGATATATGTTTTTTTAATAACGATTTAAAGTGAGATATTGATTTAGTTTCTTTTATGATTTTTGGCAGTTTATTGAATAACTGAGCACCTTCGCAAAGTATACTTTTTTTTCCATAGTTCGTTCGCGACGGACGTGGAATTAAGTCATCAGCGTTTCGTAGTTTCATTTTTTGCACCTGATATTTTCGAGTAAATTTTAGCTGTGATAAGATATCATTTTGAGTTATTTTTCGTACCAATATACAATTATAATATATGTAGGTTTGAGTTACGTTTAAAATTTTTGTTTCATTATATAGTGTTTTGGTTGGGGTTAAAAAGTCATAGTGAAACAGTACTTTGATTAATTTGTTTTGTGCTATTTGAATAGTCTCAAGATTGGTTTTAGCAGTAGTACCCCAGACTTCTATAAGGTAGTCTATGTGCGGTTTTATGAGCGAGTTGTATATAGTGTGGCGCACTTGCGGTGGAAGAGTATTAGCAAAGTTACGCAGAGCACCAGTGAGAGATGTTAATTTCGATTTTACTTTGTCGATGTGTGGTTTCCAGGTTAAGTTCTTATCAAGTATTAATCCTAAGTATTTTTCACTGTCTACTTGTGTGATAATTTGATTATTTATTGTTAGTGGTTGAAAATCGGTAATTTTTTTATTTTTTGCTGCGAAAATGATGTAATTTGTTTTGTTTACATTGATCGTTAACAAGTTACATTGAAACCAAGTGTTTAGCAAGTTTAAATCGTTTTGCGCATCTTTAATAACATCGTTTATTGCATCTCCAAAATAAAACAGACTAGTGTCGTCTGCATAGAGTGTGATATCGCCCTTCAGATCGAGTTCTTTGACGTTGTTAATGTAAATAAGAAATAATAGAGGTCCTAGTATTGACCCTTGAGGAACGCCGCAGGTATTCATTTTTGGCTCACTTTGATAATTTTGAATTTTGACAATTTGACGGCGGTTAGAAAGATATGATTTTAGGATGTCTAATGCTACATTGGTAATACCTAGCTCTTCTAATTTACGTAGGAGTATGTTGTGACTGATTGTGTCGAACGCTTTTTTGAGATCAATAAAAATACCTAGTGCTACTCGCTTTTCGTCTATTTTGACTTTAATATTTGTCACAAGGTCTATTGTTGCTGATAACGTATTGGATTTTGGCCGGAAACCATACTGTTTTTCGTAAAGGAAGTTTATACAATTTAGATGTGATTCAAGTCGACAGTATATTATTTTCTCAAATATCTTCGAAATTACTGGAAGAACTGATATTGGACGATAATTGCTTGGATCGCATTTGCTCCCCGATTTATAGATTGGCGATATTTTTGCTAATTTTAGACTATCCGGAAAAACACCCTGATCAAGACAAGTATTTATACACATAGTAAGCTCTTCGAGTATGAGGCTTTTGATGCATTTAATTGTTTTGGTGTTAATGCCATCCATACCACAGCTCGTGTTTAGTTTTAGACCCTCTATTACTTTAGAAACTTCATCGCAAGTAGCATGCTTGAATTTAGATATTTTGAGTGACATTGAAGTACAGGTGGGTGTTATATTGTTATAATAGTTTTTGGTGATTTCATTTGCTAATGCTGAGCCAATACTCGAAAAAAAATTATTAAAAATATCACACATGTCCTTTATGTCAGTGGTAGTTCCCGTTGCTGTATCCAGTTTAGTCGGTGTCGAGTGTTCTTTTGTTTTATTTGTAGATAAACTGTTGATAAGCTTCCACATCTTGGAGGGGTTATTCTTGCAATCCGCGAAACATTTATAGTAGTAACTTTTCTTTGCGTTTTGTATAGCGTTTGCTACTTTATTCCTTTTTGTTTTAAATTCTTGACTTAATTTATCGTCCATTGGGTTGCACTTCATTTTTTGCCATAGTATGTTTCTGGAGTTGATTTCCTTTATAATTTCCGCATTGATCCAGTCTTGCCTCGGAGGGTTAAGGATCTTTGATTTAGTTATTTTGTTCTTATTGATGCTTGCAATCAGTCGGCTCTCCAGGACGGCGTAATCCTTGTTCCCATTTCCCTCGTTTTCAATTTCGATTGTCTTATACAAATTATCATAGTTAATTTTTTCATAATTGAGTTTTTGTTTGGGATTTACGTAGTATTTTTTTACTTCGAAGTAAATTTGCTTGTGGTCGGACATAGCCGATTCAATAACGGCAAGGTGAAAGTTATTTTCGGTTAAGTTCGTACAGACATGGTCCAACAAAGTTTTCGTTGTACTGGTTTCTCGTGTGCAGTAATCTATGTGAATCTTGTTAATAATCTGATAGTTATTTTCTTTGAGAGTTTTTTTATAATTTTTGACGCATTCATCTGTGGACAGCAGATTTATGTTAAAATCCCCAAAAACTACGGCCCTTTTATGGTTCTGCAATTGTGATGAGTATATTTCCAAGAAGTTTTTAATGCTGTCTTGATTTGATCTATATATAACTCCAACATCAACAGAGAACTTTTGTAGATGTACCCATAAGTAGTGGTTTCCATTCAAGCACTGTTCTTCTATAATGTGGTGTCTTAAGTGGTTGTGAGCGAATATTGATACCCCTCCGCCTCTTTCGTTGGTCCTTGTATTGAAATAGTGTGTATAGCCGGGTAGCTGGTAGTTCATGGCTTCCTCCTTAGATTTTAGCCAAGTCTCAGTTAACACGATGATATGCACAGTACTTTTTATAGCTTCTATAGCACATTTCAGTTCGTCAAATTTTCCAGTTTTAACTATACTCCGAGTGTTAGCATATAGACAATTTAAAGATGCTTTGCTTGTTATTACATCATTGTAAGTGTTGATCGCTTGGTATGTTATTTTGTCCGTCGTTCTATGTTTATCAGGGGGTGCCGTCAGTTGGAGTTTTTTGGCAATGTTTTAATAATTTTAGGAACACCTTTAACATACTTTATGCTTAAAGATGTTTCACCGTTATTGATTCTCTGTTGAAGTTCTTCCTTAGCTTTCTTGTAGTTTGCTTGTTGTTTAGGAGTTTGGTCACTAAAGATTCTAATGGTCCTGTTCTCAACATTTTTTCGGTTAAGCAATATGGCAATAGCTTGTTCCTGCAATTTGAAGCATACTTTGATATGGCGGTGGGTATCGGGTTTGTATCTTCCTAATCTAAAAATTTTTAGTGGTTCTGGGCAATCGTTATGCACAGTTTTTAATAATTCCATGACTTCGTGTTTATCTTGCTGCCATCTTTCTGTAGCGACAGTCGAATTAGGTTCAGGTAAACCGGATATAACTATATTTTTTGTTCTCAAACTACGCTCTTGAAATTCGCTAAGTATATCTTCATAGTTAGTAGGTTCCGTTGGAACAGTTGTAAATTGACTTTTTAGTTGGTTGACTTCCGTGTCCAGTTTCTCAACTTTTTCCTCAATCTTCTTGTTTACGTCGGCGAAATTTGCTATGTCACTTTTTATTTTATTTTGCTCTATAACTAAACTATCGGTAATGTTTTTTATAGTATTTACTTGATCCTTAATATCAGATACATCTTGGGACAATTTAGAAAAATTTTGCTTTTGTGTTTCGTTGCAAGTTTTTAGGTACGCCATCATTTCACTCATTTGTTGACGCATTTCCGATAATTGTGTTTGGATTGCTTCGTTATCATCTGTTAGTTTGCGTTTGTTCCTAAACGTTACATGAGAATTATCCGCATATTCTAGTAACAGTGATTTGCTTGTTAGCTCTGGTACGGAGTCACTTCGCTCCACACTCAGGCCACTTCCAGTTGGCGGGCGTATTAGATCCATGTTTGTTTAGTAAGTACTCACGCGCCGCCGCTTGCAGTGATGTCAAAGCGGGACAAAAAATAGGAGCCCGTTCTTGTTGCCCGAGGTGGCGAAGAGCCGTCACGGCTATGCGTTATGCGCTATGCGTATGATTAAAAAGTTGCATGAGGCGAACACTTATTCACTTTATATTTTGTCTTAGCACTGTGATTTCAAGGTTGAAGATGGTATGCACATCGAAATATAATTTATTAAAATAAATAGCGACACGTCTGCTCTGAGCGCTCATCCTTTACTCTATCTTATATTATGAGTGTTTAATATATAATTAAACACTCATAATATAATTATATTACATACACATAATAAGTATATCATAGGATATGTATAATCACATTGGTTTGGCGTCTTCCCACCACCAGGCGATAACAAACATGTTTCAATATTATTCTTATGTTCCGAATATCGGTACAGCTGTTTAATGACAGCATTTACACAAAAACAAAACGCTAATTAAATAACTTATCATATTCGTAACTACAGATGCAACGGATAGTTGTTTGGCCGCATACAGGATACCGGATGTACGGCCTGACCATAGGCCGAATATTCGGTATTCAGCCGCCGAATATTCGGCCGGCGGAAATATTCAGGTTTTTCAGGTGCGCATTGTGGAAGTTTTGGCCTGTTTCGTAATGAACTTTCGCGCGGTATATAGGTCTATCACTAGGTACGAAATTAGTGCGCGAGCTAGTGAATGAAACGTTTAAATTGTTTTAAAATAATAATCGAGTACGATTATATTCCGATATCAAGCATAGTTATTTAGTACCCTTATTTTAGTATCCGGTATCCATCCGGATATTAAAATAAGGGCGAGATAGGATACCGGATAGTAACCGAATATCCGGTGCATCTCTATTCGGAACCTAAAGTTTTAATCCTGCATGGTGCAAATATGTATAATTTTGAGACAATGACTTGAAAATTTGTCTTGTATAACTGACAAAGCAACCTGCCTGTGTGGGGGAGAGAGGGAGGTATATGCTATAAAAAGACAATACGACCTAGGGGCTGTCCATACATGACGTCATCTATTTTTGACGATTTTTGTCGCCCCCCCCCCCACCCCTACAATCATCAAAAAATCATGCTACCATCATCCGATGTCCAGACCCCCCCCCCCCCCAAATTTGAAATGACTTAAATTTATGAATAGGCCCCTACGACAGTGTTGCCACTCTCACTATTATTTATTCTTAGGTTCCGAATACGGTAAGTTATTTAATTAGCGTTTTATTTTTGTGTAAAACGCTGTCATTTTAAAGCCGTACTTTTCGCCTTATTGCAAAGGAGTAAGGTGCAAAAGTGTAAACATATATTTCACGTCGACTCTTATTATACTATGTTATACTTATTATGGAACTTACTATGTTATACTTATTATGGAACGTAAACTATGAATTGAAAGAGCACGAAATAGTCAATATAATACGTTTGTTGAAAAAAAAAGTCTACAGACGCTTAGGCGCGAAGGGTTATTGTCTCATAGAAAATTTGAATTTCGCGCCTTTTTCTACTGACAAAGTTGTTGGATAGACGTTAATATCAAATTAAAGAGTGGGCCTACACACTTCGCTGTGACAGAATGTGAAAGTGTCACCAAAACTGTCAAATGACTACGATAATAAGTATTCCTTTTATAATGCCACTCCACACTATGCCATTCTGAAATTAAATAAGAACGATAGATAGTCATGCGCAATTTTTATTTTTGTAGTGGGTCATAATTGACGTATATAATTACGAATATAATTTGAACATCAACCAATAATATTGGAAATGATATCAGTTATTTTTAATCAGCTATCATTCACGCGCGCGTTCATTTTGCTCAGACTTGGCCGCACAAATATTTGGTGCGAGCGAGACGCCCGCGCACGTTCGAATTGGCCTGTCACTTGTAGCAACTTGTAGGTAAGTACATACTTACCTACATACTATCCACGCGTCCTTGGCACGAACTCCCGCCACGGCCCGCATTGAAACTGTCCCCGCGCGCCGCAAGGAAATGTAATCCTTAGCATTAGCGCAAAGAGTTCAAATTTGGTAGTTTCATTTAGCGAATTTGTTAAAATGCACATATTTATTACATTGACCATATTTTTGTGTGATTATGTATTGAATATCACTTTGAACGTTATCAGAACAAAGTCTGCAAGAAATTATATCTATAACCATTTTTTCTAGCATGTTTAAGTCGTAAATATATATACAAGTGATACAAATAATATTGATGTCGGATTCTCGGATAAATAACTTAATGAGGTAGTTTTATGGTAATTCAATCAAAGACCTAATTATTACTTTTTTTTTATATCAAGTTACGACGTATATCCGTGAGGCCCCGCCATTTATTGAATTAGTTATTTTCCGTGTTAATATTTTGACTGATTCCATTGTCGACTCATTATAAATATTATTTTCGTCACGTTTACGAACTAAAAATACTATTACTATTTTTAACAAACAAGAACGGCTCTTTTTTTTAACTATTTTTTTTTACCTACTTCCGGACAGAAAGTTTGTTGGATTCGAAAATAAAGTATCTTAAAATGATCTAAAGAACACGAATAAAAAAAAAATTGCCTATTACTAATTAATGTTTAACGTAACCGTATCTTTACTGGAGTACAGGTAATTTCCCGGTAACTTGATCTGGTACACTGAAAATAATAATTTGCCCAACTTATTATGCAATAAAAAATAACTAAATACTGTAATAAATAAATAAATTTTGATCAATATCCTCCCTGCCGAGGTTTTCTCGAGGTGTTACAGTATGTCTAGTATAACCTAAATTTAAAGAATTATGTCGTCATGTTGGGGTCTATCAAGTATCAATTAGCGTTTCTTTACTTGGTGAAAAAAAATTTTGCCCACAATGACGCTTTTCTGTTTTGCCCTACGGTTGATTGCTAGAGAATGCCAATAGCGGCATTAAGTCCGCCTGTTGTATCTTCTTATGTGCAATAAAGTTTAAAAATAATTAAATAAATACATTTTCCCTTAAGCAAATTTTACGGTTAAACTCTAGTATTTTTAGTCACTCTCGTAAAAATACGCACTTCGCTGGCCATCGTGACCGCTATTATTCAGGCACTGTTAGTGCTTGAAAATGGAGACCTCCGAAACATGTCACACGAGTGACTAAAAAAACCAACCACGTGCGAGTCGGACTCGCCCACCGAGGGTTCCGTACTTTTTAGTATTTGTTGTTATAGCGGCAACAGAAATACATCATCTGTGAAAATTTCAACTGTCTAGCTATCACGGTTCGTGAGATAAAGCCTGGTGACAGACAGACAGACAGATGGACGGACGGACAGCGGAGTCTTAGTAATAGGTGCCGTTTTTACCCTTTGGTAACGGAACCCTAAAAACGTGAGTTAAACCGTAAAATAAGGTTAATGTTAGTATGACTCACGACAGTTCAAACTTCCCGGTACCAAATTTGCTCATTGGTAAGAATTCCGGGAAGGGATATTCTACCGGCACATCACTATTCGAGACGGCTGTCACACAAAAGTATTGAATATTTCATTTTGAAGAGCGATATGTTTGAAAACCGATCATCGCTTCTTCTACGATGGAATAAATAATACTTTTAGAAGGTTTAGGGACTTGAAATGAAATTTACAATAAAAAATCATTCCCTTTCTCAATGAAATATGTAGTTAACTTCGGTTTGGCTTCAAATAAAAAATATATATCGGGGTTAATTTTAGTCTCAACTTGTAATTTTAATTTTAGACAATACAATTTTTTGAGGAGTATGTTTGTATAGAAAACGGCCTTTGTCGTCGTATCTAAATTGGATTAAATCCGTAACGAGTCGTTAAATTAGAATAGGCCCCCACGTGACTCGCACTGAGCATATTTCAAGGTTTATTTTAAAAATGGAATATCAAATTACCTGAAATTCAACCCACGCACTTCCAATTTAGCATTTCATTTTTATTCAGCGTTTCAAGATATTTTTGTTGGGTTAAGCGGAGTGAAAGCATCTTCGTTTCTCTTGTTTTGATAATTTATGAGCATTTGTCGGGATTATATAAAGATTTATTGTGTTCGCACCTGTAGGGCTAATGAGGTTCGGAAGAGGCTGATGTTTTTAGCTTTTTAGGGTTCCGTACCTCAAAAGGAAAAAATGGAACCCTTATAGGATCACTTGTGCGTCTGTCTGTCCGTCTGTCACAGCCTATTTTCTCGGAAACTACTGGACCAATTAAGTTGAAATTTGGTACACATATGTAAATTAGTGACCCAAAGATGGACATGTTTTTTTCATAATTTTAAAATACTTAGGTTCGAAGTTATTTAAGAAAATAGCCAAAAAATGACCATTGCCCTTTATCTCCGAAACTACTGGGTCTAAAATTTAGAAAAAAATACACTAAATAGTCCTTTACCTATAGATGACAGGAAAACCTATTAGAAATGTGCATTTAAGCGTGAGTCGGATTTATGTACGGAACCCTTGAAACGCGAGTCTAACTCGCATTTGGCCGGTTTTTCATGAAAGTTGGAATGGACTGTTGAATTTTTAGGGATTGAGAGATTTTGTCAGTAAATTCAGAGGATGACCCACGCTAGACCGGGCCAAGCCCGGGCCCAGGGCAGTCTTTAATTATGCTGGGGCCCCTGGGCACATAAGAATTTGGGGCCCTTTTGGGAAGTAAAGAAAGCGAATTAAACTAACATTTTTCCACTATGATCTTCTATTTATTATGGGTAATTAAATATACTGTTACTTTCTGTCCTTCGGGGCTCCCTGAGGATGGGGGCCCTGTGCACGGGCCCCGTGTGCCCTTATGGTAAAGACGGTACTGCCCGGGCCGAGGCATCCGACATGTCATTGTCTATGTAGGCTGATCGGTTAACAGTGGTGCTTTCCATAGAAAACGAAGCGCCGGAAGCTCAGGCCTGGCCCCGGCCCGGTCTAGCGTGAGTCATCCTTAATGTATACTAGCGACCCGCCCCGGCTTCGCACGGCCTGGATTAGCAAATTATACACCCGAACCCTTCTTAAGAATCACTCTATCGATATGTGAAAACCGCATGATAATCCGTTCAGTAGTTTTTGAGTTTATCGCGAATATACAAACACACAGACAGACGCGGTGGGGGACTTTGTTTTATATGGTGTAGTGATTATAGGCTGATTCTATTCTTGAAAAGGGGTAACTTGTTTTAGTGATTGTCTTGCTAACTACCTACAAAGGTTTTGCTTGAAGCTCTTGCAAATATTATCTAGTTTTCGTGTGTTTTATTCATGGTATTTGCCTTTGTAAAAACGTGCTAAAAGTCAATATAATAACTACAATATTGCGTACCTACGTCCTCTTAAGCATACAAACATACACACACAATCATACATACATAAGTCATTATAGTCATAACCCTTTTGGCTTTGTCATAGTCCGATAAAAACGTTTCGCGAAATCCCACGCATCGTTTTAATCTACTCGGTTATAAAAACAAAATAAAAAATTCATATCATAGGCAGCCAGAGATATCCATGCAAATAAAAACCGGTAGAATTTGATTAAATTTAATCCCTTGAAATTATACAGAGTGGGGCCATAAGCGTTTTTTATGATTGAAAAAGTTAATACCGTATTTGATGCATTCAAATAAATGTTTGGCAGTACGAGAATGTGTTAACGACATACAAAAATGTATTCTGTAACAATTTACAACTTTGACAGAGAAATTTGTTGTTTGTTTTGCTTGCAAGAATTAAATCAACCAAAGAATTAAATAAAAAAAAATTGATTATGTGTGGACATAGAGAAATATAGTAAGAATAGAGTGCTCACTCCATACATCAGTTTTGATACCAAAACGCCTATTATTTTCGCAGTCGACATCTAGCATCGAGTAGCGGAATTATCAGTACCGCTACCTGATACTAGAATTCTCTACTCACGAAAATTGTATTGAACAACAATTTACAACTAATATTAATATTAGATTTAAGCTAGTTATTAATTTCGTTTAGTAGTACCACTGTATATATATTGTATGTAAATAAATGATTTAAAATATTAAAAGCAGAAGGATTTGAAAATAGAGTTCCGGTTAATCCGGTTAAAATATTAGCTGATGCTCAACAATTTGCATTAGACTTTTGGGTCGTTGCAACATCTATTTATTGTCAAGTAGCAGTACTCGTTCCGTTACTCGATGCTAGATGTCAACTACGAAAATAATAGTCGTTTTGGTACTAAAACTGATGTACCTATGTAGTGAGCACTCTATGTATTTTTTTTCTCTATGATATGGACTACTAGGTGTCTCAGTACCTAAATATTTTTTAAATATTATGTAGCATGTGGTGGCGCCATGCCATCACCAGTCCCGTGACTAAACCTTGGTGATGGACAGTTTTTATTCTATGCTCGTCTTTATTTTACGTACACAATTCCGTCAGCCCAATAAATCAAGGTCTGAGTCTGAATTCCCAGTAGGTACAACTTGTAATTCTTAATATTAATGTTAAGTTTAACTTATTATAAACAATGCGGTCTCCTGAGGCCAAGAAAAGCCGAGGTTTTAATATAATGTAGGTAGGCATTAACAGAGCGAGAAGAAGTTTGGTATGTTAAACTTATTAACCTGCTTGTTCAGTGCACATGCACCGAACACGTGACAGGCGCCCGCGACCCAGTTTAGTTTGGCGATGCGGCCGGCTGTACAAGTCAGTGTACTTTTCGGATTCTTAGCGACCGGGTGCATTCAAAACAAATAACTATTTTATTAACATTTATTTAACATTAACATTTTAGACTTAACTTATGTAACATTGTAGAACAATAAACATTTTTACTGAGACTCTCCGGACTTTCAACAACCACCGCAAGCTACCATCCTCAACACTGCTATTTAATGCATTGGGAATGAAAACTTTTGCAAATCATAGTGGCAGCAAAAACATCTTCATCAGCAATAAAATATTTAAACGAAGCATTTTGCAATCATTGAAATTAAGACAACAAAGCAATTTTAAGGCCGCCGAATCGGAATTACTGGCTCAGACAATGGAATTAACCCGGAATTGGCAGCAATTGGTAACTAACTTAACCGTCTGCTCCCTAGGGCGTAAAGTTCTAGTTTTCCATGAATATTCAATGCGGAGAGTGGATTTTACTGTCAGCTCTTTGTCGTTTTGTATTAGAGAATATGAACTATGAATTTACGATTCAGTTTTCATCATTATACTTACAGTGTTTTTATATTTCTATTAGGTATACAAACCCGCGTCTGTAAATTTATAATACGTCCGAGTCTCCTGAAAGTATTTTTTCCCAGGCTTATATTTGAGTCGCTTAACTTCATACTTGAGTAGATCCATGTGTCAGATTATGCGATTTTGGTATAAAGAAAAGGTAACAGGGTCGATTTATATTTGCTGAGAGGGTCGAATGGAAATACTGGAGTGTGAAGTTAAACGACACATTTATAAATAAGTAGCTTTGTGTGTCTGACGCTTAAACGTGAAAGATGTAATTTTGTATGGAGTTAGTATGAGTTATGGTTAGTATGAGAGAGATATGGTTCTTACAGAGATAAGGTTCAGTAGGTACATTTGGCCAATAATTGATGTATGCAAATTATGTTTTTTAGGGTTCCGTACCCAAAGGGTAAAACGGGACCTTATTACTAAGACTCCGTTGTCCGTCCGTCCGTCCGTCTGTCACCAGGCTGTATCTCGTGATCTGTGATAGCTAGACAGCTGAAATTTCCACAGATGATGTATTTCTGTTGCCGCTATAACAACAAATACTAAAAACAGAATAAAATAAAGATTTAAGTGGGGCTCCCATACAACAAACGTGATTTTTGACCGAAGTTAAGCAACGTCGGGCGGGGTCAGTATTTGGATGGGTGACCGTTTTTATAGATAATGGTACGGAACCCTTCGTGTGCGAGTCCGACTCGCACTTGGCCGGTTTTTTTTTTACATATAATTACAGAAATCATCGAACAAAGAACAATCATCATCGGGCAAAGTGGAGAAGACTGAGCAGGAAAGCGGACCCTGGCGCCAGGCCGGGAAAACGCTAGGTCGAAGAAGATAATTACAGAAATCATCTATCCAGATAGTCATAGTCATGTACAGAAGCTGGCAAAAAATAATAATGAAGCACTTAGGTTTGTGCATATGAGTTTTTATTATTTACTCGTATTTGTGAAAACGAAGAAATAATCTTAGTGCCTAGTTTTTGGCATGCCAAAGGTCAGGCCAGATGTTGACTTCATACATTTTGCAACAGTTGCTCAAACTTTGTGGTCCCTTAAGTTCGGAAAGATTCCTAGTTTTTCGTGTAGCAAGGCAGCTGTGTCATCTAAAGACATTATTCAGAAACTGTGGTTTATAAATATTATTTTAACAGAGAAGCTTGATCAAGAAAGTATACCTAAACTTCTCCGTCCTCGCGTTATCCCGGGATTTTGCCACGGCTCATGCGAGCCTGGGGTCCGCTTGGCAACTAATCCCAAGAACTGACATAGGCACTAGTTTTTACGAAAGCGACTGCCATCTGACCTTTCAACCCAGAGGGGAAAGTAGGCCTTAATGGGATTAGTCCGGTTTCCTCACGATGATTTCCTTCACCGAAAAGCGACTGATAAATATCAAATGATATTTCGTACATAAGTTCCGAAAAACTCATGGTACTAGCCGGGGTTTGAACCCGCGACCTCCTGATTGCAAGGCGCAAGCTCTTACCGCTAGGCCACCAGCACTTCAAGAAAGTACACCTAAACATGAAATGTAAAAAGATGTAAAGAAAGGTGACCAACTCCGGTGGCCGAGGCTGGAATCGAATCGGCGTTTTAAGCTTACCGGCCTTTTTACTTGGGCGAAGTTGGGCGCCAACAGCGAAGTTAGGGTTCCCTTTGGCAAATACTTTTGCTAACCCTGATTTTCAATGAATTGCAACATTGATAACGGGGTTCGATAATAAAAGGTAAAGCAGCGATAAAACTTCATTTGTACAGTCACCATCAGATAGATTGGAGCGGCCATTGGTCTTCACAAATATCTGAACACGCCTCTATTACCAAGACATTAGAGTGCGTGTTCAGATATTTTTAGTCGTTTGTCGTTATATATCTGATGGCGACTATTCACCTTAAACCTTTTCGAACATTCACGTGGCCATAAAAAGGTGATAAAATGGAAATGGACATCGTTCTATTGCGTGTAAAGGGTTGTTTTATATTAAGGCTCAAGGTAATATCTGCACCGTTTTACCAAGTTTTACTTATGTGCCATTTACGGTTGAATATTTATTTTATACCTAAAAAGACACCATTTAATATAGTAATAAAAATCATACAATCATAATACATAGGCAAAGAGGTAGATATAATACATGTATAACGTGTATAACGGCGATATTGATCCTGCATCTCAGCCAGGGGTCTATATTAATTCGCATAACGTAATACTCCTAATTCAAATTGGCATAACGTATGTTACGCATAATTTCTAAATCGCATAACATTATTCCGCATAACTGAATACGCATAATGTTAATGCGCATAACGTAAATTGTCATGACCATGACTTGGGATAAATATAATAAGCATAAAGTTACTTTGCATAATTATTAAATAGTATAAATGTAAAAGGCAAATTAATACAAATGTAGACAGAGCGACTATTTTATGGTTCAGTAGGTTCAGAGAACGAAGTTTTAATTTAATGTAGCGCTTTTTTAGATCACAAATATCACAATACGGTTGCCAAAAATTTAATTAGCAATCTTGCGGCCTCTCTCTAAGGACTTCAGCAATTCAAATGAGTTTTTGACTTTTGCTCGTTAATAAAATCACTAAAATAGGTCTAAAACGCACTTAAAAAAAATTGCACAAAAAAATCGAAATATGAAAATTATTTCCCAAACCTAAAAGATCCTAAAGTTATTAAAAAAAAGAAGAACACGGACTTACTACGCCTTAATAATGTATTACAGGAAAAACATTATTATTCGTTACAAAAGCTTCGCTTCGTTTCGCTCGATCCTGCCTTGGCCTTGTGAACCTGACCTAACCGAGTTGGTTTTGCCTTGATTCATCTAATTCTCTTGCTTTATTAAATTATGCTAATTAATTTTGTGCCAAATAAAGTTATAGTTAATAATGTTATGCATATTTAAATTATGCGGATTCAATATTATGCGCAATAAGTGGTATGCTTTTTTAATATTATGCCTGTTCAATGTTATACACAATTATGTTATGCCAAAACTGTAATACGAATTCATATTATACCAATTAATGTTAGGCGTATTAAGGGGAACCCCTCAGGCAGCCCAGTATGGTGCTTTATTTTATATCTACATGGTTCAATATATTGAAATATTATGTTAATGTGATATTTATAAAATGTAGTTGCGCCTATTTTAAGGGTCTTTAGTGTACTGGCAGTAGACGGAACACTGTCAAATTTGTATTTGTATAGCAACGGTTCTATGAAATATTTGTTTACTTTTATGTATGTCAGTCGGTCAATAACAGTCCTCATGTAAACACTGAATAAATTTCTATTATACACTTTCTTGGTTTAACTGCGTTATAAATCTCTGCTAAATAGTGATAGGTTTATCCCCCACACAATATATATTTAATATTTCTTTTAGTAATACCACTGTATATATCTTGTTTGTAAATAAATGATTCTTTGTTTAATATCTGGGTGATCGAACTATGCTCGGCGTACGCGCGACGTCACAGCCACACGTCACATCACGTCCACAAAATTTAATCGTTAAAATTACCTAAATGGCGCAAAAGGGGCTCGAAAGTGCCATACACGAGCTTCAACAATTAGTCACCACAATGACAAATAAACTAAGTGCGCTGGAGAAGAAAATTAGCGAGCAAAATGAAAAAATCAACAAACAAACAGAAGTGATCGAACTGCTCAAAATGAACTCGGAGGGTACCTCAGCGACCAGTCGTAAGTCTATCAACACCCGTACAATATCACCAGCCCCAACAGCGCTGCAGCGCCCACTGCGTCAAGCGCGGTTAAAAGCTGCCGCGACCGCTGCGAAGAAATCAAGCGCCAAAAGCGCAGGCGGATCACAAACGTCCGGTGGTACGATCACCCCCGAGGTAAGCCGACAGGACTCGAACGAACCAAGACCCGAGGAGCCGTTAGCGCCAGCGATATCAACCCCTGTGACTACGACTCCAGACTCCCTGGAATCGGAAGCCGACGAGGCGAATGAAGGTTTGCCTAATACCATTAATGCCACAGAAAATGATTTTTGTAAAGTGTCCTACAAAAGAGGCCGCATGCAGTCGAAACCAATTGTACCAAGACGAATCCCCATTACTGGGACTGGCCCAATAGACACCGACATACAGACTATAGAGCGTGGCAAGAAAATTCATGCCTGTTTCTTCAAAAGCGATACGACCGCTGAGGCCATCCGATCCTATATTGCTAAAAAAACAGGTTACACAAACTGCACAGTAGAAAAGTTACGTCTTAAACACGAACATTATGCGTCGTTCGCGATAACCGTTCCATCCAGTAAGTTCGATGAAATTATGTCTCCTAACATCTGGCCATCTGGGACGGAGGTAAGCGAGTGGTTTCGAGCTAGCGCCGGGCGCGCCGGGCGCGCTCCCCCCCGCCGCCGCAACCACCGACTCACTTCCATCGAGCGACCGGCCGATAGATCGACAAGCAGGCACCGCCGCCCCCCCGCCGCCGGCAGCCCCACCGGGATCGCCTCCTCGAGCCACTGATAAAAACAGCAACTCGTCGCGGTTTGTACTATGTCATCAAAACATACAATCGCTCAACTCGAAAACGAGACCGACCACTCCACCGGCCAAAGCGGACTCTAACAATAGACTGGTGAATATACTACACTTAAACATAAATAGATTGGCCAACAAAACCGGCAAACTGGAAAGTGAACTCCAACTCCAGCATAACATCGACGTATTGTGTCTATCTGAACATTGGCTCAAATCGAGTCAGATAACCTCTGTAAATATACTGAATTACCAGCTACGGGCACACTACTGCCGACCATCACGGATGGGTGGCGGGGTCTGCATGTACGCTGCTGCCGACATCTTGACAATGGAACGCAAAGAAGTGACTGATCTCTCCGTCGAAATGCAGTTTGAAGTGTGCGCCATCGAGTGTATCGGCCTTGACCTAATCGTAGTATGTATTTATAGACCACCCAATGGTGACATAAACTTATATTTATCTAAACTTAATGAATTATTAAATTTAACTGCTATTAAAAATAGTAAAGTAATGATTTTGGGTGACATAAATATTGATTTATTATCAAATTGCAGCAATACTAATAATTTATATGATACTATTAAATTGTGTGGATTTAAGAGCCTCAACAACGTACCAACGAGGATAACGAGTACCTCGAAAACGTGTATTGACCACGTTTACTCTAATATAGTTAAGTCTGACATAACTCATATGCACTCTAATGACATGAATTTATCTGACCATTTGTGACGTTCCACGGGAAAAGGTACCTTATGAGGGTTTCTAGTTTCGGAGATATTAAATGTTTTGTAAAGAGGTGAAAAAATGCTCAATTTTTTTTTATTGTGTGATCTGAAACCTTAATGCGTAACGTTTGTTTACCTGTTTTTATTTTTGTTATAAGTTAGTTATAAGCCTAGTAATGTCGTCTCAGAGTTTAGTAGAAAAGGTACCTTATGGAAAAAAGATTGAAAATTCCCAAAAAAACTAGTCAATACGGGAAAAGAAGTTTGGTAGAGAACTGTATTAGCATTCTGCAAAACTAATTTGATAATTTCAGTTCTGGTTGGGGCGCCTCGCAAATATTATAACCGTACATAGACCGACATCACAAATCCAAGTAGACTGCTATTATACCAAAGTTACTCTCGTCAAGTCTTTCTTAACTAGAATAATCTTCATTTGGTTTGGTCGCATGCAGTAAATCAGCCATTGGTTTGCTGAAAAATGCCAATACCCGACGCATTACCTTATGGAATATCTGAGGTCATTGAACCTCAATGCCGCTTATCTTCAATAGCAACCGAAATATATTATTGATAAGAAATAGACGATTTATACCATCTTAACCCCAAAATATTATTAGTTTATCCTAACTGTTCCATCATCATCATGCCTCATCATGTAACTTGACCACAAGGTACCTTTTCATTACATACAAATTATTGGTCTATTTTAAGATTATTATGACGAAGAACTAATTAAATTGGGGGCAGTTTAATGTAAATTAATATTTTCTATTCATAAAAGATAAACTATAATATGATTGATATTTTGTAGTGATGTATTATTAGATTTATTTCCATAAGGTACCTTTTCGTAAATGTATGGAGCAAATACTGTTATTGTTATGTAAGTTTAAAGTGGCATAAGGGGTTAAATATAGTATTTAGTTGGGGTTTTAGGATTTATTTCATTTGAATGACAGAATTTATTTCATATGTGCTCAGAAAAATTGATTGTGTGTCACATTAAAAGTAAAAATATTCAATTTTGTGATTTTATATGAAAAAGTCAGAAAATACATTTTCACCTCTAAATCGGTATTGTTTTTTGCTTAAACTGTCTGTCAGTGTCGTTTTCTAATAGATAAAATTTAAATCTTGAGAGCTCATTGCAATCAATCGTGAAAATGAAATAAAACTTTATTTTCAAGAGATTGGTTAGTATACACATAAATCAGTCGATATCAAAAGTTTCTATTTGCATTACAGAACAAGTCGCAATATTTTTTTAATCTCAGATATATAAGGCATTATTATTTGTAGTCAACTATGTAACTTACTTCAGGAACATAGTTTTTGAGGCGGCTAAACTTAAAACTTCTTTATCGTAAAGTTGCTCATTTCACAACATTATTTTCAAAAAATCATATCTCTGTAACTACGCAACCTAGAAGGTTGATCTTTTGTGTTATCGATAGCTTATTTATTGTAGATTACTGGGGTATGCATAACTCCATACCCGCCATAAGGTACCTTTGACCGTGGGACGTCACATTTATCTGTTAAAATTAGTGTTAAAATAATTAAGGAAGGGACATTGAATTCTCACATATTAAAAAGACATTTTTCACATTGTAAAAATCAAGAATTTTCTCGTAGCCTAGATATGTACGACTGGCTCTCAATCTTAAAAAAATCTAACTGTCCAAATGCAAGAATGGAATCTGTAATAAATACCGTAAAACATTATTTTGATGTATATTTTCCAATTAAATATCACCCTGCAAAAGTATCAAACGATGTGTGGGTCACTGACCTCATAAGAACTAAACGCAAATACATTAGTAAATTGAAGATCAATCTTTCCCGAAACCCTGATGACGCTGAGTCGCTGTCTGAGCTTATAAAGGCGGAACCCTCATACTGGGCATTATTAAAAAACTGTAGAAGAAGCTATATAAACGACCAAATTTCTAAAAGTAGTGATAATATGTGCCGCAATATATGGAAAGTGATATCAGCGGAAACGTGTAGAAATAATAAAAATAGTAACCGTGCGATCGATATTCTTGTTAGCAAGTCGGCGGGGGACTGCGCGAGCGCACGTGCCGCCTCGGCCGCTGCACTACTAAACAGGTACTATGTTGGAGCTAACGTAAACAACGCGAAACCTTGCATCCCCACTGCGCTTCAATACCTATCAAATTATTTAGATGAATCTCCCCCACAACTTATTTTTACTCCATTCACCTTAAGTGAAATGATTTCAACCTGTAAAAAAATTAAAAGAAAAACCTCAAAAGATATTCATGATATGTCTACGCATATTATAGATTGTTTGTCTCCATTAGCCTTATCACTATTCCTTTCATTATTTAACGAATGCGTCAGTGCGGGTATCTATCCTAACATTTTAAAATTAATTAAAGTTCAACCTATATACAAAGGCAAGGGCGAATTATGTCTACCTAAGTCTTATAGACCAATATCACTCGTTCCTATCATCTCAAAAATATTTGAGCGACTACTTAGTAATAGATTAATGCATCATTTTACATCTAACAGATTATTAAATAGCCAGCAATATGCGTACCAGCCTGGTCGCTCGACATCAGATGCCGTGCGGGACGTGGTGGGGAGAGTGTTAGGGCACCTGGAAGACTCGCGACAGGTCGCCGCCATCTTCTGCGACTTGTCGCGCGCCTTCGAGACTATTGACCACTCTCTTCTTCTTAAGAAATTGTTTAAGTACGGTGTCACAGGATCATTTCATAAAACGATTTCTTCCTTCCTAGAAAACAGGAAGCAACGCACCTACGTGCTAAACTCTAAATCCGACCTTGAGTCAACTGGTAACAGCGCCGTCCCTCAAGGATCTGTCGCTGGAAACAATCTATTTTTAATACTCGCAAATGACATAACAACAGCCTGTCCAGACGTAGAATATGTTTTATTTGCAGACGACACTTGCATAATTGTAAATGCCGACAGTTTTGTTAACTTAAAATCTAACCTTAGTAATGTAATAAAACTAGTTGAAAAATGGTTCACTTCTAATGGCATGTCACTTAATCTTGAAAAGACCAATATCATACATTTTCAGCTAAGAAATTCAATAAAAAATAAACTTAATATAGTACTAAATGACACAATAATACCACAAGTTGATACTGCTAAGTACTTGGGATTCATGATCGACTCTGGGCTGACGTGGGCGTCTCATATTTCAATGACTTGTGACAGACTGGCCTCAGCATGTTATGCTCTGTCCCGGTTAGCCGGCAGTTTATCAATCGAGAACCTAAAGATGGCTTACTATGGTTACTTTCACTCGATTTTAGTTCAGGGAGTGGAACTGTGGGCCACTGCTGCTGATAGGGACAGGGCGTTCAAAATGCAAAAACGCGCGATTCGTGTAATTGATGGAAAGCCGGTGGACCATCCGGCACAACAGTTGTTTAAGAAACATAAAATCCTTACCCTACCCTGTGTATACATACTGGCCGCGTGTGTGTACGTTAGGCAAAACATACAGAACTATAACCGTTCTAGTAGTGAGCGACGTCCCCGGCTACTTGCCCCGAGGCGCCGACTCGCCAAATCACGACGGTTACTCAGCGTCATAGGACCAACTATTTACAATTCGTTACCCTCAGATATACTTAACTTAAATAGTGACCAAGTATTTAAAACTAAACTTAAACTGCTGCTTATAGAAAAAGCATTCTACAGCATTGACGAATTTATAAATATTCGATGAGGTCGTTGACTACTGCACCATAATTAAAATTGTATTAATGTTAAACGTAATAAGTAAATAAATGTTTTTGTTTAAAAAAATGTTATGTAATAATTAATTTAATTAAAGAACATATTATATGTGTGTACCTACTAACATATATTTTTTGTAAATATGTATAAAATGTGACCTGTAAAATCTGCTTTTACCAATAAAGATCTGTATTCTGTATTCTGTATTCTGTACGGAACGGGGCCTGCTCGCACTTGCGCCACCTTGCGGTCATATCTGTCGTAATAGACGCGTTTTGTTAGAGAGTTAACCTTCTGTACCTAGTCGTATTTTTTCCTGTGGTCACATTTACTTCTCACGTTGATAACTTTGAGTATTTAGTAACTGGAGACGCCATGGCTGTCATTTTCAGTACAAAACAGTCTGCCGATTGAGATTCCGCGGGGTAGAGGCACGTCAAATGTATGGCTATTTGTACATGATTTCAACGTAACGTACAAATTAGCTAGTTTGTCAGTGCACGACACCTTGCATTTTGTGACTATGCGCTGAAACTTGGCACAGTTGATACTTAGCTGGTCATAAGCAGATACACACCGGGAGCCGTCGAGTGCCACCTCTCATTTAGTGGTGGGGAGGGGGCGAAGTTCGACGCTGCGGCGCTTCACCTGGAGCAACATTTCTCTAAAACTATACCTATTAGGGCATATAAATATAAATATTAAAAACAATATTAAAGAGAGAAAATGAATTCTAAGGTGGGGTTTTTAAATATTGATCCTAGCGAAAAAGTTTGAATGACCTTTTTTGTGGGAAATTTTATGTAAATTATTCATGTAATAAAACATTTTTTGCTATTGGCCATCGTTTACCAGTTATTTACGAATGAAAAAAAAAGGGGACCTGAGAATTTATTTTCTCCCTTCAATACTTTTTTTAATATTGATCCTAGCGAAAAAAAGTAGCACTTATATTATAAAAAATCTGAAACAGATTATTTACGTAAAAGATTTTTGTTTACTGTGGGCTACCGTTTACGAGTTATTTACGAAAAACCAAAAAAAATAAGCGATTGTAGAACAAATTATAAGTAACCTTCCCACCTTCATATGAGATCACTCTGACCCACGCTTAATATTATTTTTTATCTCCCATTTATCAACAGATTTGTATTGTAACCCATATATTTTTTTAAACGTAATAAGTGTAGCTTTACGACTATATTTTTTTGTTCCCAGATTCCTGCAACGCATTAAAAAAAAATTGGTAATTATAAAAACGTTTTTAGTCTTTTCTACTTTAAGCCTTTTTTTTGTTAGAAAGTGCATTGTTTTTGTACTAAAAATAGACTCCTCATCCTTAGTTTATCCGAAAATGATATATCACATGCCCTAATAGGTATAGTTTTAGAGAACTGTTGCTCCAAGTGAAGCGCCGCAGCGTCGAACTTCCCCCTCCCCCCCACTAAATGAGAGGTGGTTCTCGAAGGCTCCCGGTCTGTATCTGCTCAAGACCAGCTAAGAACCAACTGTGCCAAGTTTCAGCGCATAGTCTCAAAGTGCAAGGTCCCCATACAACGGTGTGCACTAACAAACCAGCCATATCAGATAAACGCCAGTCCATACAAAAATTTGCACAATTGTGCAAGGTTTTTAGCAGAGGGGTAAGGTCTTAAAGGCGACTCCGGTTATTAAATGCGTTAAGGTGGATACCCGTCCTGTGTTCTGTATTCTGTCCACTCTGTGATTCTGTCACACCATTAATGTTTGCATTGTTTGGTCCATTATTGGAAAAAAGCTCGAAACTTACTAAACTAGTGGAGCAGGAATGATAGATTACACCGCAGGCCAACGATCTTAGGTAATCGAGTTGCCAGTCATTCTACTTCAGCTTAGTTTGTAGACGGAAAATATAGTATTTATCAGATAAATGTTAAATATTCTTTCCTTTTCTATTGTGGGACGTACCGCATTACAATCTATAAAAAAAAATATTTCAGACACGTAAGTCCATTGGTTTTAGTATCATTATTACTAAACTTAAAATTAGGGTTAATATTATATAAAACTAAATAATGCTATAATGCTAGAAGAAGAAAAAATAAAATAAATGTATTACTACTTCTTCTTCTTCTTAATGCATTAAAAAAAATCGATCTTTTTCTTCTTTCTCCTGGCTTTTGTCCCAGTTCATTTGGGGGCGGCCCTCCTAGTAATCCTGCGCCACACCACAGCTCACGGTTGTGGGTTGTCTCGTCTGTTGCGTTCAACAGCTTCATGTCGTTTTTTACTGTTTGGAGCCAGGTTGTTGGTGGTCGTCCACCTCTCTTCTTCTAAAAATAAAATAAAACAAAACTAACTTAACCTATGACCCGGTACATAAGGAACTGGCGCATGCAGACCAAGCCAGTGCCTCATTAGGGGCCTGTCCCACGTTTCTAAAAAAATGCCCAGGATTCTATTGGGGCTATCCCTATAAATTGTATGTGCAGATATCAATCACAATGAAAAAATCAACAATGATCAACTCTGGTCAACCTGGGACTCGAACCAATCCCGCTAGCTGACCATCCGCCATTCAACGCGAATTTAACCATTGAAACTATGATAACACACATGGTAACTTATTGGACCGGCAATCAAAAGATGTGGGTTTGAGTCCCACGTTGACCAGAGTTGATCATCGTTGATTTTTTCATTGTGATTGACATTTTTATGTATATACATACAATTTATTTATCGGATAGGTATTTTATCCATCCAGTGTTTGTACTGCAGCGCCATCATGGTCGCGTTTTTATCACCTGTCATGTCATGCGTAATTTTCGCACTTACATACTTGTTAGAACGTGACAGACATGGTGACAAATGATAAAGAGCCGGCCATCTTAGCCCTTCTTGCCTTGGCTCTTGGATGCCAATTATTGTGATATCTAAATATTGTAACTTTTTTATCATTCGCGCGTGCATTTCGCTTACTTTTTAATAATCTACTATAAAGCAATTAGAGAATGCGCGTAGAATTAGAGAATCCGTTATTTTTGATGCTGACTGTACCTAGTAGTTATACCTAGTTATAGTCTGTCGATTTGTAACTGGCCCCGAGCCGCTAATCCTTTGTCTATTTTTAAGTAAAACCGCACGTGCCTCTACCTGTAAAAAAGGGTCGTGTAATTCTTTACGGTTACTGAGTGCTGGTGAGTCGAACCTGTCTAAAATGTGTCATCCAGATGCGTAACGAAGGCGCGTTATCGGAGAGCGCACATACACTGGTTTTTTGAGCTTTGGACTAGCCCGCGTTCAGGTGCCGATTAGAATAATTATGACCCTTTTTTGCAGGTAAGTAGCACGTGCGGTTTTACTTAACAATAGACAAAGGATTAGCAGTTCGGGGCCAGCTACAAATCGACAGACTATAGGTATAACATGATGACTTCACCCGCAAGATAATAGCAATTTCCTGTTTGATCTTTGTACATATTCACCCAAAATAATTGCTGATGTTAAACAACGCAAACTTCGAACAGCTATTAAGTTTGAACTTACTGAAACTTATGTATATGCATAAGGGAACGTAGCAACGCCAGGCGCCGTCTGTCTTGTAGAGAAGCATACAAGTTGATGTAGGATGTAGCTAACATTGCTTGTGTAATTTCTTTAGCAGTCAACGATTTTCAAGGTTGTGAAGTTGAATAAGGTCACTTCTGTGGACTACCTAAACATAAAAAAATAAACGACCTGGTTTGGATTTTCTTTTTTCAGTCCAAAGTACTGAAAAACTGTATCCCGCCTGCAAGGGTGCGGTTCAAAAATTAGCTTTTGGGAAAGACGCGAACAAGTTAACCCTTGGGTGGGTTTACAGGTACAACAAAATGTACATGACCCTTGTGTGAGGTGGTCTTATTCAGACACTTTTCGCAATAATATTATTTAATCGTCCCATTTTGAAATCGTGTATCTAAATGGGTGCAGTATTCAAGTAAAATTTGTCCATTACTTCAGTAACAATGCAAAAATACCTATGTTATGACGTTTAGTTACCTACCTACCAAATTGATTTAAATCCGGTCCGATTATTCATTCGTTTAAATATATAAAATTGCCATCCAAATTCTACCATCTGAATTATATCACGTCAGGTAATGATAGCACGTATTTGATGTAGCCAATCTGACTTTCGAATGTCGACTGGAATTATAATAAAAAAGATCCGAGAATTCCGAGATACCTATTCCTATCTATTATAATTATATGTTCTATTTACTACACTTTTACAATGTCAAAGGCATATTCTACTCTTAAATAAATATTGACGAAGTAGTTTACAAAAATGTCCATTTGTGATTAAAGTTTACTCTTATACAAGTACATATAGGTACTGCTCGAACACTAAAAGCAATATTTATCTACATCAATTCCATATTTTACTAATGTATGTTTGCTCGATGCGCAATTGCGCAGGTTTACTAAAGCTTAAATTTAATATTCATTGATTCTCGTCGCGTCGATAAAGATGGTGACTATGATAAGCAACGGCGTTTGATAATGTAGGTATTCCATAAATAACCATTGAGTTATTATTTATGACTATAGAAGCCATACTAAACAATGAAATTGTCGGAATCTCAACCTGTAGGCACGCGACCAAAACGTCGCAATTAGGGAATGCAAATCGGTTATTTTCGGTTATTTTTTGTATGGAAATTATCGGTTATTAACCGAAATCGGTTAATAACCGATAATTTCCATACAAAAAATAACCGAAAATAACCGATTAGCATTCCCTAGTCGCAATCCAGCGTAAGCGCCGTAAAATTTGTGGCGGTTACGCATTTAGGTCGTTAGATTCACGCTCCGCTTCTATGATTTGTTGTTTAAAAGTCAGCAACTTACTGATTCTGTATGCCGGTTCTATACTTTAGTAATAATAGTTCAATGTGAATAATAGAATATCCATTTATTACAAAGGAAAGCTTCTGCCCACAATTTTGTCTGCGTGGGATGACAGTGATAATTGCTACAAACTATTCTATGTCCTTCCCCAGGCCTCAAAATATCTGTATAACAATTTTTATCTAAATCAGTTCAGCGGTTTAAGCGTGAAGACGTAACAGACAGGGTATATTTCTCTTTCTTTCGACCCGCCCCGGCTTCGCACGGGTTAACAAATTATACACTTAAACCTTCTTCAAGGATCACACTATCGATAGGTGAAAACTGCTTGAAAATGCTTTTAGTAGTTTTTGAGTTTATCGCGAACATACAAACACTCAGGCAAACGCGGCGGGGGACTTTGTTTTATAAGGTGTAGTGATTATACATGGTGTGTCTGACCATGGGGCTTTAAATCCAGGGCTTGATTTTACTCGCTAAACTAAGCTACTTTTACTATGGAACCAACCCTGTATAATAACACAACCCACACACAGTATAATACATATTCAGAGGCACACAGATGCTGAGGCAACGGGCGACCCCGCGCGGGCAGCTTTCTCGCGCAGAGAATTGCAATCGCAATCGAGCTCGGGAACGCTGCCTGCGTGTTGGGCACCCTCCCGAGGACACCAAATTTTGATAGGTATTTTTATAATTTTTAGTTTTAGTTCTAGATTATATTTTATTATTGCATGTTCCTTAGGTATTCTTAGTATTTTTTTTATACTTTTATTTAGATGAATCATTTATTTATTTTAGTTATTTTAACTGTAGTTTATTTTATATTCCTGTTTATGTCCTTTAATAATTTATATTAATAAATGATTTGTCTATACATATTAGTAGAGATGAAGTAGATAGAGTTCTAGAATATTCTCATAAATATAAATACTGGGTAGGATTCATCGCAACTGTTTACCTCTTTATAAAGATAAAACAGAAATGCTGGAATTCTGTTTACTCTGTTCAAACAATGCACTATGTGGGTTGAAATACTGAAAGGTCTTCCTTCAAACTCAAAATTAATTCAGTTTCTGCTCAAGCTAGTATTTGTACTGGTTATTAGTTAATTAACCTGAAAAGTAGATAAGTAATGATAAATTAATAAATATTATAGGACAATTTTACACAGATCGGCATAGTCCCACAGTAAGCTCAGGCATGGCTTGTGTTGTGGGTGCTAGACGACGATATATATAATATACACATATATACATAGAAAACATCCAAAACTCGAGAACAAATATTTGTGATGAACATGATGAACACACAAATAAATGCCCTTACCAGGATTCGAACCCAGGACCTTCTGCTTCGTAGGCGGGGTAACTACCGACTAGGCTAGAAGGCCGTTTATATAAGTGTATTCGTATTGCATACAATTTTAGTATTCTGAGTAAAATCAGCAAGAACTATTATAAAAATGATTATTATTTACTGTACATAAAGACCCAAACACAGCAGGAATACAATTTAATTTTACAATATTACAACTCTGTCCGATTTTTAAGATAATTTACACTTGCTAATCCAATACTGAATACTGTCATTACTTTTTTTAAGATGTAGGCAAACGAGCACACGAATCACCTGATGGTAATCAATTACCGTAGCCCATAGACACCTCCAACACAAGAGAAAAACGAAAGTCACTTTTTTTATTAACCTATTTCAAAAAGACTTCAGGTTTGACCAGTTTTCATGAACAATTGAACAAGCCTCTGGTTTCTAAAGAATTCAGGAACTCCTACATGAATCATTCTTTTGCCCTTGTCCCATTCACTTGGGGTCGACGCAGCATGTCTTTCTCTTCCACACCTCTGTCGCCCGTCATCTCATCATTCACTTGCGGTTCGTTTCATATCATCTCTCACACAGTCCATCCACCTTTTCCTCGGTTTTCCTTTCCTCGTACTTCCCTCCACATTCATTCGTAATACCTTTCTCGTCACATGACTGTAATCCCTCCGCATCACATGCCCGTACCACGCTAGGCGATTTGCCCTTACTTTTCCTACATAAATATTATACAAAAATACATTGCGTAATATTCGGAATAACATGATTGACAGTACGTTTAATAATTGCTATGCATACGGCTCCCTCGCGCGCATTACCATTCATGGAACGTCAAATGCGTGACAAACTGACACGGAAAATCCCAAATTTACGAGTAATATCCGAAACGTAGCTGTGTGAATGAAAAAAAATTCCGCAATAAATGGCCTGGAACTTAGTTTGCAGATTGTCAGTCTGTATTATTTCGTTGTCTGCAGTCAGCACTAAGATCAAAGCTCAAAGAAAACTCATTGTGTTCGATCGAGGTCCACCCCGGAAAAGAAACAGAGCGATACAAAAGTCATTAAACGACTAGCTCCACTGTTCACTGCAGTAGTATTTAACCTCATTTTTTGCCGTACATTTTGTTGCATTGTACTTCCCAGACTAATTAAAATCCCATCAAAAATGTATCATATGCAAATTTCGCAGCCAAATGTTGTGAGTTCTAATGTAGAGTAACGTGTGTACGAGTATAATGTACTCGGAACCCTGTAAATTTAATTCAATAGCGTGCTGAGCGTTCGCGTTTGCGTCTTTTTTTTTACGGGATTTTGAACAGCACGCCAAGCTGGAAGTTTTGGAAACTCAAAATCCCACACAAAATTACACTTAACACACACGCGTACGGCACGTCACGCTATCGAATGTACACTACACTACACACACACACACACACACACACGCACGCACGCACGCACGCACGCACGCACGCACGCACGCACGCACGCACGCACGCACGCACGCACGCACGCACGCACGCACGCACGCACGCACGCACGCACGCACGCACGCACGCACGCACGCACGCACGCACGCACGCACGCACGCACGCACGCACGCACGTACGCACGCACGCACGCACGCACGCACGCACGCACGCACGCACGCACGCACGCACGCACGCACGCACGCACGCACGCTCACACACACACACACACACACACACACACACACACACACACACACACACACACACACACACACACACACACACACACACACACAGTGTATGTACACTAGGGGTAGGTACAGCACAGACTTTCCAAATGACAAAATCTGAAAGAGTCACCATAAACGCCAAACGAGGAAATTGTGTGCTGTCAAAATCGGCGCAAAGTTAATTTAGTTTCATGTTTAGCATTAATTTTCTGTGTCAATCTTTTAGCGATAGGCGAACGTAACGAGACTGTTGCATGCGATGTTACGATTTGTGTTAGTTATTGGCATAATTTGTTTTAATAACGCCTATTTGGTTTTTGATTAATGGACATTGTGTGATTCGTTATAAGGAGAAGTGATATGAAGGAGCCAGGTTTTGAAAGTTAATTCGACATGAGTTGCGAATTACCTATTCGCATGTGTGTCGTACAACGTTTGACAGTACGTTTGCGCCTTTAAATTTTCGACATATTTACGTACGTAAAGTGCTAGTTACCACATCAGTGCGGTAATAATAGATAGTAGCACCATATGTACTGTAAATTTATTCATAACCTAAAATATAATGTTGTGGCCATTAGCGTACATATGTGCTACATAAAAAAACACTGTCTTAATAGTCGAAATTGTGCGAGACAATATGAAATTAAGGGGCACTGGCCCTGACCGTGTCTTCACATTAAAACAACTCGCTGCAACTTGTATTACTTAAATTTTATTTTAACTCCACCTAAACTACAACATTTTTACATATTGACAACTAAATCTCTTCTGCTGTTTCTATTCAATGGGGTTGGCAACTGTCAAAGGTTTGCATAGATGGCGCCATCATAGCTTGCCCCTTTTTCTATGAGATTTGGCTTAAAGAGCTGGCATCCAAAGCATAAAAAAAACAAAAAATTGACACAATTCTAGGGATTGACGGGGTAAGCTATGATGGCGCCATCTGCTTTATACTTTGACCGGCCAACCCCATTGTTTTTTTATCATATACAAGAGAGTAAAAAACCTAAAGAGTTTTAATATGAATATAACTTGTGTTCGATTATGAACAGACATTCTTAAAGGCGGCAAACGCATTGTGTTCTACCCCATCAATTTAAAATTTCATGCGTCTGACGTTTCCCTGCACATGCCTTTGTCATGAATGAATGATTTACCTCGTATATTTCCTGAAACGTCACATCATTATTTAGGAAGAGGAAAGTAGACGAGCGCTTTTCAATACAAACGTATCCATTACGTACCTACTCATTTTTCTCTCTGCTTAGTGACAGTATGGGAAATGTTTTTTCACAATTTGATGTATAATATTTATATGTATATGTGACGTCCCACGGTCAAAGGTACCTTATGGCGGGTATGGAGTTATGCATATCCCAGTAATCTACAATAAATAAGCTATCGATAACACAAAAGATCAACCTTCTAGGTTGCGTAGTTACAGAGATATGATTTTTTGAAAATAATGTTGTGAAATGAGCAACTTTACGATAGAGAAGTTTTAAGTTTAGCCGCCTAAAAAACTATGTTCCTGAAGTAAGTTACATAGTTGACTACAAATAATAATACCTTATATATCTGAGATTAAAAAAATATTGCGACTTGTTCTGTAATGCAAATAGAAACTTTTGATATCGACTGATTTATGTGTATACTAACCAATCTCTTGAAAATAAAGTTTTATTTCATTTTCACGATTGATTGCAATGAGCTCTCAAGATTTAAATTTTATCTATTAGAAAACGACACTGACAGACAGTTTAAGCAAAAAACAATACCGATTTAGAGGTGAAAATGTATTTTCTGACTTTTTCATATAAAATCACAAAATTGAATATTTTTACTTTTAATGTGACACACAATCAATTTTTCTGGGCACATATGAAAGAAATTCTGTCATTCAAATGAAAGAAATCCTAAAACCCCAACTAAATACTATATTTAACCCCTTATGCCACTTTAAACTTACATAACAATAACAGTATTGGCTCCATACATTTACGAAAAGGTACCTTATGGAAATAAATGTAATAATACATCACTACAAAATATCAATCATATTACAGTTTATCTTTTATGAATAGAAAATATTAATTTACATTAAACTGCCCCAAATTTAATTAGTCCTTCGTCATAATAATCTTAAAAAAGACCAATAATTTGTATGTAATGAAAAGGTACCTTGTGATTAAGTTACATGATGAGGCATGATGATGATGATGATGGAACAGTTAGGATAAACTAATAATATTTTGGTAATGGTATAAATCGTCTATTTCTTATCAATAATATATTTCGGTTGCTATTGAAGATAAGCGGCATTGAGGTTCAATGACCTCAGATATTCCATAAGGTAATGCGTCGGGTATTGGCAATTTTCAGCAAACCAATGGCTGATTTACTGCATGCGACCAAACCAAATGAAGATTATTCTTAGTTAAGAAAGACTTGACGAGAGTAACTTTGGTATAATAGCAGGCTACTTGGATTTGTGATGTCGGTCGATGTACGGTTATAATATTTGCGAGGCGCCCCAACCAGAACTGAAATTATCAAATTAGTTTTGCAGAATGCTAATACAGTTCTCTACCAAACTTCTTTTCCCGTATTGACTAGTTTTTTTGGGAATTTTCAATCTTTTTTCCATAAGGTACCTTTTCTACTAAACTCTGAGACGACATTACTAGGCTTATAACTAACTTATAACAAAAATAAAAACAGGTAAACAAACGTTACGCATTTAGGTTTCAGATCACACAATAAAAAAAAATTGAGCATTTTTTCACCTCTTTACAAAACATTTCATATCTCCGAAACTAGAAACCCTCATAAGGTACCTTTTCCCGTGGAACGTCACATATTAGTATTGTTTTTTGTAGTATTAAAAAAAGGGTAATAATTATGATGTCTTTTTATTGAAAAATATGTATTTAAAATAAATTCAAAAAGTAAAAAATAAAGTGTAGATTTTTCTTCTTTTTGAAAAGTGTTTTTTAATAAAAAGATACATCGACATTGTGTAATCTTTTTCTAAAGCCAAAAAACGGAGTATGTATAATTACAGCTTTGTTCCTTTGTTGAATTTTTTTGATAAATTATTTAAAAAATGTTTGCAATTTGATTTGATCAACTCTTTAAAAAAATAAAATATATAAACATTTCACATCATAAAAAAAATAATATAGCTGAAGTTAATACAAAAAAAAATCTATGAAAATATTTTCTACAATATTAATATCTTGAGAAAAAATTGGGACTGTATGTGACTTTACATCACAGAAGGGTCCCATATGCTTCAAGTGCAATAAGTACCTTTTTATCAGAAATTCCAACAGTAATTCTGACAGAATGGTCCTTACTGCACATGAAGCATAAGGACCCTTCTCTAATGGAAAGCTACATATTTGTATGAGGAAACGGCCGTCCACTTTCCTTTTAAGAAAGTCGGTGAATTCTCTCCTAAGTATGTCGTAGCGCTCATTACCTGGCATTTGTCTTTTTTGTGCCGGGAAAAACTCAACTTGGGTCTTTTGAACATCTTGAATCAGATTTACGTGAATCTGCGCTTAAATGACTTCCGGGTCCTTTTAAGTATATGTTTGAAACGCTTTTTGAAAGGTCCTCAGAATAATAATGTGGAAAAAATGCTGTATTTTCTTCGTCATGGCATTTTTGCCACGGATCATGAGAGCCTGGGGTCCGCTTGATAATTAATCCCAAGAATTGCCGTAGGCACTAGTTTTTACGAAAGCGACTGCCATCTGACCTTCCAACTCAGAGACTAACTAGACCTTATCGGGATTAGTCAAGTTTCCTCGCGATGTTTCCATTCACCGAAAAGCGAATGGTAAATATCAAATGATATTTCGTACATAAGTTCCGAAAAACTCATTAGTACGAGCCGGGGTTTGAACCCGCGACCTTCGGATTGAAAATCACACGCCTTTACCGCTCTAGGCCACCAGCGCTCTTTCGTAAAAAAAACCCATTTTAACCGATCCGAAGTGATCCCATTTGTGCGGAGCTCCAAAAAGTAAAAGATCGAAAAAACCGGCCAATGTTGTAGGGTTTTACGGTACACACTTTGACTAACGCGTAAAAGAAACAGAAATCAGACTATTCCACGTACACGACCTCACTCCAAACAAAATAAGGTCTATTTTTGCCTTAACATCATCATATTCTAATCTCCCATCTCCCATAATGGTTATAGCAACCATTATAATGGTAATGATTGATTAACCGCAAGGGGGGGGGGGGGGGGGTGAATATATCGGTAGCCATTTTTCATGAGTACTTACATTAAGAATAAAGTACAGCCATAAGAAGCAAGGCACTGTTATTCGTTTATTTCAATTTAGCGATAACATCTTTAAGGGGAAAGGAAATGTATACTGAAACTGGAATATTAGGGTTTACACTTTGTTAATACGTAGAGTTAGACCAGTGGTGGGCAAACTTTCTTCACGGGGGGCCAGAAAGTTTCGGAAATTTAAGTGGAGGGCCAGAATTGTGATAATCGTGGGCTAATGCCATATACTAATTATTTCATAGGACCGGCGGCGGGCCGGATCAAATCCATTCGCGGGCCGGAGATCGAGATAGTTCATCGTGATCCATATATGGGGCACTGAACTGTGAACGTGTTAATAATCTCTTGACCTTTTTGACTTCCTCGTTTGGCAGGAGCACTGTGCCAAAGAGAATCTTATCCTCGTGCCGCCCACCATACAAAATTATAGCCAAGGAAGTTAGAATCTTGTTCAATCTTCAATTGGGTTAAATTTGATTTGTTTGAAAATTTTACGAGACTAATGAAATGATACCTACTTTGATTTTAATTAAGGTTGACATTCCATCGAAACTGAGTGTACATCCTAATGTACATTGGGCACGAGGTTAAGCAAATTGCAAAGTACCCATGAAATGTTCTCGGTATTTTTTTCTGCACGTTTGTTGCCAAACCGTGTTACAGTTATTTTCGATTTCTAGAGTTAGACCAAGACAAGTCTGCAGAGATTTGGATAGCCCACGCAGTGCGTGTTATTTTAAACGTCAAACTTCTATGAAATTATGACGTATAAATGACACTTCCACTGCTTGGGCTATCAAAATTGCTGCAGAGTTTTCTTGGTTCAACTCTGCCTGCATTGTGTTTTTTTCTTTTCGTTGATAAAAAAAACCTTTTTGTTTTGCATTGACGCCCGTTGGTAGTTATAAGGCTTATAGACGGTAAAACGGTCATCATCATCTTCCTCGCGGGTGCCTGGGGTCCGCTTGGCAATGGCAACTAATTCCGAGAATTGGCGTAGGCACTTTTACGCAAGCGACTGACATCTAGGAAATTCAGAATCAAAAATCAGAATTTCTGACCTTCCAACCCATAGGGGAAACTAGACCTCATTGGGATTAGTCCGGTTTCCTCACGATGTTTTCCTTCACCGAAAAGCGGCTAGATATCAAATGATATTTCGTACATAAGTTCCGAAAAACTCATTAGTACGAGCCGGGGTTCGAACCCGCGACCTCCGGATTGAAAGTCGCACGATCTTACCGTTAGGCCACCAGCGCTTTTCAAAGAAGGTAAAACGTTGAAGGTGGCTATTCATGATTAAGAATAATGAATCCCATCGAAATTTAACTTAAGTATCTAAGTTGTTAAGTAAAGTTCTTGATCGTTATGTTTAATTTGTTACTCTGTTCTTGTTTCATCATTAACTGATCTTTTATAACATAACTTTACTCACGTATTTCACTAATCACTTCGAAACATTCTGGAATCATGAATTACTTATGTAAGCAGTGGAATTGATGAAAAAGTATTCCGATAAAACTCAAGTCATTTTTGAACAAGCAATGAAGTTAATTCTTTTAGAAAGGGTGTTAGTTTAACTCAACGAACTAGAATAACTAATCCCACCAAAAACATTTTATCAGTTTAACTCAACGAACTAGAATAACTAATAGAAGTCTGACTAGAACACAATAATGGCCCTGAGCATTTAATAACCGGAGTCGCATTTAAGAGTCGCCCTCTGCCGAAAACCTTGCACAATTGTGCAATGTTTTGGACTGACGTTTATCTGACATGGCTATATGCACGTTACGTACAAAACATGATGTCCAAATAGCCATACATTTGACGTGCCCCTCCCCCGCAATAATTGGGTCGGTCATATTTTATTGTCTTTGAAAACTTGTCAAAAGACAGTTTAGGGCACAGTATGTATAAGTTACTCTATGGTTTACTAGTGCTGCACTCTGGCGGCAGAACATTGCAGTAATACCCCCTATTGTGAAGAAAGTCTAAACTGAAGTTTCAGAAAGCGATAATTATAGGTACAGTAGAAAAATGCAGGCAGATTATTTTACCATAATTGCGTTATGGCGCGCGCACGACTCGCATCAATTTCGATGCAAAATATTACTTTATAACTAACGAACGAGCTATTGATATATTGTTTACGTCGAAATAAATCATATCTATACGAACGAGCTACCGTACATATTTTAAAAGAACAGGTTCATCAAATGGGGTTGGCCGGTGGAAGTTTTTAACAGATGGCGCCATCATAGCTTGCCCTGTCAATCCCTAGAATTGTGTCAAATTTTTGTTTTTTTAAAACCTTGGATGCCAGCCCTTTAAGCCAAATCTCATAGAAAAAGGGGCAATCTATGATGGCGCCATCTATGCAAACCTTTGACAGTTGCCAACCCCATTGAGCTCACGATAGTTAAGGGTAGTTTATTGACGTTCGTTAAAATTTTCAGTTGAAGTTGAAACTATGAGATCATAACAACTATTTAATTACACAAACGGGTCTACCGCGATATAATTTCATTGTTTTTACCTTTAATTCCGACGTTAGACCCGTTTGTGTAATTAAATATGTGTACAAAACGCGAGAGTTTAAAGTGTTATATCATAACAACTATTAGGTAAGTGATAGGTATTGGAAAACGAGTTTGAATGCTGGAATGTTATAAATAATGACAGTTTGTTCATTTGTACATATAGTTAGAATAGAACTAAATAGGTTAAATCGTAGATCTTGTTAGATTGCAACCCGCCACCAAAAAGAATAGATGGTATAGAGGGGTCCTGTCATAGTAAATTTTGTAGTCACAGTAAATTTACTGCCATCTATCGACACACGACTAAAATTCAAAATGAAAACGTGTAAAATTATCAAAAAAATGTTCTTTATTATTTTTATATCATTTTGATCCATGTTCATTCACTGATATCTATGTGTTAAAATTGTTAAATATGAAACGGTGTCGTCACGCCATCTAGCCGAGAATAGGCTAAAGGTGTGTGCGGCATCTATTCGAGAATGACTTTTTCTTGAATTCCGAGGCACGTTTTTTCCTTAGACTTTATTCGTCTTATACGAAGTTACATATGTCTTTTCCGCCACTTCGTACAAGGTACCTACTTATACAAATATACAGTGTCTTAATTATACACTGTCAATATAGATGATATTTAATCAATCAGACATGTTATCGTGTACGGATATTAAGAACATCCTAGCAATTTTAGCAGTTCTTTAACAATAGGTATCTAGTAATTATTTGAGCGTTTCTTTTATTTTATGCCATTTTTATATATTGTGACCTTTGTTGCCACTTTTGTGTTATTTCTAGTCAGGATCGCGAGCCCTTTTCATCCTTATAAGAGAAAAAAAGTGTCCTAAAATTTCCATACATTTTTCAAACTTTCCTTTTTGTTACCGCCATACTAAGTATATGGGTAAATGGTAACACAATAGGAAAAAAAACTCTGGGACATTTTTAGTGCTCCGTACAAAACTTTGTTCACGGAACACTTATTTTATCCCATTAGGATCGAAAGAGTTCGTGATTCTGAGAGAATAACACAAAAGTGGCAAAAAAGTCACAATATACCACGTGTCCCAAAATTCAACGATAAGCTGGCACCAGAAGATGGACCTGCTCATGACTAGTCGAGAAAAATAAAATAAAAAAAATATATCTCAATTTATTACGGAATTACAAAAAAATTAAAATCGACACCCCTAATGGTATTTTTAACGACCATGTCTACAATTATTCAAATATTTCAGTTTTTTTTTTGTATGGGCAACCTAATTAGCACTGCTATCCACCACAACCCTTAAAAATACCAGAATACATGTAGTTACGATTTTCATTTTTTTTTGTAACTCCATAATAAAGTGAGATATATTTTTTTTATTTTTTTTTCCTCGAGTAGTCATGAGCAGGTCTATCTTCTGGTGCCAGCTTATCGTTGAATTTTGGGACACGTTGTATAAAAATGGCCAAACATAAAAGAAACGCTCATTTACTAATTGAACTTCAATTTTACACGTGACGTGACACGTTCTTGACGGGAACGTGATAGTTTCACTACGTGACTAATTATTGTTTGTACGAAGTTGCGTCAAAGTCAAGCTATTAGCGATACGATTAAGATTCCGAACTCCTGCCGTCTGGTGTTGCCGCTTTGAGTACGCTCACCCGAAGGCCTTGAAAATGTTAAATGGGTATTAGTTTTACAAGGCAAAGTTGCTGTTTAGCTCCGCGTGAAACTTGCGACGTAAGGTAAGATAGCACGGGTTTTAACGTTTCACCTTAAACTTTGAAAATATAGTATAAGTACATACCTATATTTTTTAAATCTTGCTAGTTAAATCCATCGGCTATAGGTATTGGAAATTAGACACTTCGAGTTACCGCCCCATTTAAGTGAAAGTCAATCGATTAACACAAATTATTTTACTCCTATCTGGAATAATTCTTTGGCCGTTTTTAGGTGATTTTGTAAAGTAGCACAAACATATTAAAATATTAGTTTAATATCAAGTAAACGCCGGAAAAAAGGATCTAACAGGTACATAAATATTGTCAACAAAAAACAAGCACTAAATTAACCCAACGTATTATCTATTATCTCATATTCAACAGCATAAACTAGTATTAAATGGGCGTAGTGCTTTTGAATTTAATGCAAAATTTCCTATCTCATTCCTAGTGTAACTACGGAATAACCATCCGACAGCCAAAGTCAAAGTCAAAGTCTTTTTATTTGTGAGTATATGTCAAACTGATTACAGTGGCGGTAAATAAATATTTGTAGCACTATACCCTGCCTGATGGCGTACAGTCGCCATCAGATATATCGGAGCGGCCAAGGTGCTCACAAATATCGGAACACGCCTCTATTGTCAGGGCGTTAGAGCGCGTGTTCAGATATTGTGAACACCTTGGCCGCTCCGATATATCTGATGGCGACTGTACAAAAACTTGAATTATTTCCTTACATACTAACATGCGAAATAAATTTACATATCTATATATATATATATATATATATACCTAGTCATTATTAATATTAAAGTCATATCAAATCAGAAGCATTAAAATTATACAGCAAAAATTCAGAAATAGTGTAAAAACAATTATCAATTAAAAATGTCAGTAGTTAGTGCTTAAACTGATTTATGGGTAACATTCCCATTGGGTAGCGTCCCATAAATCGGCGAAACATGCCTTTTGTACTAGATTCCCGCTTTGCAGTATGTGGAAAGGGATTTCCTGTTTTGTATGATAGAGTATATTTCATTTTCTTAGGTAGGTACAGTCAGCGTTAATATTGCGTATGAAACAGTAAGTAGTAACGCGACAAAAATATCCGCCACCCTTACTTTTCTAGTTAAATATATTATCTGGACAGTTATGGGTCAAAGGTAAGGTCAATGTGGCTAATTCCGTCATAAGGGTTATTCCGTCCACGACCAATATATTTCTTTGATTTTTAATCGTAGGAAAAAACCATTTGCTTAAAACTAAAAGTAATCGCTGCTTTGTCTATGAAATTATAAATTTTGTTCGTTGTTCTAGAAAAATGCTAGTGGACGGAATTGGCCCTATTACGGAATTAACCACATTGACCTTATATGCAACAGTTCAATTGAAACATATTTCTTTTAAACTGCAAAACGTAATTCAAGACCAAAAAAAGTAAGACAATGTTGCTACTACAGTAATTTGTTTGTAAAATAGTAAATTCCTTTTGATAAATAATCACGCTAAGATATAACACTTTAAACTCTCGCGTTTTGTACACATATTTAATTACACAAACGGGTCTACCGCGATATAATTTAATTGTTTTTACCTTTAATTCCGACGTTTCAGCTGAGTTGCACCAGCCGTGGTCACGGAAAGACTGACGTCCCAACTAATGTCAACAGAGATATTAATAAAACACCACTAAACTACCCGAAATTAGTTTATAAAAATGTTTGGGGTAGACAAAGAAATTGCAGCTACCCGTTAAAGTTTAATGTTTATTGTCCACGGCACGACACGCAACACTCACAGTATCCGTACACTGGTCCGAAGATATATCCGCTGGTTTCAACATTTGAATCACTGGTCCCCAAGTAGACGATAATTTGTACCCGAACATAAACATTAAACTTTAACGGGTAGCTGCAATTTCTTTGTCTACCCCAAACATTTTTATAAACTAATTTCGGGTAGTTTAGTGGTGTTTTATTAATATCTCTGTTGACATTTGTTGGGACCATGGTATAATAATATACTCCGCCTGGTACTCTATTCCGGGATTCGCGTATGACCTAACTGACGCGGGCCTACGTCATCATGCTGTTTACAGGTTCTCAAACTTTAAAATGTGGGAGAATTTTAACCAACGGTGAAAATTATTTTAAAGGCATTAATTTTAAGTTATTCATGTAGAAACATAGTAAAATAAAACAAATCTAATGTATTAAATTAAACTTTATTTATCTATACAAGACAAACGTTTAAAAAACTAATTCACAGTTACACATTAATTACCAAGCTTACGACGTGAAAAGTTTGGAAAACACTGCGACTGCTGACACTGAGCGAGAAGGAAATAACAATTAACACGCGTTCGACAAGGATGACGGTCAGGGCATGAAGTTATCTAGATCCGAAAATTCGGAATTTTGTCAAATGTGACAATCCTGTGTTGCCAGTAATGTTAACAGAATTACCCGAACGTCTGAAATTTCTTTCGTGAATCGGAAGATATTGCTAACGAATAATTAAAAATGACGTGTTATTGTAAAATTTAAGATAAATTACATTATAAATGAAAATTATAAAATTATAAAGAAATATTTTAACTTATTAACCATAGCTATAATGTACCCATGTAACATTTTATGTTGAAATAAAGTGGCAATGTTATTGTGACGTAGGCCCGTGTCACTCTGGGAATAGAACCATGGTTAGGATGTCAGTCTTTCCGTGACCACAGCTAGTGCAGTGCAACTCAGCTGAAACGTCGGAATTAAAGGTAATAAAAACAATGAAATTATATCGCGGTAGACCCGTTTGTGTAATTAAACACGTTAAGATAATTTATTTATCAGTAATTTTACTCCTACGATTTAAAAAGTACTTTTATTTACTTATTTTTACATAAATACAAGACGCGCTAGTAAAAAGTGGCAACATTTTCTTATTTTTTTGGTCTTGAATTACGTTTTGCGCATGGTCTAATAAAACATGGTCTTCCATTCCCAGAGTGACACGGGCCTACGTCACAATAACATTGCCACTTTATTTCAACATAACATGTTACATGGGTACATTATACCTATGGTTAATAAGTTAAAATATTTGTTTATAATTTTATAATTTTCATTTATATGTATTTTAGCTTAAATTTTACAATAACACGTCATTTTTAATTACTCGTTAGCAATATCTTCCGATTCACGAAAGAAATTTCAGACTTTCGGGTAATTCTGTTTACATTACTGGCAACACAGGATAGCGCTGTGCACATTTGACAATTCGGATCTAGATAACTTCATGCCCTGACCGTCATCCTTGTCGAACGCGTGTTAATTGTTATTTCCTTCTCGCTCAGTGTCAGCAGTCGCAGTGTTTTCCAAACTTTTCACGTCGTAAGCTTGGTAATTAATGTGTAACTGTGAATTAGTTTTTTAAACGTTTGTCTTGTATAGATAAATAAAGTGTAATTTAATACATTAGATTTGTTTTATTTTACTATGTTTCTACATGAATAACTTAAAATTAATGCCTTTAAAATAATTTTCACCGTTGGTTAAAATTCTCCCACATTTCAAAGTTTGAGAACCTGTAAACAGCATGATGACGTAGGCGCGTGTCAGTTAGGTCATACGCGAATCTCGGAATGGAGTACCAGGCGGAGTATATTATTATACCATGGTTTTGCGTAATTACGTATCAGAAAATTTTCATACTTTAGACGCATAGTCTGATAGACCACTTTTGATACTTATTCTTGTTTTGTTTCGCACATACATTTAATTATTAAGTGTTCTACTATAATAGCATCAATACTTACTGCGATTTTAATTTTAACAAACGTCAAAAATTAGATCTCGATACGATATGGATTGATAAAGTGACGTTTTTGTTTGAAGAAACGTTTTCACGTTTATAAAATACTGCGGCCTTTTTCCTATTTATTAAATCTTATGTTGGAATTAATTTGTTAATCTTTACATAATATGTGATCGCTATTTTATTAAAATGAAATAAATCTCAACTTATTTGATTCACACAATATTTCACGAACATACCTACTTAATAATAGGTACCTAATTCACTTGTTTTCCTTACTTTAGTTACACACAAAATTGACATATAAGAAAACTTTTTCTTCCTTAATGGACTCCTTAACAACCTTACATTAGTAACTTCGCAACCCTTTCTATACCCATTCACCATAACAGAGGGCAGTAGGAATACGTGACTGCCATTCAGAATGAAATGATGTGTCGTTCCAAAACAGCACATGTTTTAAGAAATTCCTTTTTCTTTCCATTTTCCTTATTGGCGTTTCGGTATTGACTTTGACAATGAAATATAGGAGAATGTACTCTGAATAACTGATATTGGCAATTCGTCTCAATACGTGCATATATTTACGTAGAAAGATAGGAGCTATGAAATATTTGTCTCGACACTTTAACTATCTATGTGAATATCAATGTAATTCTCTTTTATTAATTGAACAATCTTTATTTCAGACAATGAGTGGTCCATAAAAACTACAACGCATATTTAAAATATAATATCTAAAAACTAAGATCTATAATATTATGGCTGCGATGCATTACCCAACCCCGCAGTGTCAGGCCGTGACACCTACGTAGACTAAATGATGTGACTTTTGTGACGGATTAAGCGTTTTGTGACGGTAAAAAATGACACAGCCTAACGTCCCCTATACTCAAACTCATCTATCCTATATTATATCTAAAGCCCTTGGAATTCGAGAAAAACCCCAAATCTTAAGGAACCTTAAAAGCATATTATCAATTTATTTGTGATTCTCATTGTCTCTATCTTGTATTGCCCATAAAAAGGGATGTGATCAGAATGTGTTTTGGATGATTTACGCGTGTATTTCTGCTTTATTTATTCATAGACTTTAATTAAAGTTTTATCTTTAAAAATATATTCATATTGGTTCTGTAAGACAGTGTCACGTAAGTGTTACAATTTGGTGCCGTGACCAGGATTAGTTTTGAGTGATTTGCGTTTATTTATTCATAAATTTTTATTAAGGCTGCGTGTCCACGAGGGATATAATGCGAGGTAGCAGAGGGGTGCGAGGATGCGTGTAGCGAGGGTGTGTTGCGGGTTCTTTTAAAATGAGTGAGTGGGGCTCGATGAGGTGGAAGCGGAGCACGGGCGCTACTGGTCGCTGTTTACGCATCGCTACTGGCATCTGAAGCTACCTAACGAACCTAACCTACCTATGATTTTTTCCCCAAAGTGTAATTTCAGTTTTCACGGACGTCACATTAAATCAATAGGTAGGTAGGTAGATTAGGTTTGTTAGGTAGCTAGCGTAGCGGAGCTCCGTCGACTCAGGGTAAGAAGGAAATATATGTTCCATCTTTAGGAATTACGTACTTATAATATTTGATTTTAGAAATTATACTACATAACCATCTGATCACTGTGATTTTGCCGTATAAAAGGAACATCATTATAGAAAAACTCGCTTACGTCTCGCGACACATTCCTCGTACACATCTTTCCCTTGTTTTGTATGTACCATCACACTCCGCCATTTAGAGTACTAGGTAAATTGGTTGTTCAATACTTATGTTATAGAATTTCCTATTTAGCAAGAACCCTAAAGGTATTATTATCATATTTGTGTCTGTCCTGCTAGTGACATGCGTCACAACTCTATTTGCGAAAGTATTTTTAGTACCTGATTTCTGATTTAAGAATATTTTTTGTAGCGGATAAGTGCTTGTAGCCTTATACACATTAAAGTTTGTATCCCACGATCGCTATACGATGAGTAATTGCTTCTGTATTCTTTTACAATTTACATTAACTATGAACATTGTATTGAGAGATCAATGAACTAAACTAAACTAAAGGATATTATATATAAGAAATAGAAAGACTCAACACAGACATATCTCTCTAAAATTTAGATATACTGCAATTTAATTATATTAGCAGCCAACGCATGTAAATGTGGTACATAAACTGAAACTTAACATTTACATAGAGCTAAAATCAACACGCAAAGTTAATGTGTCTTGGTTGAAACTGTTGAAAGTCAAAGTCTGAGCTAAGTCGGTTGTAGCGGTTTAAATCTTACCTACAGGCTCAGAATAGATAATAAATTCATACTAAAGTTAACAAATTCACGTCATCGTAGATCGTTAATTTGTTGTATATTATGACAATGCTCTATTGTATGTTTTATGGTCGCTGTGGCAACATTATAAGGTATACCCGGATAAGACCGGATTAATTTTTTTTCATTAGCTATTTCGCGCAAGTGCGGACGTGTTTATATTCTATGAGAGTTATTAAATTAAATAAAAATAGTACTTGCGTTTAAATGTAATGTCGTCGCGATGTGGTGGCTGTGACGACCTAATTTATGATATTTCCTATATGGAATGTTCAAAGGAAGCATGTAAAAGACTGTTTCATCTTAAGTGTTTGGCGTTGTCGACGGAGACGTTCGAAACGTTCACGGACGAGTACAAGAACCAGTGGTTGTGCCCAGGATGTGCCTGCTCGAGGCCGAAGCGCGACGATACACCGGTAAGAGGAAAAATCATGGACCAGACCTTCACTCCTACGAGTAATGTTAATACTATACGCGGCAATCGTCATCAGATGGATGTTTCTTTGAATGAAAATGATTCTAAAATATTAGATGCACTTAGTGGCTTCCGGACCGAGATTTTGATTCGGTTGGATAATCAAGTGGAAGCATTTAAACAGTTAGAGAATCTGTTTATTAAAAATCAATCGGAGTTGAAAGAATTACGCGAGCAAATGAAGGTAGCGCAAGAAAAAATAAGTAACGTTAGCGAACTAGAAGACCAAGTAAAACAATTGAAAAAAAGAAATGAACAACTGGAGGCTTGCATTAGTGGCATGGAAATTAAAGGAAAAAGTCAAACTTTATCTCCTAGTGCACAAACACCAATACAATCGTATGCAAAGGTGACCACACAGAATCTACCCGCGGTGTCAGAAAAATTGCGCCCAAACAACTCACCAGCGGCAGGTACCAAACTTCCCATTACGTCATCACAACAAAGTGGGGCCACTAAACAAGATAGTTCACGCGCGGATAAGAAGCAGCCAGCGGGCAACACTACTTTGGTAGATTTATCAAGTATAAATAATACCGAGAAAATTATGGAAAATATCGAAAGTAATGAAGGAGAATGGGAAGAAGCAAAGAGGAAAAAAAGGAGAAGTAGGTTCCCTAATAACGAAGTAAAAATAGGTGCCAAATCGAACGCGGGAGATATTCAAGGTGCAGAACGTAAAAAATATCTGCATGTATGGCGGTTAAAAAAAGGAGTAACGGTAGAAAAACTAGAAACATACGTCAAAGAAATATGTGGAAATGATTGTGTAGTAAAGGTGGAGCAAATAAAACATAAAACGGAAAGAGACTATGCATCTTTCATAATAAGTGTTCCAGAAAGTTATTACGATCAATTGTGTGACCCGACTGTTTGGCCCACTGGCGTCGAGTTCAGCGAGTGGGTGTGGTTTCGAAAACCCAGAGACCCTAAATATATCCCAAAATAAAACATTTGAGGTATATTACCAAAACGTGCGAGGACTTCGAACAAAGTTGGAATTTTTTTATTTAGGATTGGCGTCCTCAAGTGCTACTCAGATTTGTTTGCAATTACAGAATCAGGATGCAATCAGTCTATTACCGATGCTGAAATAATACCGCGGGGCTATAACATTGTCAGATGTGACCGCACAGATGGACGAAAACAAGGCGGCGTGTTTCTCGTGGCCCCACCGCGCATCGGGCTAAGGAGCGTGCAGTTGCCGGGTGACGTCACCGTGAGCGATAAGGTGTTCGAACTCGTCTGTGCGAATGTGTACAAGCGGGATAAGTTGTTGTTTTTGTGTTGCGTTGTTTACATACCGCCCAATAGTAAAGAATGCGATTATTTGTTTTTATTTAGGATTATAGAACAATTATGTGTTTCGCATAGCCGAGTAGTGGTGGTAGGAGATTTCAACTTACATTCTTGTACTACCTATGTTAGCGATTATTTTGAATTTTTTCAGACTTATTGTGGATTCAGTCAGCGAAACAAAATAGAAAATTGTAACAATAGACAATTAGACCTTGTTTTAACATCATTGGGGGAGAATGTTACCGTACGCGCAGCGTCGGAGGTGCTGGTGCCGGTTGACGCATACCATCCGCCGCTTGAGGTGTCGGTGTCGGTGCCGCGGGGCGGGGCGCGGGGGCGCGGGGGCGCGAGCCGCTCCGACGCTGATGCCGACGGTCAGGCGCAACACAGGTGGAACTTTGCTAAGGCAGACTATCCGCAGTTATACGCGTCACTATCGTCCATTGACTGGACTCCGCTATATAATTTTAATACTGTAGAAGAATGTATGCGTTATTTTTACGAAATTATCAACAGCGTTATAACCGAATATGTGCCTAAAAAAACGCAAAGGCCTTGTTCTTTTAGATACACTTATCCTGATTGGTATAGCGCTGATGTTATTCGTGAAATAAAGTCTAAAGCGGCCCTTCATAAAAAATATAAAGTTGAAAAATCCTCTGAAACTTATAACGCGTTTGCAAAGTGTAGGGCACGGGTAAAATATTTGATTAAAATGGCTTACGTACAATATCAGGAACGGGTCCAAGCTCATCTGAAGGAGGACCCAAGGGCTTTTTGGAACTATGTAAAGTCTAAGACCACGCATGGTAGCACTCAGAAGATTTTTAAGGACGGAATGGCTCTCCACGAGAACGAGTGTGCTAAAGAATTTGCAGAGTTCTTTCAATCTGTGTATAGCACCGTTCCAGCGGAGCTGGACGTGAACGCAGCCGTCGCGGAGGCAGAATGCGTGTCAAGCTCCTTGCGAATACACTTTGAAATGCTGCATTTGGCTGATGTGATGAGAGCTCTGAAGAACCTTAAACCAAAGCGCTCGGCCGGACCTGATGGCATCCCGGCTTTTTTATTTAGAGACTGCCGGTTTGTGTTAAGTCAACCGCTTCTACATATTTATAACACTTGTTTGCGCGACGAAGTGTTCCCAGAGTTATGGAAAACAACTCGTGTAGTCCCGGTTCCTAAAGGGGGAGGTGGCACGGGGGTTGATGGATATAGGCCGGTTGCAGTGTTGTCCACGCCCGCAAAAGCTTTTGAGTCAGCGCTACAAAATATGATTTATAAACAGATACAGAGCCAGCTTTCGGACGCGCAACACGGGTTTCGGCCGGGTTGTAGTACAACTACTAACTTGCTCAGCTACGTGTCCCAGATTATGCCAGTGGTGGACAGTGGGGGCCAGGTTGACGCCGCCTATTTTGATTTTAAAAAAGCGTTCGACGTCGTCGATAATGACATCCTGCTAAGAAAGTTGGCTGGCGTCGGCTTGACTCCTCACTTATTGAAATTCTTTGCGAGTTACATGACTGACAGGCGGCAGTATGTGGAGTACGCCGGACACAGGTCGGATCCTTATGTTGTGAGGTCTGGAGTAAGTCAAGGAAGCAACCTTGGTCCTTTAGAATTTATTATAATGGTAAATGACTTGCCCCAGATTATCAGACATGCAGGATGCTTACTGTTTGCGGATGATTTAAAGTTATTTTTACCCATAAATAGTGCTGCAGATTGCGTCAAATTCCAGAGCGATATAGACAGGGTCGTTTTATGGAGTGAAAGTAACAAGTTATATTTTAACTCATCCAAGTGCGTGACTATTACTTTTTCTCGTGCGCACACCCCTATCTGTCACGACTACTATATCCAAGCCGAAAATTTAAAAAAAGTAACAGAGGTTAAAGATTTAGGTTTAAAATTTACATCTGATTTGAGATTTCGGGATCATATTAAAAATATTTGTAAAAAAGCTTACAGGATGCTTGGTTTTGTACTGCGTCGGTCTCACAGCTTTACGAACATTGGAGCAGTTGCGGCTTTATATAATGCTCTCGTCCGCAGCAATCTCGAATGTAATGCAGTAATCTGGGCTCCGCATGAGGCGAAATACCAGTTAATGATCGAACGTATACAAAATAAATTTATTCGTTTTCTGTATTTACGACAATATGGAGTATATCCTTTTTACCCTCTTATGTATCCCACGTTGTTTGTCCTGGGCATGGTGGGATACAACGAGTTGCAGGTGCGCAGAGAGCTGTGTCTGGCGACATACTTGTTCCGATTGCTGCGGGGGAAAGCCTACAACAGTGTTGTGTTGAGCTGTGTGAGCCTGTACGTGCCCGACAGGTACGTGTGGCGGCGGCTCCGGCCGCGGCTGCTGGCCGAGCGGCGCGGGCGCACCAACCTGCTCGGGAAGGCGCCGCTGACGCGCGCGGTGCGGACCCTTAACCTAGTCGCCGAGAACATTGATTTGTTTTGGTGTTCTCTGACTGAATTCACTAAGTCCACATTGTTCATATTATGTTATATGCGACATAACATCAATTAGAGATATACGTATGTTAGATAGATATATAATTATATATGTTAATAGTTGCACTATTGTCTTAGGTTTAGCACCTGTAAAGATAGTTGTAAGTGTGGAAAAAAAAAAAAAAAAAAAAAAAAAAATAATTTTCGGCGAGTTGGAAGGACGTCGCAAAAAATATATTACTTATTTCTCAGAAACTTTTACCTCTGAATGTTTATTGCAAATAATAAAAAGGGAACCATACTTTTATTATTAGTTTACTTAACGCCCCTTAATAAATAGTTTAGGAGTATAACATTTTTTTCAAGACAGAAAAACGAAAAACCTTCTTGGACTAAGACCGGACTAATCGCTAATTTGAACTCTAAAGCAAGGATGAATAATTTGCATTCGTTAAAAAAACCCGGTCTTTTCAATGAAACTTAGGTTGACTGAAGAATCATAAAAAATACGAAAAAATACAATGGAAAACACTTATGCACTACATTTTTATGTAATTTAAATAGATTTAATATGTTTAAATAGAGTTAATATGTTTAAATAGAGTTAATATGTTTAAATAGAGTTAATATGTTTAAATAGAGTTAATATGTGTTCAAAACGCGAAAGTTTTAAATATTATATTTTTATGTGTGCCCTCATTTGGAAAGGTCTATCAGCAGCAACATTTTATTATAGATAGGGACAAAAATTATGAGGTAAATCTGTGAATCCAATAATATAGATAATTTCGGCTCCGCGCACGCCAGCCAATTGTCCGGAATACCATTGTTCCGTGATGAATAAACACAATAATTAAGACAAACCCTGAATACCTATTATCTTAGCCATTCCACACGAACAAATGATTATACCCCGAAAGCCAATACTAATTCTTTATCGGCAGGGCTTATCCTAAATAAATCTCCGCCTACACGTTGCCGACCCTAATTCATCGCTAAAACTATTTTCTTACTAATGCTCCCCTTTTTCAAAGAATCTCTTTCATTAGGAGGTCAGATATAATAGTTGTAACGGAAATAGTTGGAACGTCAGTATGAATTTGGATTTTATTGCGCGGGTATGCGGTTGAAAATATAATAAGTTTTCCAATATTTTTTAAGGGCTGTTAAGGTGACGTTCGGATATCAGCTGCAGCTACATTACTTTTGCGACATCACTGCGGTGGCATTCATGTACAGGATGGTTTTTAATATTGGAAGGGAAAAAATTATAATCATGAAAACCGGCTTATTTGTGACGTTACACGACAAAAGGTACCTTATGGCGGCTGGCGCTTACGTCGCATAGCGCCGTAATAATATTGGAGCGGCGTTAATAATAGCGTAAGCGCCAATCGCCATAAGGTCCATAAGGTAACTTTACCCGTGGGACGTCACATTTATTCCCTAGCACAAATTCTTATAAAACTAGAAGACCCAATAAAAATTTACATTTGTGTAGGTACATAGGTATACATTAAAAAAAAATCAAAATTGTTTTACAACTAATAATTCCGATGTCTCATTTTATGCGGTTTTATTTTTAAAAAAAATCGGGCAAGATATCCATAATAGCTATTAGGTACCTACCTTCTACATTACAAAATAAATCAAATACTTATAATAAGGTAAAACAAAATAAATTTAATAATTTTCTAGTATAGGTATACATTCTCAATAATTAGTAACTACACAATGAAAATAGACACGAATAATTAAACTAAAATTAAATTAATAAGTCAAATTAATAATAAATTATGTGCGTCACTTTTCATTGGTCATGTGACGCGTGCTTAGAGCATTTAATAACGGGAGTTGCCTTTAAGAGCTTACCCCTCTGCCGAAAATCTTGCACAATTGTGCAAACTTTGTAAGGTAAGTACCCCTATTAACGAGCCCATTAAAATCGGCATTGATTACCGCGGTATGTACAAATAGGCGTTTTATAAGAAAGCCTATTGACTTTTTTAAAATTGAAGTACACACAAATAAAGCCTTCTCTATTGACTGTCGAATAAGTATAGCACTATTAAAGAAACACAAAGTAAACAATTCGAAAACCGTAAACTAACTCATCGGGGGCGAAGGATTTGAATGCTCCATACTAACGCGCAACACCTCAAGTAAGCAAACGCGTATTTTATTTAGAGATTTTCATAGTAATGGTGAATATTATAGATAGACTAAGACTTTATATCAATTCTTAATTATGATATGTATGGTTCCCAAATCCTCAATTTGTAAATATTTGCTGGCCAATAGTAAAAAACAGGAAATTAAAAACCTCGGTGTTGGGTTCCATTTTTTGGTGTGGTTCCTAATTTCGAGGTATACCTCGGTAATAGCGGAAACGGTATTTTAAGTTCGAAGGGTTATATATTCTTATGTAAATACATATTTCCTTAACTCTTGATGTTATTGAAATATTTAACCGTCTATAAAGCTAAAGAGCTATTAACGTGGTATGAAATCTATTCAAGAACTCTTAATTTTAACTACAGTTTTAAGCACTTAACTGGAGGTTTCCCTAGAAACCATTATATGAGAATCTTGTTTAAATATTGATATAAAAACAAAAGCATGGCTGTCAAGTCTGTTTTATACAATGTTTCGTAATATTTAGTATCTTCCATTTTGATTGTGTTCAAAATATACGCGATCTTTATTTATTTTTATCAGTCGTAAATGAGTTTTACAATAATGTGAATTAAACCGTTTAGCGATGGTTACAAAAGACATCACTCGGTAATAAGATTTATGGGAACCCAATACCGACCCACCTACAACTTTGGTCGGAAATAAATAGGTTCATAATATAATTATTATAAAACCTATTGTATTATTTTAATTACAACAAAAAATACACCAACATACAATCGCAATCCAACGCGGCAACGCAGCGAGCGTGATGGGCACCTTTGCGTCGGGGGCGGCCCGGGACGGGATTCAGTAGGTTGTTTATTTTATACATATTTAGTTTATATTTATATTCAAGTTAAGTTTTTAATTAATTTAAAATTATGTTTGGATTATGTGTTATTACTTATTAATAAAAGATGCAGTACATCCAATATTAATTTATTTTTCACCTCAGCAGCTCGAACAAGGGTACTTTGCTGCTTAAAAACAGTGAGCAAAATGCGATTTTGCTCACTGAGTCATTTTGTCTCACTCAGTGAGCAAAATCGCATTTTGCTCACTGAGTGTGTCTCAAGCAGTGAGCAAAATGCGATTTTGCTCACTGAGTGAGACAAAATGACATTCAAGTGACCTTTATAGTCAAATGTCATTTCAACATGCGGGGTCTAATACAAGTTCGATATACTTGGGTTCTATTATCTCTGTCCCTCTAGGTATGTTCTCACTGCTTAGGGTGAAAAATTTTGTGTACTACACGAGATCAAAGTTATTTACATCTCGTGCGCTTTTGAATCCCTTACTACGCTCAAGATTCTAAATTAGATTCACTCGCTACGCTCGTGAATCTATTATAGAATCTTTCGCTTGCACGGGACTCAAAATAAGCACTCGAAGAAATATCAAACTTTGATCTCTTGTTGTACAAATAACTATTAATAAGTATTCGATTTCACATATTTTGTATCACTGGATCAATTTGATGTTGATGGGCATTTATTTGTGTGATGAACACAGATATTTGTTCCTGTCATGGGTGTTTTCTATGTAGGTATATAATATATAATGTATGCCCAGCAGTGGAACGTATATAGGCTGAATTATTATTTTTATTTTATAAATTTGCATTTATTTATATACGTATGTATATCGTCGCCTAGTATCCATTGTTGAAGCTTTGCATAGTTTGGGGCTATGTCGATCTGTGTAAGATGTCCCCTTATATTTATTTATTTTATGTTGTTTTATGTAAATACTTGTATACAGCATGTATTATTGATACGACCACATATATATTATTATCAAAGTGTAGTTAGTAGGTGTAAGTAGACTCAAAGGAATTCACTTTCATAATAATTATATTTTACTAATAAAAATCCTCTTATTTTTCCTTATAGACTTACCTAAAAATATATTAATTGAATCTTATGATTGGACTGATTAAATATAACCCCTACTATTTATTTAACTACTATTGTCAAATAAATATAAGTAGGTATATAAAGAAGGAACTAAACATGCGATGGGTTTATCTACCCTCGTAGAAAGGAACCCTTATCCGCGGTATTTGGGTATCAATGATCAATTACCACGGTAATAGGCGATTTCGACGTTTTAAGTTTAATAATTATTTTTTTCTATATAACTGGCGAAAACAAGTCCAAAAACGAATGAAATATAAATTTCGATGTACAAATTATCATAAAAAAATATGTCTTTGTTCATACAGAGCCAGCTTATGTTTCATTTTTGGCTGTCTTTGTAAAAGTTGCTTAACCCCCTCGTTAATAGGGGTACTTACCTTATGGACTGACACGGCTATTTGTTTTACGTAGAAATCATGTAGAAATAGCAATAAATTTGACGTCCCCTCCCCCGGAAAAATCGGCAGACTGTTCTGTACAGTCACCTGCAATAATATGTTACACAATGAAGGCCGCAAAAAAATCTGACACGACCTTATTCGTAGAGCCATAAGAGCGTGTCACATATTTTTGCGGCGTTCGAAGAGTAACATATTAATGCAGGTGACTGTACAGAAAAACACAGCCATGACGTTTCCAGTTACTAAATGCTCTAAGAAGCGTGTGATTTTGCCAAATGGCCAAATATCGGGCCGTCAGCCTATCATTGGCCCCTGAGCCCCTACGACCGCGCTCAAGAACCCGTTGGCAAAATACACACCGTATATTACAAGCCTTTAAAAACCCGGACACAATACCGGATTAAAAATGCTTCACGCCTACCTGTTCAATATGAGATAAGCCCCGGACAAAGTGAATTGTATAAATTTCACCCTCCTCACGTTCCGGTTGACAGAACCGGTTGATTTGTTCTTAAAAATACGGATGCCGGATCCGGCGTGCTGTGTGCTTAGGATGGGGAATGCTGGGGGTGGAATAGCGTGATGTGCTTGACTTTATCCCATTTCAAAAGAGTCCGGAAGTCGCCAGCAACATTCGTGGCACTATCTCATACTTACCTTTAAACAAGCAATTCTTGTTTATTTAATTATATAAGACCTATCTATATACAGGGTGATTCAGGAGACGTGAGCAGGACTAACACTGCGCATATCGTTCATTATAAGCACCTGTTTCGTATCAGTATTAGTGAGGGTAACGTTAATTTTCTAGTCGTGTTGAAAAAAAAAGTTATTAATTTTTTTACGATATTTATTTTATTTTATTTTATTTTTACACACTCACATGCGTGACATGCGTGGTCACCCGAAAATTAGAATACTAAACTACCGATATTTTGTGTCAAATTGAATGTCATTACTGTCATCACGGTCTGGTTACTTTTGAAAACTCGTATCTCACTCAAGTTTGACAGTTTATTTTCTTCGTAATCAAAATGCCATTAATGGTTAAAGAGGTTTTATGGTTATTAATTAGGTCCTGTAGTTTGACCATGGTTGTTGAGAATTAAATTTGCCCTCACCAAAAAGTTAAAAAATAGGAAAAAGTGTTGTTGTTTCTCCTAAATACGACGGTGATCGATCAATTATCAGTTACTGAGTGTGCAGGATTAGTCCTGCTCACATCTCATGAATCATCCTGTATATATTTATATACCGGGTGTGGGCTGTAACATGAGCAAAACATTTAACTGTAGGCTGTACTCCTCATACTGACCAACATTTGTTCAGCGACTTTTAAAAATAACTTGTGCTTTAATTTTTAATACCTACACTTTAAAGTTTATTCTAAGACGCAATGTACTTATTGCGAATTTTGTTATGTTTAAGGCGTGACAAGTAACGTCAATCACAATGATATGGCGTGGCGATGGCGTCCATTGAAGATAATATTTATTTTGTATGAAAAATAGGGAGTATAAATACTACATAATTTTTAAAAGTTGTTGAACAAAAGTGTCATCGTTTGAAGAGTACAATCTATGTTTTAATTCTTTGCTCGTGTTACAGGCCACACCCGGTATATATTTCCGGGATATCGGAAACAGCTCTAACGAATTAGATGAAATTTGCTATTTTTCGGGGGCGATAAATCAATCTAGCTAGGTCTTATCTCTGGGAAAACACGCATTTTTAAGTTTTCACATGTTTTCCGAGTAAAGCTTGGTCTCCCAGATATGATTTTTTATACGTTTTTCATATAAAATCATGTCTCCGCATGATATTGTAGAACATCAGTTTAATATTGTAAGTTTTTCAACTGTCAATACTTTAATAACAAAACTTTCGTGAGACACAGACATATTAAATATACTAACGTGAGTAACCCGTTCTTAATATATTTAATATGTCAATACTTTGTAGACAATAATCTAAAAGGAGCCATAAAAAATTCTAATCACACTAAGTAAGGTAAAAAAAAACAACAGGTTGCACTCCAGGAGTGCCGGTAGAAGTGAAAACTCAATGACATTGTAACAGTTTTTCGATCAGGTCACGTGTCCGTCTTACGTCTTACGAATCTTACGGTCACGTGACCTGTCGCGAGTTTAACATTTTTTCCCCATCACAAAAAGTGCACAGCGCCGCTAAAGAAGTTTTCACTTCAAAAATCAAACTAGGTAAATACCTACTGGTATTACCTAATGAAAAATACTAAAAAGGTTTTAAATAAATTGTAGGTGATTAAACCCACAATTCACTCGAGAGAAACAATATTTTATGTCACTTGAATAATTGCAATCCACTTACTACTTATCATTTTGATATTCTGATGGAACATTTGATTAATATTACTTTGTTATTTACTTTTAAGTAGTACATTATTTAAAATAGCGATTCAGTAACTAGACTTGATAAGAATGATAAATATTTATTTATTTATTTATTTATTTATTTATTTATTACTATTCGGAGATCCAACAGCTGTTAACATGTTAATAGGTTTTATAAATGTGATACAAGAAGCCAATTACAGGTTCTCACCAGTAAATACAGATTAACAAAAACAATTGGTGGTTAGCACTATTGCACTACACATACATTTCAACGCCAAAGGCAGAGTAGCAAATTTTGAATTCGTATTACTAAAGAAGATTCAAAAGAAATACAGATTAACAAAAACAATTGGTGGTTAGCACTATTGCACTATACATTCATTTCAACGCCAAAGGCAGAGTAACTAATTTTGAATTCGCATTACTAAAGAAGATTCAAAAGAAATAAAGAAAAAACACAGCACAATGAAATTTCACATTCCACTAAGCCATGCTCATTTAAAGAACTCCTCTGTCAGGATACGCCGCACAGTTTGGATGTTGCTGTTGAAAATATCGATGTCATGCTCCTTCGTGAGTTTATTTAGACATTTACTAGCACGTATCAAAAAACTGTTCTGTCTGTAGTTACGCGAAGCATTTGGAACAGCAAGGGGTCGAAAATTTCTTGTAGATTTGGATGGAATACTGAAAGAGAGCTCAGCCAACAACTCAGGGCAATCAATATTTCCGTTTATAATATTGAGAATGTAAACTATGTCTGAGATTTCACGGCGTGTATGCAACGGAATGAGATGATGCTTCCTACAAATATTGACATAGTTGGAGGATGCATAAGGATATTTAAGTTTAATGCAGAGGAACTTGATAAATTTCTTCTGGATGCGTTCTAGTCTATCAATATAAGTATGATATCGGGGATTCCAAATTTGTGATGCATACTCAAGTTTACTCCTAACATATGTACAGTAAAGAATTTTAATAGTTTTAGCTTCAATGAAGTGTTGGGAGCTACGCATGATAAACCCTAGTGTTTTGGAGGCATTAGATATGACAGCATTAATGTGGGAGTCAAATAATAATTTAGAGTCATGAATAATTCCCAGATCTCTCATTAACTGGACTCTTTGCAGCTGTTGACCTTCAATCATGTATGTAGTTGGAATTATGCATCGCTGTCTAGAGAAGGTTAATGTAAAGCATTTGGATGGGTTAAGTTCCAATCGGTTTAACTGGCAGTAGGAAGCTAAATATCTAATCATCATTCTCTTGCCCTTGTCCCATTCACTTGGGGTTGGCGCTGCATCTCTTTCTCTTCCACACCTCTCTATTGCCCGTCATTTCATCATTCACTTGCGTTCGTTTCATATCATCTCTCACACAGTCCATCCACCTTTTCCTCGATTTTCCTTTCCTCTTACTTCCCTCCACATTCATTCGTAATACCTTTCTCGTCACATGACTTTCATCCCTCCGCATCACATCAAAAGTGACGTTATCTATGAAAAGGGACCTTATTGTCGAAGGCGCTTACGCCATCATTATCAATGCTCCGATGTAAATACAATACCGCGCGACGCTCTGCGGCGTAAGCGCCATCGACAATAAGGTCCCGTTTTATAGATAACGTCACAAATATCTAATATAGAAGCGTTAAACCTTGAAGTGACAGGAACCGGCACCCAGACAATTTATGTCAATTAAATTTGATTAATTTAAATTAAATCGAAATTCCAACGACTCTAAAGTGACGTAGTTAGTTATGCCTCTTGAAAGGTTATTCATAATATGAATAAGATTTTGGCAATATTTAAATTTTTGGTACAAGCTTTTATCGCTGACTGTACTTTTCTTACGACAGACAACTAATTACTCATCGAGGCAATTCTAAAAACCCCTAACACAATTAGGTTGCGTTGTTTCATCACAGAGTTCCTATGGCCACCTCCTGTCTCCATCATCAGATCAGTTCGACAGTACCATATTATTGTATTGTCATCAGAACTACATACAGCTGCCAATTTTCATGACGATCCTTGGAAGATGGTTAAATTAGTTACCTTAGATTCCATTACATAGTTAGTTACATACAGGTCGACCTAATAAAAGCTTGCTAAAAAGCGTTTTATTCATATAATTTAGAACGATGAATTCTTAGTATTAAATTTGATCTGTATAATAATCCAATATTACTATGGAATAATATTAACGTCAATAAATTGCTCTGATAATTAGCCTAAGATAATATTACATATAAGTAATATGTATACCATTCATAAGTGCTTGTCGCTTGGCTTACATGAATAAAGTATATTTGTGACGTTCCACGGCAAAAGGTACCTTATGGCGGCTGGCGCTTACGTCGCATAGCGCCGCAATAATATTGGAGCGGCGTTAATAATAGCGTAAGTGCCAACCGGCATAAGGTACCTTTGCCCGTGGGACGTCACATTTGATTTTGACTTTGATGGCGGCGGATAAGCGTCTGGCCCGCTTTGATCTGTGATCGTTTTTAACTGTTTGTACCAAAAATAATTTCAGTTTCACGTTCACGTTTTAGTTAGTCACGTAACACATTTTTTTGTCTGAGTTAACATTACATGCAATGCAAAACACAACATCTAAAATGTACAATGTCCAAGACGTGACTGTCCCATAACGCAACCGATATCAAACACAATAAAAATAAAACACAAATTACAAAAATAATATGGCGTATTTTCTCAGCGATTTCTTGGCTGATAAATCCTTCTGGTTTGGAGTTAGATCACCAAAGGTTTCCCTCGCATAAATAAATAATACATGAACCACATTGTTTTTCCTTTTCCTTCACATGTGCAACTTCGCACAGGAATCAGATTTAACTCAGTAAGCTGACGGTTCTTAAGGGGCCCACTGATTACTAGTTCGTCCGACGACATCAGCCTGTCACCTGTCAGCCTGTGTGTGTGTGTGTGTGTGTGTGTGTGTGTGAGTTAAACGCAATATTTTACAGCTCCGAACGACTGACGGGCTGATGTCCAGCGAACTGGTAATCTCTGGGCCCCTTTTACCCGATCCCGTCACACAGGCGCGTTTTCCGGGCGGGGCGTCAGCGTTTTATATGTAAAAGCGGCGCGCCCCGCTCACGCCCGGCCCAAGCCTTTAGTAAGAAATGCGCCTTCTTCGGACGTTTTTGCTACGTTGTTTGGATTACTGCTACAGGCAATAGAGTAGCGCTACGGATGTAGCTTAACACATTCACTGCCAGCGCGAACTACGTGCTACAAGCGTAACCAATAACATGAGAAAAACTGTATGTAGCAAAAAGCGCTTACCAACAGAAAAAAAACTCGCTTAAAGCTGAAGTGTAGTGCACGTGATCGCGCCATATCAATACTATTAAAATGTGTCACTAACGAAATTGATCCTTTGTTGGTCTTAAATAAATTTAATTTATATCCCAGCTGACCCTTTTAGCCCGTAACGGGTCTTCGCCGTGGCGAAACATGCAGGCGCGATACGTATTCCTAGTTTATTACCAACATTCTGTGTACTGTGGGTATATGTAAATATTACAGGTTAATGGGCCGCGAACGACGCCATTTTTTAATCAATTTCCTCGTATAAGACGTCCCTTTTTTTGTATATTTATTTCAATCCGGTTACAATTTATGTGTGAAAAAATAACTTTAGGTCTGCCTCCTAGCTACATTTTTACGACTACCGAAATATGACTTTATTACACGTACCTACATACATTAACTTATAAACCCCTTTAACCTGTCTGGTGACCTTGTTATATTAAACAAACACAATTACGTCGGCCTAAGTCGCAAACCTCGTAACTCCTCCGGGGGAGTTACGAGGTTTGCGACTATAAGTATTGTTGTCCAAGGTGGCAATTACTAATTTCCTTGAAATGGAGTTACGAGGTTTGCGACTTAGGCCGACGACATGTACCTACAATTAGCCAAATTATGAGAGTGTGCCATTTTGAGTAAATGCATCGTATTTTTAGTCGTTTATTTAATAATAAAGTGTATTAATATACACTGATGTAAATTTGTATTTTACAAGAACTACTTACACATATTTTTACAAATATTTTTAAAGTAAATTTTAATCACCCATAAATCTGGTCACTCATAATCGCTCCGCAGTTTGGCGAATCTCTCTATTTTGGTACACATATTTTATTTATATTTCCATTCCAATTTTCTGATACTTCATTTCGTGCATGGTGTGAAATAATTTATTTCAAATACCTATAGCAAAACATCCGCTTCTTTGACATTTAAAACGGAACAAAACCTCTACCCACTGATCTTGTACATATGACTAAAGCAGGCCACTGACGAGCCTTCCAAATGGATGCCGTTACAATGGATTCATCCAAATGGACGGCATCCTAATATTAAGCATTGTACGTTTTTGACATTCACGGACCGATTTTAGATTGCAGCCACGCTATTTGGACTGTTGGAAGGCTCGTCAGTGGCCAGCTTTAGGTAGGTAAGTACCTAATTTCAACTACGCACGAACCTATTTTCAGAAGCACTTATGCAGCACTTATCCATCCTTATATACTTGGTAGATATTCCACCAATTCGCACGCAGCGCTTTGCTTCTTCTTTCCTTATGCGCACTGCCAAGGAATGGAATTCCTTGGCGGCGTCTATATTTCCGAGTTCTTATAACCCGGCAACCTTCAAATCAAGAGTGAACAGGCACCTTCTGGGCGAGCTCGCTCCATCGTAGGCCACGTCTACGCCTCGCCTAGTCTGTGGCCATGAGTAAGCCCATTCATAATAAAAAAAAGCGAGTTTCACTTCCGTCTGACTGTACTACCCACATTGACTAATACAAACAATTAACTTACTGTACATGATAATACATGGTTTACAAATTTAACTTCATTAAATAGAGAGCTGATTTAAGAAACAAATCTTTGAGTAAAACTCTTTTAACCGATTTTCAAGACTGAAGTGATTCCATAATACCTCCGTGAACAAAGTTATGTACGGAGTTCTAAAATTCAGTCGACGAATTTCGCATTTTAGCTCAGCGTCAAAAGAAGTATCTGTATGAGGTCAGTGTACGTTCGAATTGGCCTGTAAGAATAATAAATTAAGCCAATAATTCATACAGACACAAATTAATTAATTGGGTTTTTTTTAACAATGGTCATCCATCATACAATGGAGAAAAAGGCGAAAGCACAAATATAATAATAGTGATATATTAATTCAGCCTAGGTATATACGTCCCACTGCTGGGCACAGGCCTCCTTTCATGTGGGCTATAATACCCACGCTGGCCCAATGTGGGTTGGGGACTTCACATACATGTGGGTTTCCTCACGATGTTTTCCTTCACCGAAAAGCTAGCGGTAAATATCAAATGATATTCCGCACATAAATTCCAAAAAACTCGTTTCCTACGTACGAGCCAGGATTTGAACCCGTGACCTCCGGATTGAAAGACGGACGTCAGATCCGCTCGGCCACCGCTCAACATCATGATAAAATAATAAAATGTTCTCGGGTCTTTCAATAAATTCATGCGTTTTCTATTCAAAAATTAATGCAAGACATTGTGAACTTCACTTTTAATTCGAGTTCACTTTTAATTAAACATTTATTTTAATTTATAAACTGCTTTATCATTAATACCTTAAAAATGTTGGCACATTTCTGTTTTAATGTGGGAGTAGGGACGAAATAGGAAACAAAAAATTGCTTCGCTAAATTACTGAGTAAATTTTAAATTAAATTCAGGTTACCGGCTATATTATGCCACCCGGCTTTAATTTAAACTTAATTCTTCTTTTCTTTTCTTTTATTGCATTTTATGAAGGATATGATTGTTAGGGTTCCGTACCCAAAGGGTAAAAACGGGACCCTAAAGGCTCCGTCATACAGGCGCGTTTTACGAGTGGGGCGCGCCGCTTTAACATATAAAACGCTCACGCGCCGCTCACGCCACGCCCGGTAAACGCGCCTATGTGACGGAACCTTAATACTAAGACTCCGCTGTCCGTCTGTCTGTCACGAGACTATAACTCGAGAACCGTGATACCTAGGCAGTTAAATTTTTTTTACACATGATGTAGTTCTGTTTTATATATACAGGGTGATTCAGGAGACGTGAGCAGGACTAATACTGCGCATTTCGTAGATTATAAGCAACACTTTCGTATCAGTATTAGTGAGGTTAACGTTAATTTTCTAGTCGTGTTGAAAAAAAAGTTATTAATTTATTTACGACATGCGTGGTCACCCTAAAATTAGAATACTAAACTACCGATATTCTGTGTCAAATTGAATGTCACCACTGTCATCGCGGTCTGGTTACTTTTGAAAACTCGTATCTCACTCAAGTTTGACAGTTTATTTTCTTCGTAATCAAAACTTAAAGAGGTTTTTTGCTTACTAATTAGGTCTTGTAGGGTGACCATGATTGTAGAGGATTAAATTTGCCCTCACCAAAAAGTTAAAAAATAGTAAAAAGTGTGGTTGTTTCACCTAAATACGACGGTGATCGATCAATTATCAGTTACTGAGTGTGCAGGATTAGTCCTGCTCACGTCTCATGAATCACCCTATATATTGTATAACAACAAATACTAAAAACAAAATAAAATAAATATTTAAGTGGGGCTCCCATACAACAAAGTGTCATTTTTCGTTTTTTACGTAATGGTACGGAACCCTTCGTGCGCGGTGCACGGAGCGAGCGCACGCACGCTGGTGCCGTTTTATGTAGAATTCGTCGCACGCGTCCGCGCTTGGTTGCACATACTATTTTTCGGTAACCCGCTCACACGCTCCATCCCGTGCAACTGCGCCAACTAGCGGACGCTCTCGTGATATCGTTACAAAGTGGGTCAAAAAGATCACTGTGTTATGTCTTTCCTGTAGACATAAACAAGAGTTAAGGGCTATAAAGGTTAATTTTCTTATTTAACGCTTATACGTGAAAAGGTCCTCCTTTTATTTAGAGAACTATGATAAAATCATTGCTTACATGCCCACAAGCTGTTAACTATTGCCCACAGGAGAGAAAAATGTACTGTTCGCGCGAACACACTAGTTTTCTTCAAACAATAACGTCACTTTGGACACTTGTTTGACACTGACATATCTAATCCATATCGTTTCTATATCTAGTATTTGACGTATCTCATTGTTCGAATACGGCTGTGAATGGTGTATATAATAAGTGTTCCGGACGTTTGTATTTTAGTTTTTATTTTATTTTGGGTAGTTCCATTTCATAACTTTGACGATAAACAGGAAATCCCACCTCACCCCGTAATCCCTAGTATTTGGGGTGAGTTGGGTTTTCATACAAAGGTGATTTTGGAAGATTGTTGGATCGTTTTTTTTTATTATGAGTATTACTATAGCTCCGTTTTAAATTGGAATACAGTATTTTTGTAGCAGTAGCCTTAAAATCCCATCTCACCCCCCTTTCATCCCTTCTCTCGCCATACATAGCCCAACTCTCCCCGCGAACCCTACTCACCCCATTTTACGGTACTGAACGAATTTTCATGCGCTGTTCACCTATCTATAGAGTGGGTTCCTGAGGTTTAAGTGTGTATATTTGTTAACCCGTGGGAAGCCGGGGCGGGTCGTTAGTTTATTCATAAGGCTTATTGTAAACCCTTTCAACCTTTCTAATTACGTTGTTGTATTAAACATGTGTTTACAATCAGCAATATTATGAGTGTGTGCAATTTTGAGTAATTGTTTCGTATTTCTGAGTCGTTTATCATGAATACAGTTTACTACAGTTAATTTGTAATTTGCTCAAATATTCGATTGTATGGCAGCGGCTTTTGCCAGCGTGTTCGTATGACTCTTAAGTATTTAGGCAAAACATTTATTCATCAAAAATGTAAAATTATAAAAAAACAGAATGAGCAACAACAAAAAGATGGCGCTAGTGCAGAGTGGAGGTAGACGGGGTAGGTAGGGCTGCACCGTCATTGACGCCGAAAAAATGTTGGATGGGTTTGAATTTGTGCCGTGTCCCACGGATACACATGCTGGGGGCACGCATTATCAAAATTATAATTTTGTACCTTAGCCAGCTCATTACTACACTGAGGGATCTGCCCCAACGATCAGCGATGGCTTCACCAAGATGTTTGATGAAGGTGGACATTTGCGGAGCGAAGGCTCCATCGACTCCACTTAAGTATTTTAATTTCGAAACATTATTCACGTCAATTATCTTATTACTGCCTTCGGATCCACTTATCTTCATCTCAAGATCTGTCATCGACAACTCATACTTGCGGTTATAATAAGAGAACATCATTACAAAACGTCTTATATCGTCTCTCACTGTTTCACAAAAACCTACCTTAATATTTCGAAAATAAAGCCCATTTTAAAACAACGATTAAAAGACAGTACGTCTTTTGAAATGGAAATCTTCTAAGACGTATGAAGGCTTGAAACGATTAATTTGTTTTGTGCGTAATTTTGGTGTGCTCGCTTTAAGAGGAAAGGGGATGGCAGTTTCTTCATACAAACGTAGTCCCCGTTTTCCTCTCTGGATATTATGGAAAAGATTTATACATCAAACGCACGGAAATCGCATACCTTCGTTTGGTGCGAGCAGTGTGAGTGATTGTAGCTCTTAGTTAAATAGTTTAGCCTTATTGAATTTGACTAAAAGCTAATTGAATAAACTTTAATATGATGTCCCTTTTGTTTACGTGTTTTACTTATTGTGAACATTGTCGGCCTTTGAAAGAATCTCTTGCGCCCGAAGGTGTGCGATTTCCGTGACGCTGAGTGTATGTTAACCATAGGCTATGACCCGCCGTACGACTTTTTTCATTTTTTAATCATTGTAAAAATTAGAAGCGAGAAACAGTTTAAATACAAATTTTTAAATGCTTCTAACTCTTATAATTCGATAAAGTCAAACGTAGGAGCATACCTATGGTTGACATACTACAAATTGTGTCAAAATATTTTCAATAATATTAATATCCAGAGATGAAAATGAGGACTACGTTTGTATGAAAAGGCGACTTCGCATGGGTCCTCCACTTTCGCCTTAAGGATATTACTTTTTATAATGGATGCGGCTGAAGATTCAAGCATCATAATTCGTAATACTCTATTTTGTACGTGATTATATTTAATTACGCAACCGGGTCTACTGCGATATAATTTCATTGTTTTTATTACCTTAAATTCCAACGTTTCAACTGAGTTACACCAGCTGTACTTAGTCACAGAAAGACGTCGGAGTTTAAGGTAAAAACAATGAAATTACGTATATCGTGGTAGACCCGGTTGTGTAATTAAATATGTGTACAAAACGCGGGAGTTAAAAGTGTTATATTGTACGCGATCATTTTGTGTTGTGTGATCTTCTTTTCAGCTTGGGCAAAAATGCTTTCCTTTCCAGGTCTCAATTCTAAACCGATTATCGTTGATGATGATTTTTTTTGTTGATTTATTTGTTGGATTTTTTTCAAAATGGCGGTGCCATATACATTGTTTCAGTTTTAACCCTCTAATGTATGTTATAAAATAGTTAATATCTGGGAAACCGAGCTTGGCTCGGAAAACATATAAAAACTCAAAAATGCGCGTTTTCCCAGAGATAGGCAAGACCTAGATCGATTTTCCGCCCCCATATAGCAAATTTCATCGAAATCGTTAGAACCGTTTCCCAGATCCCCGAAATATGTAAATAAATAAGAATTCGTTTAAAGGTATAACATTTACGATACAAGTGTGAAAAATAGGAAATTTGCAACGAGTGGCGAAATCGACACGAGTTCTAGCATAAGTAGGTAATTAATTGTTAAGTAACTATGTAACCCTATTCATTCGGTTTTAAATTCGGTGTTTCCTGTACTAAAGTCACACGGAAAAAATGAAACCGGTAACTTTCAGTCCTTGAGCACCGACCTCGCATAACTTACATTTCTGCTCTATCACAGGTAAATCTTACATGAGCTTGCGAGAGACTGGGAAATAACAAAGAATGCTAGAATAAATTATTATTAGGTAAAAAAATATTTAAAATCCTTTACCAAGTTGCGTTAAGGATGACTCACGTTAGACCGGGCCGTGTCCGGGCCGGAGCTTCCGGCGCACCGTTTTCTATGGAAAGCATCGCGTGATCACCTGTCATGGCATAGAAAAGTAAGCGCCGGAAGCTCCGGCCCGGACACGGCCCGGTTTAACGTGAGTCATCCTTTACACGTCTTTGTTTAGATTTTTTATTAAAATTTAAATGAGATTTTCTTGTTGTGCAAAATGTCCCTCCGGCCGTTTTGGCAACCAAGTTTCGCAACCAGTTGTTAAAAAAGATGTAATCATCCTGTTACGCAAGTAGTTGCTCAAAAAGAAATTCTATTCCTGTTTTACATCCAGTTGCCAATGAAGAATAGATCTCAGACACTTAAAACGTAATGTGACTAGTTTAATTGTATATAAAAAATTGTATCAAATATTATTGCGTTCTTAAACTAATTGTAGCAAACATCTTCAGGTACCTAACAGAAATAGTATGAAATACAATTATTCAAAATCCATTTGCAAATTACAAGGTACAGGTACACAGGCGTTTAACGTCTACACAGACATGTAATGTTAGCTATAAAGTACTTATAATGCTACAATTTCATGTCTATACTAGCGACCCGCCGGCTTCGCACGGGTTAATAAATTATACCTCTAAACCTTCCTCAAGAATCACTCTGTTGATAGGGAAAAACCGCAAGGAAATTCGTTCAGTAGTTTTTGAGTTTATTGCGAACATACAAACAAACACACAAACGGACAGACGCGGCAGGGGGGCTTTGTTTAATAAGGTGGAGTGTATAATATTCGTAACATAACACCCTCCTAAGACTCAGAAGCATTATCGTCCGATATGTATTATACCAGTAGTGGCGAAGATCTTCGAGAATGGACTGACAACCCGTCTATCTCAGTTCCTTTTGAACAATAACTGCGTATCAGAACGCCAGTATGCGTATAGACCGGGACGATCTACCACAATGATGGCGCGTGAAGTAGTACGCCTTATACTCCAAGCGCGTGAACGAAAGCTCGAGGTCGCAGTCCTTTTCTGCGACCTCTCGAAAGCTTTTGACGTAGTTGACCACAACTTACTATGTTCGAAGCTCTACCACTATGGTGTTCGAGGACCTGCGCAAGACCTGATGTCGGACTTCATGCGCGACCGGACGCAATACGTAACTGGTCAAAGAGGTAGTCTGAACTCACATGGGCTCTCGACCGCCATCGGCGTCCCCCAAGGATCATCTCTGTCAAATGTGGCTTTCTCGGTCCTTCTCAATGACTTGCCCATGGCGGTAAGTGAGGGCGAGGTTTACATGTATGCGGACGACGTTGCTGCTATCGTAACCGCTCCAACCATTGACCAACTGGAGTTGAAGTTAAACACGGTTGCCGGGCAATTATCGAACTGGTTTAAACATAACGGTCTCATTTTAAACTTAACCAAAACCCAATTCATCCAGTTCGATTTGTCCGGACGCAGGCGTCGCCCGCTGCATGTGGAACTCGCCAGTGGTGTTATTGGTCAGGTCAGTACTACTTCTTTCTTGGGTTTTCATATTGACCAAACCCTAACATGGGAGAACCACATTGAATCCATCTGCGGAAAAATGGGAAGAGCTTGTTTTGCCTTGGGTAGGCTGACTACTGTTCTTCCGCGGCAGGCAGTCCGCAGCTGCTACTATGCCAGCATACAGTCCATAGTACAATACGGGCTTGAGCTATGGGGACGCGCGGCCGACTGGCAGCGTGTTTTCCGGCTTCAAAAACGAGCCGTAAGATCTATGGCTCGAGTACCATGGCATGAGTCGGCTAAGCTACACTTCACCGCCTTGGGTATCGTCACAATGCCGGGTCTCCTAATACTCCAGACAGCCTACACACGGGAGAACCTGGATAAATATCCCAGACGGGGTGAAAAAAGCGACCGTGTAACTCGCTATGGACACAAATTAGCGGCAGTGCCACGTAGTCTAGCCAAAACGGCTAAATCTATACATGTTATGGGCCCCGCTGTATACAATAACCTACCAGTATCCATAACTGATGCGCCTAGTCTGATGAGTTTCAAGGCTAGACTCAAAAATTGGCTGATTGAGCGGCCGTTTTATAGTGTCGAGGAATATTTGACCTCAAAATATTTATAATGAATACCAAATAATGTTAATAATAAAATAACAATAGCAGTTAAATAATGTCACAATAATTGACTTGTTAGTTTACTTAATTCTCCTTTTTTTTTCTCAAATGTATGAATCTTGTATACTTATTTATAAATCTACCTTTAATGTAGTTTAGTCATGTAAGCCTGACCTGTAATTTATATTACCTATCAATAAAATATGAGTATGAGTATGAGTATGAGTGCATTTGTTTTGTTTTTGAATTTGGAATCCTTAGGTTAAATACCTACTCTATAAAAGTTCAAAATAGATTGTGGGTGATGGGTATAATCGTTAAGTGTAGCCAGGCGATAATTCCGTAAATATAACAGATATCAGAAAACTTCAAATTGATATCGAAAGTGCTTTACTCAATGAGTAAAATTACATTAATTACCTTTTTTTAAATAAAAGCAGACATATCCCAAACATTAACTTCAAACCCTCCCATACATTTAGTACGCCGTTCGTTGAAAGACTAGTTTATACGGTCTAGTCATTTCACCGTTATCAAATGATTCATGAATTGTTTTATTTTATCTTCTTATCCATATCAATCAATTATAATTTTCAAGTAATTAATTACACCGCAAATTTTAAGAAAAAGTTAATTTAGGGGGCCCGTCAATGTATCGCACAAGAAGGGCGTCACTTCGAACAACTACTGTAAAAAATAAATGTTGTATAAACGGTAGTTTTATTATTTTATTACAGTTTATTATCGCAAATAATGAAACTCAAGCAGTTTTATCTCTTACAACACCGACGTTCTTTGAGGGGTATTTCTGCTATTATTTAAAAAAGTTATTACCTAATGTAATTTTACTCATTGGGTCACGCACTTTCGATATCAATTTGAAGTTTTCTGATATCTGTTATATTTACGGAATTATCGCCTGGCTAATACACTTAACGATTACACCCTGTATGTACAAAAATTTGATCGCAGGGTCTTATGAGTATACGGTGGCTTATGGAATACGGTGTAGTCAATCTTTAAAAAGAATCAGTCCATATTATGACTTGTCTTTTGCCCAAATGTGCGAATTTTCCCCCGTAAATTTAACCTTATTCACATAAAAAGCATCCCAATCCTGCCGGCAGTTACGCCTTTTTCAACTTTAATTGTATACTCTTTTACTTAAGAAAAAGTATCAAGTAGGCGTAAGAGCCATTGTTCATAAAGTGGGGTGTCACTTGGCCGCTGTTTTACGGCTGTTTCGACATACGTGCGGTGTTTTATGCTATGTACTTACTCGTAATACTACCTGACATATATACTTTAACGTTTCGATTCGGAAAATTAATTAGATTTTTACTAGACTTCAACAAGTAACGATACGGATAATTTAAAGATATTTGTAAGATAGATATGTCAAATTTGACGTTTCCGCGATTCTGGAGGTCCTCTTGAACGATTTCGACAAGTTATGACTTAGATATCCAAGTCACATCTAGTCGATATCTAATGTAGATCTAGTTGATCTCTAAATCGTTTCAAGATTTTGTGATTATCTCGAAATCCGAATAGGCCTGTAAGACTCACACAGGAACAGCTACCTGTAAGCAAGTGAAAAAATTTAGGTAACATGACCAAGAGCGCGTCCGTGAAGGTTGATTTGTTTCGTTTCGCTTATGCTCTGGTTTCCTAGGATAGCGATGCCGTCATATAGCGGCCGTCTCCATACAAATACTACGACATCCATATTTAGCCGTATTATTTAGTATGGAGACGGCCGCTATATGACGGCAACGCTATCCTAGGAAAACCGATCTTTACCGACAGATAATGGGGTCAGTGTGTGATTTGTCTTCATTAGGGTTAGGACTCGGGGTTAGGGCGTGGAAGAATGTATCCTCACTGGAATTTAATGCATTTGCGGAAGTCATTTAAAAAATACCACTTCAATAAAAATATTATTTACAGAGTTAATTGAGTAGATGTATAATACAATGCATTTTAATCTTTTGATCGCAATTCATTATAACAGTTTTAAAGATTCACGGTTAGTTTCACTAGACTTATATATCAAAGACATATGTAACTTCGTATAAGATGAATAAAGTCTAAGGATAAACGTGCCTCGGAAATCAAGAAAAAGTCATTCTCGGATAGATGGCGCACACACCTTTAGCCTATGCTCGGCTAGATGGCGTGACGACACCGTTTCATATTTAACAATTTTAACACATAGATATCAGTGAATGAATATGGGTCAAAATGATATAAAAATAATAAAATCATTTATCCATTTATATACATTTTTTTTGATAATTTTATACGTTTTCATTTTGAGTTTTAGTCGTGTGTCGATAGATGGCAGTAAATTTACTGTGACTACAAAATTTACTTTGACAGGACCCCTCTATACTATCTATTCTCTTTGCTTTTATCGACCGGGATATGGACATTATAGACCGTGATTACGTTTTGTATTGTTTCGACGCAATTAATTAAATATATCCAAAAATATGACGCATACGCCAACATTATAGGTACAATATAGCAAATATACATCAATTTTAAAGTATAATTGTTGCTTACCGAAGCCACGCTATTCATGATGGAAATGGGCAAAAAATTGGTAGAGTTAGGACCAAGAAAAAGTCTGCAGCGATTTTGATAGCCCACCCAGTGCAAGTGTTATTTATACGTCATAATTTCTTAGACGTTTGACTTTTAAAATAACACTTGCACTGCGTGGGCTATCAAAATTGCTGCAGACTTTTTTTGGTCTAACTCTACATAATAACCTTTGTGTAAAAATGTACTAAGATAGCTTTTAATGATATCCACGCTTTTATTATCTCAAAGTTTATGTAAAACGTCAAGTGAAAATCTAGGTCAAAGGTCATTTTATCTAATGTTAAATAGCTTTCGCCTTTAATATCTAATTTATAAGTAAATGCATTTGTTATAAATGCCGTTGACCCTATAGTTCGTTTTTTAGCATTAGAAAAAGATTACGCGATCTAGACGTGTCTTTTAATTGAAAAACGCTTTCAATCAATCAATCAATTCATTTATTTGTCGAAAAGCAGCTTTTGCTTTTTGAAAATCATTAACTTAACTATTAATTATGAAAGCAAAATAATGTAAATAATCGTATATGATTCATAATTGTTGCATATTTGGATAACCTTATTTTTCAAAAGTGTTTTTTCAATAAAATGACACGTCAAGATTGTATAGAATCGGACCAAACAAAGTCTGCAGCGGATTTGATAGCCCACGCAGTGCAAGTGTTATTTATACGTCATAATTTTATAGAAGTTTGACGTTTAAAATGACACTTTCACTGCGTGGGCTATCAAAATCGCTGCAGACTTTTCACGGTCTGACTATCTATACATATAATAAAGCTGAAGACGGTCGAAAGTCTGTACATGGAAGATTTTTGAAAAAAAGTTGGCTGGGGATACTTAGAATTGATAACAGAACACGTTGCAACAGTTTTTAGATTTTTTGTCTGTTTGTCTGTTTATCTGTTTGTCTGTTTATTTGAACGCGCATCACGTGAAAACGGCTGAACGGATTTTGATGAAAACTTTACTAATCTGTCAAGAAAATCCCCGGCCAGGTTATAGGCTATAAAAATTCAACCCCTAAAAGGGGGGGTAGCCACAACAATCGATTGACTTAAGTTTGCCCCTGAATCGTATGGCGCTACTTAGGAAGGAGAGGCAAACTTTTTTCAAATATGTGCTAACACTATAGAGTACCCCGGTAAACTAACAGATGGCGCTGAATTTAATACGATGTGACATAAATAAGACACCGAGGAAGGATTTTGCCAAATTAACTCTAAGTTTAGAAGACCCCTCTTCTAAAATTTCAATCAATCGTACGGATATCAACAAATTAAATTGAATAATTGTGTTGATTTAATAATACAACAAAATTAAACGACAGTAAATTAATCGCCCCTCATTGCACAGTGCCATCTTTTGGGGAGCTGAGTAAACATTAAGTAACCAAGAAAACTAAAAATGGGTTTACATAGTTAAGTAGTGGTAAAATAAACACACATATCAACACGCGTATAATTGCATAAAATTATTTAAAATTATTTATTTTCTCCGTCATGAATTATACCTAATCGTAATTATATCGCATCCATATCAAATCCATATTCATACGTATCGCCTCCTTAAGCAATGGCCACGAAGGTGGGTACTTTGAAAAAAAAACATTGACCTCTGTCATTTGCAGTGCCGGATTAACCCTTTTAAGCAAAATAAGCACTTGCTTAGGGCACCAAGTCTAGGGGGCACCAAAAATTATCGAAATTTTTTTCGCGCTCGCTTCGCTCGCGTTTTCAATAACATTCTAAGATGTTTATGATAAAGGTGACATTCGGGTGGCGCCTGCAGCAGCATTAGGTACTCTGTTGCAACGTTACTGCTGCAGCACTGTCAATTTTCGTGATAAAATGATGTGACTGATTTCCACACTAAAAGTAAAAATGTACAACTGTCTATCAAACTGCGTTTTTTTATATCGAAAAATTGTCGCGCTCGCTTCGCTCGCCTTTTCAATAACTTTCCAAGATATGATAAAGGTGACATTCGGGTGGCATTTGCAGGAGCATTAGGTACTCTGTTGCAACGTTACTGCGGCGGCACTGTCAATTTTCGTGATAAAATGATGTGACTGATTTCCATACTAAAAGTAAAAATGTACAACTGTCTATCAAAATGCGTTTTTTAAATCGAAAAATTTTCGCGCTCGCTTCGCTCGCGTTTTTATGAACTTTCTAACATATAATAAAGGTGACATTCAATTTTCGTGATATAATGATGTAACTGATTTCCATACTAAAAGTAAAAATGTACAACTGTCTATCGAATTGCGTTTTTTTATATCGAAAAATTGTCGCGCTCGTTTCGTTCGCGTTTTCAATAACTTTCTAAGATATGATATAAAGGTAACATTCGGGTGGCGACTGCAACAGCATTAGGTGCTCTGTTGCAACGTTACTGCTGCGGCACTGTCAATTTTCGTGATAAAATGATGTGACTGATTTCCATACTAAAAGTTAAAATGTACAACTGTCTATCAAATTGCGTTTTTTTATATCGAAAAATTTTCGCGCTCGCTTCGCTCGCGTTTTCGATAACTTTCTAAGATATGATAAAGGTACATTCGGGTGGGGACTGGAGCAGCATTACTCTGTTGCAACGTTACTGCTGCAGCACTGTCAATTTTCGTGATAAAATTAAGTGACTGATTTCCATACTAAAAGTAAAAATGTACAACTGTCTATCAAATTGCGTTTTTATATCGAAAAATTTTCGCGCTCGCTACGCTCGCGTTTTCAATTACATTCTAAGATATTTATGGTAAAGGTGACATTTGGGTGGCGCCTGCACCAGCATTAGGTACTCTGTTGCAACGTTACTGCTGCGGCACTGTCAATTTTCGTGATAAAATGATGTGACTGATTTCCATTCTCAGCTGAAATGCAGCAATGAACGTCACTCGATTTACCAAAAAAATTCAATGTAATCTTGATGACCCTAGGGAGAGGGGGCACCATGGTCTAGAAATACTTTGGGCATCAAAATATCTTAATCCGGCCGACTGGTCGTTTGCGGAGTCAAACGATTTGGGACTCGCATTTTATACGCATTACCATGCCTTCCCGAAAAAAATAGAATCATTCGCAAAAGTTTCGCAACGCATTGAGGTTACAAGGGGCACGTGGTCTTCCTCAGGAGTCTGAAGAAGACCACGGTAAGTGGCGCTCTAGCCAGTCAGGCCGCTTCGCTTTCGCTCGCGCGCGTATACCTTACTGTATCGTCCGATATTCACCTACTACTCTGTCGTTTAAATCCTTAGAGAATATAACCAAAGGAGATGCCATGTCTATAATTTTCGGTACAAAATAGTCTGGCGTTTTTTGCGGGGCAGGGGCACTTCAAATGTGTACCTACGTAACGTAAACATAGCCATGTTAGATAAACGTCGGTTGACCATTGGCCGCCTATTTTCGACAGAGGGGAACGCCTGTTAATGATCACTCCGTTTGGTTATATTCTCTAAGTTTAAATCACGTGTAAATTTTGAATAAGGGCGAATAAAACTATTGATTTTGGAGTGTAGTTTTATTTAGTGGTACCTAATTGTAAAATAGTTTATCTGGACTTCGGTCCTCTAGCATATCCATCTGTCAACTTTACTTCAAGTTCCGCCTCCAGGGGAGAGGGAGAGAAATTAGGATTAGAAATTAGCCGCTTACTGACACAGACCGAATTACACGCGGGCGAAGCCGCGGGCACAGCTAGTAGTATAATACCGTTCGATAAATGGGCACCAGCAGAGCTGTCGTCACGGATCACTGACGTCCCTGCAAAATGTCATCGGAGATATAGGTCAACAACACTGAACTACCCGAAAATTGTTTATAAAAATGTTCGGGGTAGACAAAGAAATTGCAACTACCCGTTTATGTTTAATGTTTATTGTCTACGGCATCGCACAACACTCACTCCCGGGTGTGAACACTTGTAGGGTGTTGCTTATATTTCGTCGAACTAAAAAAATTCTATGTCTCACCCGCTTAAATTATTCTCTTTCGCTACGAAACGTGGATTTTATTCAGAATTTTTAATTTAGTTTTAGGGGTCGCTACCGAGATTTGAAAATTTGGATCCTTCATACAAAATGTTTTTATTTTTTGTTTTTTTTATCGTTTTTTTTTAAGCGAGACAGTGAATCAAGGTATATGGAAGCTATTAATATGTAATTCAATAGTAGTATAGTTAATATATATTTTAAATAATTTTTATTCCTGTTTTAGGAGTGCGCACTGCTGAATTAATATTTAGGACGCCTAAAACACGCATAATAAGTAAAAAAAAAATAGTGGTATTATTTTATGTTAAACTGCACATTAATACACCCTGACCCGTTGTCTCATAAAGAAAAAACGAGAAATAAAATAAAAAATAAGTATTAATTTTGTATGGAGGGTCCAAATTTTCAAAATTCGGCAACGACCCCTAAAACGTATTTGCAAATTCTGAATAAAAACCTCATTTGTTTTTTAGTGAAAGAGAATAGATTAAGCGGGTGAGACATAGACAATTTTTAGTTCGACGAAATATAAGCAACACCCTAGTGCAGCGCTCGGCAACCAGTGGCCCGCGAACCTCTCACTTGCGGCCGGCGAGCCTCCCTGGCTATGTTGTATGTAATATTGACAAATGACAATGTTTGATAAAGTCCTAAATATTAACAAAGTGCGGCCCACGTCCACTTCGTTAACTGCTATGTGGCCCTTGGCTGCTAAAAGGTTGCCGACCGCTGCCCTAGTGAACACACGTGTGTGTAAACCCGTTGACATCACTAATTATGTGTAGAAAATGCGAGAGTAGTGTTATAAATACCTATCCAAAGTTTGGTACGTTTTTAGGGTTCCGTACCCAGAGGGTAAAACGGGACCCTATTACTAAGACTCCGTCCGTCCGTCTGTCACCAGGCTATATCTCACGAACCGTGATAGCTAGACAGTTGAAATTTGCACAGATGATGTATTTCTGTTGCCGCTATAACAACAAATACTAAAAACAGAATAAAATAATGATTTAAGTGGGGCTCCCATACAACAAACGTGATTTTTGACCGAAGTTAAGCAACGTCGGGCGGGGTCAGTACTTGGATGGGTGACCGTTTTTATAGATAACTAGACGGGCCCGCAGCTCCGCTCGCGTAAATTAAATAAAGAGTTCGTCTTATGTTTAGTTAAATCCCGACTTTATTATGTATTCAACCCTGCCATGGTTTAAAACTGTGATAGGGATTTCTTATTTGTAGCCGTTATTTGGATAACTCAATTCGCAAATTTGTCAAAAAATGATGTGATTTGATAAAAGGCAAGATTGTATTTTTTCATCTACACATATTTATTTAAAACTTGTTTCAAGATAAAATTATTATTTGTTCTTATAAGCCTAGTTGCAAAAACGTTCATTAGATTAATTTTCGCCTTAAGACGAATATGGACGACCACCGCCCTTAAATCGCCTTTTCATACAAACATAGGTAGTCTAGTCCTCTCGGTCTTGCGATAGCTCTCGCCAGTCGCCATGGCCGAGGTTGAGCACGTCTTGAGCAACTATAGTTACGTCGTTTCAGCGGTACCTAGGACGTCCACTCGGGCGTCTCCCATTTTGTTGTCCCAAGTACCTGCGCTCTCTTCACGGCGTGATCCTCTCCCATTCTCTCTAAGTGTCCGAGCCACCACTGAATTTAGCCGCTTTTGTCTCTCAATATTTCGCCACTATATCGGACCACATCCTTATTTCTATGGCAACAAAATTATATTATTACGATATTTGGCTGACTGCTGACTGTACATTTGCTTATTTTTATCAGGTCGCTCAATAATATCTGAACATGCACTTTAATCTACCTACATAACTTACTATCAACTTTGTATTTTTGGCCCATCTCAGCATTCTTAGCCCGTTCCCCGGACGAATGGCAATGTTTGCCGAAGCCGTGAAAGTCAATCTGAATAATATAACTCAAAAATAAATTTAAAACAACAAAATACAAATTGATAATAATAATATACATAGTAATTACTTTGATTGATAAGAATGATAAGTCATATATGACATAAATCACTCGTATGGGCTCTATAGACTAAGGTTGAGGTTGACAGCACTTTTTATTTGACTTCGTGTAAAAAAACTCAGAAATACCTGTATACCAACATGACAAACATAATTTAGTTTACTTTAACTTACGGATTATTTGGTCTAATCTGTAGCACCGCCAAACGAAAGCAACCGAGAGTTGCCGAGAAATGGCCGATGTCGTAAAATGAAGATTGTTATGAAAATTTCTTTTCCTTATTGTAAATTAAATACGCATCGGAAGCGATAGTTTTTATGCTCTAGTTCTATTCCCATATGTAGATAATTGATTTCAACAGGTTTTTCTTATCATACTCGTACGTGCGTCGTATTCGAGAAACGTGTCAAAAACTTATTTAGAAATTTGTAAGGCGCCATCTCGCTTCTTCCCTCGTTTTTTATCCCGTGCTGGTTTTTCAATTTTATATATATGATGGTACGGAACCCTTCGTGTGTGTGCGAGTCCGACTCGCACTTAGCCGGTTTTTATTATTTATAGGTTATAGGCATTAAAAGTCACGAACCTATGTAGTATAATAGTTGCTACCATACAAGATACAATGGAAGTTACGCTCTTATTCTATTATAAAATGATATTGTGAAATAAAATAACGCAGCGTACTACGTAGGCGAACAACACGCGAACGCGAAGCGAAGCGATGCGGCGCGGGGTGAATCAATCCTTTGAGACCTATAGAAGTGTCGTACGTGGGCGATCTCGTTGCGAACGCGAACGCCTTGGGCCCGCCGCGCCGCGCTGCGTCGCTTTCGCGAGTTGTTCGTGTTCGTGAAATCAAATTGAGCCAAAATTAATGATGATGATGTTGATACTTTCACGGGAACTTACGAACGTGTCTTGCTATTTCAGTCAATTTCGGTACAAAAAGTACTCACATTGACTGACCTAGCCTGACAAATACGAACGTTTCCGAGAAAATACGATGGAAAACAATGCACAGTACATATTTACGATTTTTTCAACTTTCTTTTTTCTTTCCAGAAAATGCTGCCTTCTCGAAAGTGATTCATGCTTTCCCTCTCCGACCTTGAACTATACAACGTACGATGGAACAGCACAAACCTCACCATACTTACAGGCGACGTAGAAGAAAACTCGACACAACCAACCCTAACAGACACAAAGTGTAACAGTAATCTAACTGACTGTGAAACGGCGTACGACACGTTCGAATACGGTGTGGTTGTGCTACTGTTAATGCTCATAGTTGTGACGGTGATCGGCAATACGTTGATCATTTCGGCCGTTGTGACGACTAAACGGTTGAGAACTGTGACCAATTGTTTTGTGACGAGTTTGGCGGCCGCTGATTTGTTGGTGGGGATTTTTGTGATGCCGCCGGCGATTGCTGTGCATATAACGGGTGAGTTTTTTTTATATAACGTGTCCCTTGTTTTTTACAATGTAAATTGGGATATGGTTAGACCAAGAAAAGTCTGCAGCTATTTTGATAGCCCACGTAGTGCAAGTGTTATTTATACGTCATAATTTCATAGAAGTTTGACGTTTAAAATAACATTTGCACTGCTAGGGTTACAAAAATCGCTGCAGACTTTTCTCGGTCTAACTCTATTTGCCCGGGGATATATGGGGCATTATCTACGAAAAGGGACCTTATTGTCGATGGCGCTTACGCCGCACAGCGTCGTGCGGCATTGAATTGATATCGGAGCATCGTTAATAATGGCGTAAGCGCCATCGATAATAAGGTCCCTTTTCATAGATAACGTCACATATGTAGTTGTATTACTGGAACCAAAAAAAAACTAATATTTAAAATCGTTTAAAAAGGTAATATTATTAGAACAAATTAAATTATTTTCAGAAAATATTTTAATTTTTTTTATCAAGTAGAACCACTTCTATATAAATATACATATTCATATATTTCAGTTTAAATTAAAAAAGGTATCTCTTGGATACTCTATAGGCGATTGTTTCCCCTATCAATCAATCAATCAATCAATCAATATATATTTATTTCAGACCAGTCAGTCTTTTTTTAATTACAGTCCAATACTCGTACCATGAGCATCATGGTTACATCTTCAGTATCTTTAAATTATGATATAAATAATGTAATAATGTCATTTGCTTAAGATTAAGTTATGAGCAGTGATCGGCACGACCCGTGTCGCACGGTGTCAATGACCTCAATCATTATGGTAACATGGATATGCCCCGAGATTTCGGTCTTTTTAGGAAGTCAGTATTTCCGATTGTAGTATATAAAGGTATTCCACACAGGAAGATGAATGATTTTTACCATTTAATAAAACGACATCAAGTTCAAAATAGGTATATAATCACATAGTAAAATGATCATAATTTTTATCAAATGTTCGTACAATAAAAACTTATAATGTAATTAAATTATAAACTAATGCCATAAGTTAACAAGAATTAACATTAATATATAATGTATAAATCAACAGTACTTTACTATTTATTTTTCATTTGTTCGTATAAAATTATAATAATACATCATAATTTTTTCTATGTTTTCTATTTTTAATCTGTTTCTCTTAACATCTAAAATCCACTTATATGCTGAAAAACTTATTTCTACTTCTACTGATGTAAATGGAGCGAATTTATACAAATATTCTTCAATGATTGCGGATTCATTCGAAATATTATCTGCATAATTTCTAACTTTATCTAAATCAGGATTACGCATCATGACCGCCTCTGATTTGGCTTGTATAATTAAGTTGGAACTCCAATTAACTACTGTGCGAACTAGTGTTGAGTCGCTCACTCGTGAGGCACCTCATTTGTACCACTCATTTTGTTAATTTGTCGCAGTACTTCATACCGCAAAAATGTCTTACATCACTCCTCTATTCATTTTACTCATTTACTCGCGCGCATCACAAACACCTCTTGCCACACAAATCATTCACACACTTCAAATTAAAAAAAACTCTTATCCTTTCAATTTCACTCGCGACCTTCAAAACTCATACGCTCCTCATAACCTCGCAAGAGAGTCCCTGGATCGCGCGAGGCGCTCGAGGTGCTCGCCCGCTCGCCGACACTCAAAACTCAAATGAAGAAACGAGTAATGGACGTAATGGTCCACACTGTCAACTGCCGAACTACAAACCTTATTGCAACGACAAAAGGTCCACCGAGAAAAGCATTGAGTTTGTACCACTCACCGCCTCTCTGTGACATGAACACCTCAATCCTTTCAAAATGAAACAATGAATTAGAAATACCCAAAGAGGGAGTGAGACAGACACGCGCCGTACTTCAATATCGCCTCGCGTCACCACCGAAAATACGTTAAAAATTAAACACGAAAGACAACAAGCGTAAGCGCTGCAAGCTTTCATACATCTTACGCCTTTTTGATCCTAACTTACGTGTCAAAATGGCGCGAGAAATCAGTCTCAAAACGAATTTCGACGTGTTGCTTCTCTGTCGCACTTGTAAATTCGTACGTAAGTGTGACAGGAAGGCAACATGACGAACTTGGTTCGCGGTACGCCCTCTGTATACCAGGCGGGCATTTACGAAGCTTGCTTAGAAACAGAAATCCCTTAAGTAACTTAAATATTATTGAAATATAATACGGTAGCGTACACAATTTATGATCATTTCAATAAGTTTCAAGTTTATTAAATAAAAAGTAAGTATAATATTCATAGGTAAAATAAAAATGTAGATGTAAATTATACCGATTTGAATTTGCAATACTTTTTATTAACATTCTTTGTAAACAAACGACTTCGAACTGTCAAGTTATGATTATGACATATTTATATTTATTTTGTTCGTACTTCGTTCACTACCTAGTTAATTTTAGTTCTCTAATACCTAATACCTAGTGATAATTCTTATAATCATAACAAAATATGGACATAGTTTTTGCCAGTAAATATACCCGCGGATCTTCCTTGGTGCCTTTTGCATGAAAAAATGAAGTGTAAATGTAGCCGGTGCGGCAGGCGCGAATGGTGCTTTGTTTATTATCATATTGATGATATTACTGTTAAATTATCTGAGGTGGTAAGTTAGTCACTTCTATATAATAATGACTAGTGAAAATATTGAATTTGTTCTCCTTAGTTTGTTAAAAATGTGGTAGTTTTATGGTTAATAGGTACTTATGAAATATATCACTACATATTATAAAACAAAGTCCCCCGCCGCGTCTGTCTGTTTGTGGGTTTGTTTGTATGTTCGCGATAGACTTAAAAACTACTGGACGGATTTTCATGTGGTTTTCACCTATCAAAAGAGTGATTCTTGAGGAAGGTTTAGGTGTATAATTTGCTAACCCGTGCGAAGCCGGGGCGGGTCGCTAGTGATTATTATACTTAAAATTATATCAAGTAGCAAGGAGGAGGTCTAAACAATCTAACAATAAAAAAGAGCTACATTAGAACAAGTTTCATAAAAGCAGCAAATTAAGTTAGGTACTTTATGTTCTTAGTTTGATTCTAAAATTATCTTTCTCCTAAAAGTTCTATTCTTAACCTCCAGAATTGCACTCCAATTAAATATTACTACTTATTTATTTATAAAGGAAGTGATGAATACATAAATATGTATATACATTAAATATTTTTGTCGCCGTTGGAGTTAATGGAATAGTCGACGCTGAATATATGCTAGTACCTCACCTCATTTGAAGTAAGACATTGTAACACCTCATTTTAGAAAATGAGGTACTCATACAAACTCATTTTAAATTGATGTCCTACCCATCACTAGTGCGAACTTCGTCAAATATTTCTAAGGTATCAACAATTGTGGTATCGCGATGTTGTAGTCTTGTTAAGGCAATTTCGATTATTTGAAAATTTCCGTGAATATAAATTAAATCCCTTCTTGTGTTCTGCTTCTTTAAGATATCTTTTGCTTTTTTTATCGATACTGCATCACGAGCGTTTAAACGTTGTAAAACATTATATTTTATCTCATTGAAATATTTGACAAAGTACGACACTGCGGAAAGCCAAGTGCCCCATCTGGTTATGACAGGTGCAGGAGGCAAAGGAAGGTCTGGGTACATTTCTTTTAATAGTTTCACCCTACTTGGGGATTTCAAAAATATTTTTTTTATGTTTGCGATCTATCTACATCTGTATGTTGTGATCGTATTTGTTCCGCAACCCGATGGAGAGCATGAGCCAAACACGTTACATGCTTCATTTTGGGATAAACTGATTTTAAAATTCGCCCCGCTTTCAGCATATACGCGACACTATCTGAACAAATGCAAAGGACATTTTCAATGTTATTTTCATAAGATTCGCCCCATAAGTTTTTTAAACAATCAGTTACAAAATTTGCAATGCTTTCACCATTTACCACATCCAACATTTTGCACGCTAGCAAGTATGTCTTCTTTGAAGTACTTGAATTCAGAGGCTTTACTATAAAATGAACAATGTATCTTCCAAGAAAGTTCGTGGTTTCATCCAGTGATATCCACAATTTTTTAATTTTTCACTTCACGTTTATAATAGTCATCTTGCCTTCATAAAACTTGTCCAGATGTCTTCTGATTGTTCTCTCGCTAGGTAATTTTTAAAAAGGCATCTTAGCACAAGTGCAGCATATATACTTTTGTAAAAAATTTACAAATGCCGGATTTTCTATTTGTTGCCATGGTATGTTGCAGAGAATAAGGAATTCTATCAAATCATCGTAAAAGTATTTAGGGTCATTGTCGGATGATCTGTTGTGCAAAGGCCCTTCAATGTGTCTTTTAACTGAACTTTGTCTACATCCAAAGTTATTTCCACATTTCGTACAGTATATCAAACGTCGCGTCGACTCGTACATCAATTCAGGGTAGGGTTCAATCCAACTATAAATGGTTGCTTCTTGAGGAAAGGTCCGAGTTCTCCTACGCGTCATATTCAGGACACCAACGAGCAACAGTTCACTTTGTCCAATCAGCAGCCAATAGGAAGTCCAGTTAGTGTAACATAAGAGATTATCGAGTCCGTAAAACAAGCCAAAGTCGTTGAAATAAACACTGAGATAATAAGGAACTTTAACAACACGTGCGAACTTAATGAACCGAGGAACATATGTAAACATATTTGCCATTAGAAAAGGATGGCATTAACTCTTTATTTAGGCATTTCAATTAGCCGTCTTTTTTGCACCGCACCAGTTTAAACAAACGCAAACAATAGAAAATTCGCAAATGACCTTCGATAAGCCAGGTAGTCGGTCGAAGGGTTTAGTTGCACTTGAAATGGTTACACCGTTTTAACACTTACGTATTTTGTATGAGTGCAAAATTACGAGCCGCTACTTAATATTTCACAAACTGTCAAATTGAAATATTCAACATTCGAAATATATTAATTTTTTATTTAATAATTAATTATACATTTTATAAGCTTATTTAACATTTTATCGTATATTTGCAAATATATATCATACAATAAAATTATTGTATTTAACAAAATCACGGAGTTATGTTATAATCTAATCATGTCCATATTATGATTTCTGCTCGCAATCCCGCGGTGCGTCACGGGTCGTGCCGAATTGCCGATCACTGGTTATGAGAAACCAGTCTGGCAAGCGTAGGCCTATCACAGCAGGGGCGCGACAGTATGTAGCCCGCAAGACCAACTACCCATCTTTATAGCTGTAGGAACGGGTAGTCTTATCTGGCGAGATACTGTCGCGCCAATCATGTGCTAGCCCGGCTGTCTGTTAAAACGCGACAGGCGGATTATGCCTTAAGCGACTCATGTCACATTTTGAATATACTGGAGGGAAACACAGTACCTAACCTACTTCAGTTATTATGTTCATTAAAATTACAAACTCCTTTTCTTCTAAGTCTGTAACAAGGCAATCCTAAAATACAACCTTATTTGTAAATGCGAGTACATTTTCAAACTCGAAGGGAATGACACCTGTCATTTCAATACATGTAATTTTGCGAGATATTATGTTTTTATGTTATAATTTATTATGGTGTCATCCTATCCTATTGAGTTAGAAAAATATTATAATTAGCAGTGACACTTGAAACTTTACGTTCAAGAATTTTTGGAGTGAAAACTTCTTTAGCGGCGCTGTTCACTTTTTGTGATGGGGAAAAAAATGTTAAACTCGCGACAGGTCACGTGACCGTACGATTCGTAATACGTAAGACGGACACGTGACCTGATCGAAAAACTGTTACCATGTCATTGAGTTTTCACTTCTGCCGGCACTCCCGGAGTGCAACCCGTTGTTTTTTTTATGGGTCTTCAATCGCAAAGAGTACCATTTTGTACAATTTGGAGTTGAATCTCTAGGTCCATGGGGTCCCAGTGCGCAAAAGTTGTTCGCAGAAATCGCGAAGCGTCTGGTTGACGTAACTGGTGACCGAAAAGCTGGCGGCTTCCTCGCACAACGTATCAGCATTGCGATACAGCGAGGAAACGCCGCCAGCATCCTAGATACAATGCCTCAAGGGACTATTTAAGATTTAAGCTAGTCATTAATTTAGTTTTGTAGTACCACTGTATAAAATAAATATATCTTTTACCTATCTATACAGTACCTACATACGCGCTTCAAATCCGCTAGTCTGACTTCCTTAATTGTGGTTGTTTAACGACATCCAAGAACGAATATATGGTAATTTAATTTTCTACTACATTATATCGTACACATGTCCAAACAAGTCCAAAGACAACATACGACGTCATTTGCAGTCGACCGCGGACTCGACACAGATTTATGTCGGACGACTTGAAATATGGTCGACTTGGCTACTGTGCCGGCTTGAAATTTTAAAATAGCTTGTGCTTGGATAAATTGCAGTTTGTTTTAGTTAGTTTCTACTGTTTCTAGAGAGAAGAGCGGGGAGAATAGAGTTAGTTTTTCGACTTGAATCGTCTTTAAAATTAATAAAGGATCATATTCTGTAGGTAGGTATATAGGTATGTAAGGTATTTGTAATATGGGTCTTGTTGCCTGATTTAAAATGTTAAATAAATAATAATAATAAAATCACGAATGGTCTATAGCAGCTGTCGGCAACAAGCGGCCCGCGGGCCGCATGCGGCCCGCGAGCCCCCCTGGCTATTTTGTATGTAATATTGTCAAACAACAATGTCTGATTAAAGTCACACATATTAACAAAAGTGCGGCCCGCGGCAACTTCCCTAACTACTATGTGGCCCTTGGCTGCTAAAAGGTTGCCGACCGCTGGTCTATAGGTAAGTATTTCATATTTTAGTTTCAGTTGCACATCGTTACCCTGCATACTATGGTATGCATACGATGATATGATATGGTATGGCAGTATAATTTCGGTATAAAATAGCAAGTTATACTTAAGTATAGCTTAGCTGCGTCACGAGCAAAAATTTTAACAGAAATAATTTTTCAGAGTAATTGTGGTAAAACGTTAAATACCTTTCTATTTTATTGCCTTCTAATTAATTACCGTTTTTTTCTCGCTTTACACAACCTGATTTTTTTTTCCGGTGTTCAAACGATATAAATAATGATAAAAAAATTTAAAAAGTCACGCATGAGGCATGAGACTAATTGCAGTTATTATCAGTCACGTACAGTCGGTTCCCTAACATAAGTATCCACTTTTCTACACAATTAGTACGTAGTAACTTTAATTAGTACCTAACATGGGTACTTCAGTTGGGAACCGACCGTACTTACCTACTTACTGCTGTGTGCTGAATTGGATCTTGGCCTCCGACACCAAAGCTGGCCTCCGACACCAAAGCTGGCCTCCGACACCAAAGCTGGCCTCCGACACCAAAGCTGGCCTCCGACACCAAAGCTGGCCTCCGACACCAAAGCTGCCTATGCTATGATATCCTATCCTATGACAAAAGGACGTATTTTCAATGAAAATTTAATGCAAATACCGCTTTTGTCCAAAGCCGTTTCTGTCTAGTAAACGGCGCCGAGTTTGCTAACGTCTTTTTGCACTTCGTTTCTCCAGCGGTACCTAGGGCCAGGCGTCAGTCACGTAGCGATATAAAATGGTGTTATGCTAAGATACCCCTATAAATTTCTGGAAGACCACATTTATCTTTGGTAAGTGATTCCACTGGAATTAAGCATGTAGGATAGCAGAGTGACGAAGGTCTGAAATCCCAACTTTATATGCAAGTACTTATCTAATACCTATAAACAAGTAATTCTTGTTTATTTATATATATATTTCGGGGATCTCGGAAACGTCTCTAACGATTTTGATAACATTTGGTATATGGGGGTTTTCGGGGCCGAAAAATCGATCTAGCTAGATTTATCTTTGGGAAAACGCGCATTTTTGAGTTTTTATATGTTTTCCGAGCAAAGCTCGGTCTCCCAGATAGATATAATTTGAGTCGCGGAGAAGGACATAATTTTACTATGGTAGTGTTTATCACGGAAATCATACCTTAAGGGATGAAAAGGTCATGGAATTTATACTACGAAAGTGGAATAAGATACCAATTCAAGGAAAAATGAAAATCACCGCTTCCAACAGGACTTGAACCTGCGACCTTTGGAAAGACCGAGATTTGGTATATAGGTTAATAGAGGTACGTAATACTTTTTTGAAGAGACCTCAATTCTGAGCTTAGCCCGGTTTCCTCAAGATGTTTTCCTTCACTGAAATAGCAAAAAATATTTCGTATATAAGTTCCCAAAAACTCATTGGTCCGAGCCGGAGTTTGATCCCTGCTTATTGTTCAGACCATCAGCTTAGTTTAGTAACCCAAACAAGTTAGCCAAAAGTTTACCGGCTGTAAAATATAATGAGGTCCATTTTAGCCCCACTTGAGCGATTCTTTAATTTTTTGGCATTTTTATTTATTGTGACCTTTTTGCCACTTTTGTGTTATTTCTACTCAGAATTACGAGCTCTTTCGATCCTAATGGGATAAAAAATGTCTCAGAGTTTTTTCCTATTGTGTTACCATTTCCCCATACACTTTGTATGGCTGTAACAAAAAGGAAGGTTTGAAAAATGTATGGAAATTTTAGGACACTTTTTTTCTCCTATAAGGATGAAAAGGGCTCGCGATCCTGACTAGAAATAACACAAAAGTCACAAAGGTCACAATATATAAAATGGCAAAAAATAAAAGAAACGCTCATATTTCCTCTTGAACAAATCCTCCAACGCTTTCGTTTGAGTAAAGCACTACAAGTTTATATTAAATAAAAATTAATCAGCTGTAGCTTAATCTACAATGTTACTTTCACTTTATTAAATTGTACAACGGGAATTAATCGCGTATTTAAGTTTTAAGGTTTACTTCCGACGTTTCGAGGACGGCGTTGTACCGTTGTACAATTTAGTAATGTGTAAAAGTTTTTGGCAAAACTTTCATTTTTGGTACAAGCTTTTATCGCTGACTGTACCTTTCTTCCCACAGGCAACTAATACTCATCGAGACAATTCAAAAAACCCCTAACACAATTAGGTTTCGTTGTTTTATCACAGAGTTTCTATGGCCACCTCCTGCTTCCATCATCAGATCAGCTCGATGACACCATAATATTGCATTGTCACCCGACTTACGTATGTATGCAAAATTTCAGTTCAATCGGAAACCGGGAAGTGGATCAAATTTAACTTGAAAGATTTGATTACAGACCGACAGACAACGGGACAGGTGAAAGTAAATAAAAGCTTGTAAAAATCGGGCAAGTTTAAATCAGTGTTTCACTTTCACTTGTTTTGCAGTTTGAGCAAACTTTTGGTAGGTAATTTAAGCTTTAATTAAGGGTAAAACTGGGATATATCCCATAAGTGACTTACTATTTATAATCATTAATGTATATTCTCAAATCACTTATATTATCATTCATTACACAACACATACCTTTGAGTTTGAGGGTACAGATGTGGTGCATAATTGTTTCCATCGTATTTTCTCGGAAACGTCGTATTTGTCATGCTTGTTCAGACAACCTCAGCAGTGTTTGTACCGAGACTGACTGAAATAGCAAGACATGCACGTTCGTACGTTTCCGTGAAAATACGATGGAAAATAATTATGCACTATTTGGCTACGTACTTGTAACTATTACATACAGAACCAAAGTAAGCAATCGTATTCTGATTTTAATGACATGAATTAGATCTGGATTTCTTCAGTGGCGGATTTGCAGTCTTTGTCGCCCTAGGCCCCAGGCTCTGAAGCCGCGCCTTTCTCAGCACCCATCATACTGACTACATTTTGAGTTATTTCTTGTTATCATCAGCGAATTTTTTGTCACAATTTGCCGCCCCCAAAAAACTTGCCGCCCTAGGCCCGGGCCTACTTGGCCTTAGGGCAAATCCGCCACTGGATTTCTTCAACCATAAACGTTACTTTTGACACGTTAGTGTAATGTTAATATCAAGCCGCGTAGCCAACATGCCAATCGCTATCGCTCCATAGCGAACGAAACGCAACTGTCACTATCACACTATTATGGAAGAGTGATAGAGAGACACAAAGCGTTTCGTTGTCGTAGCGATAGCGATTGTCACCTTGGCTAGGCCGCCAGATCCATAACTAATCCAGATCTAATTTTACCTGATCTGGTTGACGTAACTGGTGACCGAAGAGCTGGCGGCTACCTCGCACAACGTGTCAGCATTGTGATACAGCGAGGAAATGCCGCCAGCATCCTTGGTACAATGCCTCAAGGGCCTATTTTAGATTTAAGCTAGTTATCAATTGTTTAGCAGTACCACTGTAAGTATATATCTTATATGTAAATAAATGATCATTATTCATTTTATCTACTTACCTCTAAGATTCGCACGTGTCTTTGATATATTATTCAAATTTAATATGTTTATGTAAATAATAAATACATCCCTCTAAGAAACAAATCAATTAACTGTTATGTATATATAAACACGTGGATCATTTCCGCGAAAATAAACATCTGTGTCCCCTTTTCCCCAATGGCATTATACTTACAGGGTGGAAAGATAAGTCGGGCCCTGGAGGGAAACTACCTTAAATCCTTAAGCTGGCTCATTTTACTTAAAGGAGACATTCCTTTATTTTTAAAAAGAAACAAAACTGCATATAAAGATTTTTCTGTTTTTTCTTCATTTTGGCTTGTCTAAAAAAATCTTGAGTACTAAATATTAGATATTATGGACATTTTGTACGACAGACGAGTGTAAGACCTAATGTTTCTTGGAGAAATGTTATCATTATCATTAACTGTATCGACTAGTAGAATAACATTGCGAGTTTTTATTTTTTGGAATTTTAAGTCGGTTCGAGTCCCGGGCGAGGCAAGCGAGTTTTAGAAAATCTTTGAATGCAGTTTTGTTTCTTTTTCAAAATACATAAATGAATGTCTCCTTTAAGTAAAATGAGCCAGCTTAAGGATTTAAGATAGTTTCCCTCCAGGGCCCGACTTATCTTTCCACCCTGTATATATTGTGAGGGTATTTTTGCTTTCATTGAAACATATTATAAGGGCGAATGACTGATATTGATTGATTTGTTTATTTGCTAAGTGAAAGTCAATGCCAATGAATAAGTAATGTTGTCGATCCACATAGGCACGACGCAATAAAATAGGTACTTCATCATCATCATCATCATCATCAGCCTACTCTCGTCCACTGCTGGACATAGGCCTCTCCTATTATTGCACGCCATTGAGCACGATTTGCGGCAACTCTGATCCAGCTCTTGCCAGCTGCCTTGCGAAGGTCGCATCGCTCCATCTAGTCTGAGGGCGTCCTACGCTACGTTTGCCGATGCGCGGTCTCCACTCGAGAACTCGCCTACCCCAACGGTTAACGGTTACTTCACCTTATAACAAAAATAAAAACCGACTTTACAAAACAGTGTAAGGTGTGTTGGGGTAATACCGTAAGAAATTCGGTTACGCCAATAGGTTTTATTTCTTCATTTTGACAACAATGTGCAAAACTATATTTCGCGCCTCGGCCGCCATGTTCCCTCCACCGCTCAGTGATGTCGGACGGACGTGAGCTACACGCCATTAAAGATAGACGGAGAGCTAGCTACGGAAATAGGTTTGCAATTTATAGAGCAACGAAATCCCTCTGTTAGTGTGCCACACTATCATTATTAATTGAGTCGGGCGCCTGGCAGCTGTTCAGCGGTGGGTGTGACAATGGTTGGGCAACAAAGGGGTTGTAAAAACAATTCAAGGTGTGCAATTTATAGAGGAACAAGAGAGCAAGGTAATTTTGGTCATTATCTAATGAACAAATATCGTATTTTAATGTGGTACCTATTTGATTTGTAACGAAAACTTGAATTTAATTACATAATGATGTACCTAATACCTAATTGATTGAATGATTGAATTAATTCAGCATTTAAGAGAATTTTTTTTAAGACTAGGAAAAACAAATAATTTTAAAGGATCCAAGCAATTGTAAGATTACTTACTTGCTAGATGGGGCATGTATATGAACTCAATAGGTACTATTCTTATTTATTTAAGTGCGCAACCGCTCATTTGGTTTTAACTTAGATGTACCTACATTCACGTAAATTACCAAATATAATTCAAATAATAGATTGTCCGTCTGGGTATTATAATATAGATGTAAGTAGATAAGATTACTCAATAAACGCGGGTAGATGTAAGATCATTCTTGCAATACATGAATACTCCTAACGGTTGTGTGTCCTTGTGCTCCTGAAAATATAATTATCCCAAGGGATTTACTGGGGACGTTGCAGTTAAGAATGACGCTAGACCCGGCCGTGCCCGGGCCGAGGCGTCCGACATGTCATTTTAATTTAATTTAATTTTATGTGAACAAAGTAGGTACCTCTATGTTGCTACCGTATAAAGGATGACTCAAGCTAGACCAGGCCGAGGCCGGTTCGGAGCTTCCGGCGTCGTTTTCTATGGACTGCACAACGTGATCACCGAACAGCCATCATAGAAAATGACGTCGGACACTCCGGCCCGGGCACGGACGGTCTAGCCTCATGCCGCCTAATGTATATTAGGATTTACACTCAGTTTCGATGCAATGTCAACCTTAATTAAAAACAAAGTAGGTAGCATTTCATTTATCTCGTAAAATTTTCGAACAAATGAAATTTAACCCAACTGAAAATGTAACAAGATTCTAAGTTCCTTGGCTATAATTTTCTATGTTGGGCATGCAGCATGAGGCGTGAGTTATCCTTTATTTACCCAGAAAACTTCCATACAATCCGCTGCGGTTGCAGCTTGCAAGCTCCAGACGCTAAACTTCCTACATTGTTTCACAAATTGGGGCAATAATTTGAGTTCAGCGAGTTGGTACTTTTAGATGAGGTTGTGCATCGAAATTTGCTCAATTTAGTTCTTGGATGTCGTTTAACAACCACAATTAAGGAAGTCAGAATAGCGGATTTGAGCGTAGGTATGTAGTTAGGTACTGTACGGACTACGGTCCAATTGAATTATAGGGACCGTGCGCGTTCTGCCATCTTGTGGCCTGAATCGGAAACATTTGTGCACATGTACATTGCCAAAACAAGTGCTACTATCTTACCGTTTTCGTCGGTAGGTTTCCTTGTGCGTAGGTTCTCCCATCTTGTGAGGTACATCGGAAGCATAAACGACACATTTACGCCTCGCGCCATAAATCTGACGGCTCCTATGCTGCCCTCTATAGTTCATGCACGGGGCCTATATTATAACTATGGATAGGTAAAAGATATATTTATACAGTGGTACTACAAAACTAAATTATTAACTATTATAGTTCGTTTTTTTAGCATTAGAAAAAAGGTAAACAATCTTGAAATGTGTCTTTTAATTGATGAACACGTTTTAAAAATAAGTCACGGCATATATGTAACAATTATGAATCTAATACGATCATTTATATTCTTCTGCTTTCATAAGTAATAGTTACTAATTATTAAAAAGCGTTTTTAAATTAAAAGACATGTCATCGATCATTAAAAGATCTCTTACCTTCTTTCTAATGCTAAAAAAACGAACTATAGCTTAGTTCTAAAATAGTCAATTGAGGCATTGTACCAAGGATGCTGGCGGTATTTCCTCGCTGTATCGCAATGCTGACACAGAATAAATAATAGTACTATAGGTACAGAAGACTCACTCTCTAACAAAACGCGTCTGTTACGATCAGCACAGATATGGCCGCTAGGTGGCGACAGCGCCACGCCCGGCTTATGGCGAACCCCAAAATTGGGGCCTAACGGATGTACTTTTAGCTACCTGTAGCGGCTGTAGCAAAGCGACGAAATCGCGGAGTGAGCCACGCCTGATGCTGATACGTTGTGCGAGGTAGCCGCCAGCTCTTCGGTCACCAGTTACGTCAACCAGACGCTTCGCGATTTCTGCGAAAAACTTGTGCGTGCTGGGAACCCATGGACCTAGAAATAGTTTATACGCGCTCCAAAATTGAAATGCATTGGAACGTGACAGGCATGATGGCAGATGATAAAAAACCGACGATCTTAGCCCTTAGCCCTACAGTTTATAATATATATAGTAAAGTTGTGTTCAAATCATTTCGAACACCCAGTTAATATTTTTTTCACCACACCAGCTGGTAAAGGCTCCGTTGATTATTCTAAAACTGATTAGAAAGTTGCATTTTATTCACATGGGAGCCAAAGTAATCAAACGCAAATTTTGAGTTGTTTTCTTATGTATGCTGGTAGAATTGACTTTTAAATGATAAATTAATATGTTTCACTTTTAATCGATTTGAATTGATTTTGTTTTATAATTTACACTTACTATTTTCCTTGTGTTGGTGTGGTGAAAAAATTTGTGTTTCACTCAGTGGCAAAATTTGTTTAACCCTCGTGCATTGAAACTCTCGCAACGCTCATGTTTTCATTTTGCTTTACTTGCCTCGCTCGTGGTTCAATTCTGGAATCTTTCGCTTGCTCGGGTATCAATATTAAGCACGAGAGGTTCAAAACAACTTCAAAACAATTTTGCCCCCTTGTAAAACAAATAACTATTGTTACTGTACCCATCGGAGAGATAAATAATTCCTTTTCTATAACGGCAATCGTTGCTCGACTTTTTGGAAAATTCTCGATACCGAACACCCTTGACGGTGCACAATGGAAAGGATTACCAATCTTTTGTGAGTTGCCAACGATCATCAATTACAATAGGGTTGGCTTGTCAGTGTAATTGGCAGCACTTTTGTTATTTAACCCCTATTATTTACCCCATTTTCTCGAAACCGATATCTAGTAGGGGAGCCCACGATGCTAAATCGGGATTTCCTCGAGCGTCGTACAGACCTATTGGAATCGAAATATTAGATGATAAGAAGAAAAAAGTTATATAAAGTTTTTTTTTTCCAGCGCGCCGGAAAGTTTCTACAATTTTTATTAAATTTCGGGAGGTTGGAGGAGGGTCAAAAAATCGTTTAAGCAGTTTATGGGTTTTGTCGTTTTTGTCCACGTTAATGCTATATTTTTTCTATAACTTAATAGAGGGTGGATTTCAGCACAAAAAAATTCACCATACAAAAAAATATTTTTTTTTAATGTTTAATTTAACACGATTCTAGCTGGGTAAAGTAATGGGGGGCTGTATATTGAGGATATGTATGGTATTTATACAATCATTTGTGGCTTATATTTGAAGTTATCGCTTTCGGAAAATAAAAACGCAAGATGGTGATGACAACCATGGTATGGTAATGACTCTTTTATAGACGGTAATGACACTGCATGTACGGTAATGACGATTTGGGAACTAATTTACATATGTATTAAAAACGTATTAAAAAAACCAAAACTTTTTTTAATTGTAAGACTTTAGAACTTTAATAAACATTACAAATAACATGTTTTTGAACATAAGACTAGCTACATAAATTATTTTTAGAAAATTATAAAAAATACATTTTATTCATATAAATAAATATATAACAAGTATTTTTTTTGTATAATTTTAAAAAATTTATGTTCCGAAATAGGCAATTTATGTATTCATTTATTTTTTTGGATCTTTTCAATGTTAAATCATATTAACAATATTGTACTCTTATTATCAGTTTAAACCCGCATCTTCTTTTATCTACTGCATAACTTGGTATTTATGTCATATTATAAAATTACTGGCTTACCAATGAGCTTAATTTTTATGATATATTACTTTTTTTTGATAGTTTGATTCATTGCACAAGTTTGTATTTTTGTTGTTTTATTAATTAACTTAAAAAATAGCTATAATGATTTAAATCCATATATATGTTGTTTAATAGCTAAACATTAATATATAATCAGTGTTTTATAAGTTGCAAGACCCCTACTTGTAATGCATGTCATAAGTTACAAAATGTTAGGTATTGGGTCCGGTGACTACCCAATGGTATAATTATTAATTGCTGTAATTATATACATCAATTAATATAATATTACCAAAAAACATAAAGCCATCACGATAGTGAGCCAGTACCGTAGCCTATGGTCGCTTAAAACTTAATATATGTTGCTTGTTTAAATACTTTGTTTTAACACGACTAACATGCAATTACAGACTCTAAGTTGCACGATTTACATTATTAGATTATAAAAAAAAAACATGTGTATGTTCTAAGTTCTAAATGACCTAAATTTTGCCTACTTCAGTCAAAATGTTAAATAAAAACTAAGCATCCTCTAGTGTGAAAAAAATAGTTATATCTTCTTCTACATTTATTCTACATTTATAAGGTAGACATTATATAGTGTTAGAAGACATAGAGAACGTATTTCAAACATACAGCTTAATTTCATAATGAATTATAGCAAAATAACTAGAAAAGTTTCTGAGAACCGTCATCACCATACACATGAAATCATCACCGGTCGTAATTTTTTCCCGGTGATGACGGGTATGGTGTTGACGATTTGAGAGTTTCTTGTTTTTATTTCTAGAATACGAATAATAGTAGTTAATGTCTATGCTACACAATAAACTTCATGTAGTTTGCCATTCATTTCAGTAATTATTTCTAATATATCATTTGTAACTTTTTTAAACCAAAGCATAACGGTGATGATGCTCTGTTGTGACAAACTACGTTTTACAAATTTGTTCGTAATATTTCTCACGATTCAGTGATGTGACTTTATAGTGAAATCATTTTTGGCATTCTATACTAAAGTGAAAAATAGGTCAAGGACCTTTAGCGGTATTTCGTTGTTCATACACCGAGATAAGCTCACATTGACATTACCATGACGGTGTTGACGAATATTCGTGACAAAATTTTAAATATTTTTAAATGTACTTTCTCGGTGAAGGAATTATTGCATATTTTTTCATGTGTTAAACAACAACATGGAAAAGATATAAGTAAAAGAAAAATCGCAATCGTACGATAGGTATGCTAAAATTTTCACTGCAAACAAAAAGGTTCTGATTTTTCCGGTCGACGGTGATGATTTTAGACACATAAAACATTTTATACAAAAAAAACAATTAAGTTATTGGAGATGGTAATTGAAGGAACATGAAGATAATAGTTCTTAAAAACATATAAAAAAGTTGCAACTCGCACAACCTACTAGTTTTTTTTATAAAGACCGAACCATAAGTTTTCGCTGGATTTTGAAATCCACCCTAGAACACCTTATTTGTAGGCATTTTCTTAATCTGATAAACACAAGTTTGACGCCTAATTTTACATTGTAATCGTCAGATTAAGGAAATGCGTGCAAATAATTATCAGATTTAGTAATAGCACAATTATAGCGTTAATTTGGACTAATATGACCAAATCCACAATCTGCTTAACAATTTGTTGAACCCCCCACCAACCCCCCACCAACCAAGGGCTCAACATAGATGGCTAAAAGGGGTAAAGGTAGACTACACGGGGTACCAAGATATCACTCATAATATCTTAATCTGACGCGCTCGAGTAAACACAAAAATCCCCTCTTGGGCTCCCCTACCATTCCGTGTTGTATCTAAAACAGGAAGCGGTACCGTAAAAGTATAAATCTTTGCCCTTTAACTTAACTTTGCCCACCGCGTCACAGTTCAGTATCGAAATGGTAACTTAAAACTAGTTACAGGTACACTTTCTGAAGAAAGTGAAGAAGTGAAATATTCATACTACAAATATCTTTTTAACACGAAAGTGGACAACCGCCCAGAAATCGCCTCCATAAAAACGTAGTTAGTATTTTAGTCAGTACCGGGGGTGTCAACAAACCCCGATTTCCATCAAGTTGCCTATTTTAAAATCAATATTAGACATCTTTATTTTTTATTGTATAAATGACTATTAACTAGTACGCTATCGAATTAAATTTACACTAGTGGTACAGTAATCAAAGCGGTTCAGGCGGAGTATGTCACTTTCTTAGGACGTCACATTCTGAGGACGTCACATTCTGAGTTCGTCACTTTCTGAGTACGTCACTTTATGAGAACGCCACTTTCTGAGGACGTCGCTTTCTGAGTTCGTCACTTTCTGAGTACGTCACTTTCTGAGTTCGTCACTTTCTGAGTACGTCACTTTCTGAGAACGCCACTTTCTGAGTACGTCACTTTCTGAGGATGTCACTTTCTGAGAGCGCCACTTTCTGAGGACGTCACTTTCTGAGTACGTCACGTTTTTTAGCATAGGTACGATATCATCATCATCATCATATTTCCAAGCAGATGAAGACGCGGGTCGAAGCTAGCGCAACATATTATCTACAGTCCGTTAACTCTCAGAATGACCTTCGGATTTTAGAAAGATACATCGGGTATCGGCGGTAACACGCGAAGGTGATACTGCTGTTCTGCTTTCTTACTCACTCGCCAAAAGTAAGGGATACCTATGGTCTCAATGTAAAACAAGCCCTAATTTAATGACGTTATGCTTAATATTTGGTTGATGACTATATTGCGATTTGACTTTTTGACATAATCTAAATAAAATAGAATCAGAATTTGAAAGCAGAACGTCACACCGTCATTTACAACTTCTGGCTGAAATTATACAGAGTGGTAATAATAACAGTCACATATTTTTTTGTAGGTAAGTATATTTTTTATAGTTTGTGTTTTTTTTATTTTATCTCTAGTTTTAATTAAAATTTACTTTAACATAAAAAAATAAATTAAAACAATTTTTTTAAATTAAATTTGTAAATAATTACACAGTACTTAAAAGTCACATATTTTAATATGAATTTAAATATTTACCTACTAGTTATGGTGGTATTATTAACTACTCTATACAGGGTGGTACAAACCTCGATGTCCAAAATTTTTAAGTGAAAACTTCTTTAGCGGCGCTGTGCACTTTTTGTGATGGGGAAAAAATGTTAAACTCGCGACAGGTCACGTGACCGTAAGATTCGTAAGACGTAAGACGGACACGTGGCCTGATCGAAAAAATGTTACAATGTCATTGAGTTTTCACTTCTGCCGGCACTCCCGGAGTGCAACCCATTGTTTTTATTTTTAGATTCTTCACTACGTGGGCTATCAGATTACTAATTTGGGAACTTTCCACCTCGATTCCTTTGACCGGTGACTCTGTCAAATTATGACAATTGTCACTTTTTTTTACCTTTAAAAAAAACTTAGGGACTAGCAGTTTCTAAAATAACCAAAAGTCGTTGAACTCGCTTGTTTTTTTTAAATTAGGTAAAATCTAAACTTTACCTGCTTGAACGTAAAACTTTGACTTTTGTCTTTTTTTTCAACTCGCAGCCAAGTGAGGATGCTGATTTTTTATAGCAACTGCGTCGTTTGTAAAGGATTATGTTATAAAAAGAAACATGCAAAAAAGTTCAATAGTTTTTTTAAATAAATTAATTGGTTCGGCCCGGAATTTCTTAACAAAAGTTAAAAGTTCAAAAATTTATAACTCGTAAACTACGAAAAACCGGGTAACATACATATTCTATAATTGAATTGAGGAATCTAAAAAAAAATTTGGACGTCGTGGTATAGACCACCCTGTATAGTTTTGAGTGTTGGATTGCAAGTTGCAACTAAATCAGTACGACGCTGTCATTTTCTATTACGCGAATACGTCCGATTTTACCCGAAAAACGAAGTTCATTCTGAGAGTTAACGGACTGTAAGTGGTCAAACAAATTTGTCATTAAATAAGAACAATAAAAACTACACTCATCCTTTTCTTTTGGGTGCTAGTACTAGTGTAAGACAAAGATAGTATGTTTATCTCTGTCTATGTTTGAAATGAGACAGTCCTTTGACAAATTTTATAACCTTTTTGTAGTTTCGGATTTTAAATAGAAAAAAATCAGCGATGTCAAATCGGCGACATGATAGATTTTTATGGTCAGGCTAAAAGTACAATGTAATATTAATTTAAAAATTCATCGTGTAACCTATATAGGAAGAAAACAAACAAATTAATTACATTAAATATATGCAGAACATGAGAACTATGAGAGTATGGGAGTGATCCATACGCAGAAGTGATTGATGGCTGAACATATATTCTGAATATGCCGTTCCGATATGAAGAAAAAATCCTTTGACGCCTATTCTCCACAGGTGACACGAGAAGAAATATTGTCTGAACCAAAACTGCAAGAGCTGATTTTTATACGCAGATATCCAAAATTTACACCATCATCAGAAAAAAAGACGTGAGTGTATGGAGACATGACAGAAGACGCGGTATGTTGAAGAATATATTGTCACGAAAGGAGCGGCAGTCCGTTTAAATGTAAATATGTGGGAATGACCTTCTACTGGTGTCAGCGAGCTTGCCGTGATACCTTCACCAGCTAATCACAGCGGCGAATGATAAAATCATGGTTCCTACTGTGCGAAACATTTATGTGTATTGAATCGAAGCTGTTGCCGGCCTAACTCCAATCTGTGGCTAAATGTTTTGGTGCTTGTAGTTTCTAAGTATTCTGAATTAAACATAATTAGATTGTTTTTTTATTATTTATTTCTCTATTTTCACTTTATTGCACGAAACATAGGACGTTTTGCCAAATGGAATTCTCTACCAGTCAGGCGTAAGGCAAACAGAGATTGGTATTGGTATGTAGGATATAAAAGCGACCGTATGTCGAACAGCTAATCTGGTTGCTGGCAGTATACATTTTTCGTGCAGGTATATTATACTGTTAAATCGTACCTATGCTAAAAAACGCGACGTACTCAGAAAGTGACGTCCTCAGAAAGTGGCGTTCTCAGAAAGTGACGTCCTCAGAAAGTGACGTACTCAGAAAGTGGCGTTCTCAGAAAGTGACGTACTCAGAAAGTGACGTACTCAGAAAGTGGCGTTCTCAGAAAGTGACGTACTCAGAAAGTGACGAACTCAGAAAGTGACGTCCTCAGAAAGTGGCGTTCTCAGAAAGTGACGTACTCAGAAAGTGACGAACTCAGAATGTGACGTCCTCAGAATGTGACGTCCTAAGAAAGTGACATACTCCGCCTGAACCATCAAAGCAGGGATTGGATACCGGTTTTTATATGACAACGAAATCGGTATTTTTTCGTTCTTTATTAATTATTTCATTCCTAATTGGGCAATCTAATAATACGAAGTCGTAACCTAAATACACAACGGAGTCCTACGTTTCGAGTTTTAAATAATTCGAAAAATATGGTTATTTCGAAGTTTTTGCAAAAAACCGGTTCCGATCCCTGAATCAAAGGCCTTGACAGTAAGTTTGAATCAACCTATTCAGCCCCCAATGGGCTTGCCAATCCGACGGATACTAGTGGCGCGATTCGGGAAATGAATTGGAGATTCACTAGATATGAAATAGTAAAGATATGTGACGTTCCACGACAAAAGGTACCTTATGGCGGCTGGCGCCGCGATTCGGGAAATGAATGAAAGATTCACTAGATATGAAATAGTAAAGATATGTGACGTTCCACGGCAAAATGTACCTTATGGCGATTGGCGCTTACGCTATGCGACGTAAGGGCCAGCCGCCATAAGGTACCTTTTGCCGTGGAACGTCACATATCTTTACTATTTCATATCTAGTGAATCTCCAATTCATTTCCCGAATCGCGCCACTAGTATCCGTCGGATTAGCAAGCCCCTTTGTATTTCAGTTATCACGGCCGGCAAACTTAGCTTGTTCGTTGTTCTGACTTGATTGCGCTGTTGCTAACTAGTTGCTTCTTGTTTGTTCTAAGTCGTATAGATAGTATCCTAGAGATTGGGTAAGTTTAGTTCGTAATTACTAATTAGTTTAGGAAAACGTGACTTAGCAAAGTTAAGTGTGCCTTCCACCAGTTTGGCACTAACATACCAAAAAGTAACTTACTTTATATGCATCTCGCTTGTATACGCATATTAGTGCGAGCGAGATGTATAGAAAGAAAATTATGTAGACGTTAGCGCATAGGTATGTCAGTTTTGACATTGTCAGTGACTCATATCATATGCTACGGATAAAGTATTCAAGGTGTTTTTTCATCCCTAAGCCATATATTATTTTGCGAAGTATTACCTTAATATACGTCATAGTAATTCTCTTTTTCCTTATCGGTAAGAAGAGAGAAAAGTATATACTATGTTAAATACGCGGGAACGATATAATACCGGTTTAACTCAAGACTCTCGGTGATTTAATTTATTGATTTTGCAATTTATGTACTCAACTAACATATTTTAAGCACAGACTAACAGAATATGGGCCGAAAGACCTGAAATAAATTCAATTTCAATTTCAAAAACTCGGTTTCATACGTGAAAAAATAGCAATACTTTCTCGTTCTATTTTGCTTGTATTGTAACGATATGTTCTATGTAACCGGTTAATTTAGTTCCACAAAAACGAAAAAAAACCGGACTAATGCTAGTCGGACTCTCCCACCGAGGCTTCCGTACTTTTTAGTATTTGTGTTTATAGCGGCAACAGAAATATACCACCTGTGAAAATTTCAACTGTCTAGCTATCACGATTCATGAGATACAGCCTGGTGTGGTGACAGACAGACGTACCGACGAACAGAAGGACAGACGAACAGTGGAATCTTAGTAATAGGGTCCCGTTTTTATCCTTTGGGTACGGAATCCTAAAAACTAACGAATTTGTTATAAATTGTTATTGAACCGGTAACCGCAAACGGAAACGAAATCCACTTCCTTACCGGGTGAACGAACGAAAATGGTTTAAAAATAAAACGGCTTTCTAACCCCGCATAAACCAATAATAAAAAATGTCCTTAAATTACAACCAACATTTATTTAATTATTTATATTATAATATAATATTTAAATTTTATTGCACAAAAGGGCAACTTAATGTAAAAAAGGCGAACTTAATGCCACCAGTCAACCTTAACCCAGTAAACTTAAAATATCGAAAAGAAGTAAACAATAATATAACCTAATTATTGAAGTAAATTACTTACAAATTCCTCGTAAGTAAACTTAATAGAAATCCTTCAATTTAGGCTACTACCATTATTAACGCTTTTAAAAAAGCAGATGTAAAATCTACCAATTCAAGAGGCTCTTTGGAGAGTTCTCAAAACCTTTGAGTGGTACCGATAATCGAATTATGATAACGTTGAGATTTTATTGGTACTCAAGCTTTTATTCGTGAAAAGCAAGGAACCATTATATTCTGACCTTTAAACCAGTAACAAATAACTGTATTCTGAGGTCAGTATTGCTTTGATTGAGTTGAATGTCTGAGCTCGAAAGCGAAGTTAATATAGGTTTTTCTGAGGCTTTTAGAGAGCTTATTTTACTAATAAATAAGGGCAGGGTCAAGTTTTTAGATTTTATTTCGCTTTCTTTACAATAACAAGAATTTACTTTAGCAAAGTTTTATGGCTCCTCTACACGATGGGCCAACGCCGGCCACTCCAAGGGACGCATTTATGCGTTAGTGGGAGCAAGTGATATTGCTATCTCATTCTACCGCATTGCTGCATCCCTTGGAGTGGCCGGCGTTGGCCCATCGTGTAGAGGAGCCATTACAGGGGAGCGAAACATGTCTGAGTAGGTATACACGGTATGGCCTGTAACACGAGCAAAGAATTAAAACATAGATTGTACTCCTCAAACGGTGACACTTTTGTTCAACAACTTTGAAAAATTATGAAGTATTTAGACTCCCTATTTTTCATACAAAATAAATATTATCTTCAATGGACGCCATCGCCACGCCATATTATTGTGATTGACGTTGCTTGTCACGCCTTAAACATAACAAAATTCGCAATACATTGCGTCTTAGAATAAACTTTAAAGTGTAATAAAAATCAAACCACAATTTATTTTCAAAAGTCGCTGAACAAATGTTGGTCAGTATGAGGAGTACAGCCTACAGTTTAATTTTTTGCTCATGTTACAGGCCACACCCGGTATAGTACATTAATTGTGTATTGAGTTGTAATACTTAATATTTTTCACTAAATAAGTACTTAAAAATATACGGTGAATGAAATACTTATGATCTAGTATGTATATACTATTGTATTTAAATTTAAGTGACATCTTTAATAACAAAACTTCCAAACTCACAACCAAGGACCGGAAAACCCCTCTTTACGCTTAATCCTATCCATTCGGTAACCCAATCGATTCGGTTACCGTATCATTCGGTAACCCTATCATGCTGTTACCTGATTGTAATGGTAAGCTTATTGAAACGGTAACCCTAACCTTTAACCGAGTTAATCTCAAAACCCCATCGCGATAGGGTTTTTGTTAGGGGTTTTTAACAGGTTTTTATTCAGTTATGGTAACCTTTATAATCGGTTGCTTATAGGTTTGCTACATCCGTATTTAGTGATGTGCCGTCAGTAAAATACAAAAAAAAAAGTTAATTTATTAATTGTTAACTTTGTTAATTTTCTTAATTTAGTTTTTTTTTACTTTTTTATTTATTTACTATAATTCATTTATTTTATTAATATTATTTATTTTATTAATGTTATTTATTTTATCAATAATATTCATTTTATTAATGTAGTTTACATTATTTATTTTGTTTATTTTGTTTATTTTGTTTATTTTGTTTATTTTGTTTATTTTGTTTATTTTGTTTATTTTGTTTATTTTGTTTATTTTGTTTATTTTGTTTATTTTGTTTATTTTGTTTATTTTGTTTATTTTGTTTATTTTGTTTATTTTTTTTTTGTTTTGTTTTTTTTTTTTTTATATATTTGTTTTTATTTAATATATTTATTATATTCTGTTTTTAGTATTTGTTGTAACAGCAGCAACAGAAATACATAATCTATGAAAATTTCAACTGCCTAGCTATGGGGCTATTCATAAATTACGTCATTTCAAATTAGGGGGGGGGGTCTGGACATCGGATGACGGTAGCATGAAGTAGGAGGAAATGGGGTCATTTGGTGCATGATTTTTGGATGATTATAGGGGGGGGGGGGTCAAAAATCGCCATAAATCGATGACGTAATTTATGGACAGCCCCTATCACGGTTCATGAGATACAGCCTGGTGACAGACAGACGGACAGCGGAGTCTAAAAAAATACTACATACATTACTACCTACTACTACCTATTTCCTTTTACTCTTTCGGGTTTAAAAAAAATCCCGTGAATTGTAGAAGAAAGCATACTAAGTTGGGCTAAAATTTACTTGAATACGAAGAAGAATAAACACAGAAATTTTATTCTTAATCCAATCGATTTGAATTAGAATAATTCTTGCACTCGTTATTTTAAAATAAAATGAAAGTTAATAAATCATGTCACTTTTATTTAAATGAAAAATAAAAAACGGAATATTTATTCCTGATGTAGGCTTATTCTAAATAACGTCTTATTAAATTAGAATGTTATACTCAATTAATTTAACTTTTGTAGTACAATGTATAAAGTTAGTAAAATGAATTTCACCCCTCTTTTCAACGGTCGGATTGATTTGAATTTTTTTTAGCGTAAAAGATTATATTGTGATAGTGATTTTTTTGGAGCCTTCGAAACGGCGATGATAATTTGATAATGAAACTACATATAAAGTAAACTGCGAAATTATAATTATGATGGTTCAATGTATATTCCTTTGCCAATTAAGTATGTATTTTGTTTATTATTCTTATCAGCCTTGAGGTCTTTACGTATGCTATCTCTTTCACACCTACGGAAAGTGAATGAGATAGCAAATTACAGCAGGTAAGAAAATAGTCCTACGCTTATCACTAGATTTGCAGAATGTCGCAGATCGCAGCATGAATTGTATTGTATTATTTGCTGTGTTTCCACTTGAGACCGTCATTTATTACTCATTGGCAATAACAATAAGATTAAGTCGTGGCGTGGTGAATTTTTTGTCAGCATTTGCTAAACACGTGCGGTAGGCGGTGTGTCAAACGATATTAATACCTATTCATTTCCGTCTAATAATGAGTACAAATTTTAAATATCAGCTGAACTTTTAAAAATACAATGAGTCTCGGTAGTAACTCGGACACTGAAACTACATACTAAACATAATTCGAAAACAAAAAATCATGAATACTTTCCCCATTTGTTCCTGCCCAACGTGACCGCCGCGATACATGAGGTGGGGACATATGGGAATGATTTAAATGAAGTGCCTATTCCCATCTGTGCCCGGCGGAGAGAAATAGGAATACACCATATCGAGCTATCCCTTATCATACCTTTAAAAACATATTTTTTAGGGTTCCGTACCCAAAGGGTAAAAACGGGATCCTATTACTAAGACTCGGCTGTCCGTCTGCCTGTCACTAAGCTGTATCTCATGAACCGTGATAGCTAGGCAGTTGACATTTTCACAGATTATGTATTGCTGTTGCCCCTATTACAACAAATACTAAAAACAGAATATTATAAATATATAAGTTGGGCTCCCATACAACAAACATGATTTATTTGCTGTTTTTTGCGTAATGGTACAGAACCCTTCCTGCGCGAGTCCGACTCTCACTTGGCCGGTATTTTATTTTTTTACATTAAATTAGGCACAGTGAGCCATTGAAGTGTTTCGCTATCCACCATCCGAGCAGATCAGCTGAATTGTACCTGATGATTTAGTTATCAGATTAAAAGCAATACGGGTATCGACCAATACAAAGACTATGCGGCAGTAAATTAAATTCTTAAGATTTTATTGAATAAAATTAGGTATAAATTAGACAACTATTATTATTTACTTCTATCTATACGGCACCCAGACTACATTTTAATCCAGGAATATTATTAAGAATATAAAATCATGATTACATTTACTTGATTAAGAATGAGATTATTCTTATTATTTTTTTTATTTGAATAATTTTGACAGGAATAAATCAACATGATTTTATTCTTAGGAATTCTTATTCAAATAATGATTTTATTCTTGAATGCCCAACACTGCTTACTAAGTATGTATCTATTTAATTTAATCAAAATTATTTCACCTTTCCAATGTTACAGATACTTAATAAATATAATGAATTCTGGTATTAATGAAAGATTTGAAGTATTAAAATAAGGTTATCACTGCTATAGATGATATATATATTTTCTGCTCGCTGCATTAAGCAAAACAAGGTAAATTACGACTTTTAGCTGACACAACTTACCGCATCTGAAAACGTTTAAACGTAATTGCTTATTATAAAATAAGCTCATAATAACTAGGTATTATGTCATTTGTCAACAATGGTTAAATATCTACCACACTACCACAATCCGCTAACGCATGTATCTTTATCACAACGTGATTTTTTTAATCACTCTATCTAAAGATAAACTATAACTACCAGTAAAATTACTAGTTAGGTTAATTTTTTTTCCTTAAATCAGTCTTTAATCTGTAGGTACATACCAAGTTTGAACCCGAAAATAGAAAAATAATATCTAAGTAGCATTAAAAATATAACTAAACAATAACAGATATTGCTAGGATAGGATGGTGTTTACTTGCAGGAAGCCCTTTTCTAAAAAATCCAAACTAGAATTGCTCCGAAATGAACAAAAACAATAGGAACACACAGGTATAAACGTATAAAGATAAACAAAGGAATGGCCGCGCTGCGGCTGTCGCTCCAAAATAATACTGTAATCGCCCAATAATGTTTTCAATTTTAGCTTAAGGAGTCAAAGTACAATATTGTTTGAATTGACAATAAGCGAAGTTACCGACAAAGAAACATGTTTGTGCTGGAGACTTAATAGACCGCCCATGCCAACCACGGTTATTCAATAATAAGTTCAATTTAAGTGTGCGTAAAGATTACAATCGTTTGAACTGGTTCAAAACCTTATTATGAGGTAACTGAATCGACTGGGTTTTTATTTCGGTTACCGGTAACCGAGGTTAACTCGATCTGATACGGTTACCGAATCAAAGTGTTACCTTATCAGACGGTTACCGTTATGGTAGGGGTTTTTATAACCACTTCTAAAATAACCCTATGATAAACCCCGGTTAAGGTAACCGGTTCCGGTCCCTGCTCACAACAATATAAATATATTAAGAACGGGTCACTCACGTCATTCGAAAAACGCTCGACATGTTTCACTCCGTACCGAGGAGTTCCATCAGGAGCTTGCGTTGACGGTGATTGACCGGCGCATACTGCGGGCCGCAATAAAGTGACATCACGTGAAAATGGAATTAAATTATATCTAGGATATTAAATCAATCAATCTAAAGTCAATAAAACCTAATTAAACTGTGCGCGTTGGAGGGTCTGCCATCGCGCACGATTCAGGCCACAAGATTGAGGCTTGAATCGGAAACATAAACTATACATTGACACTTCACCCCAAAACAAGTGTTGCCCTCTACAATTCACGTACGCTTTCTTGAGCATAGATTCTGCCATCTTGTGGGCTACGTTGAAAGCATAAACTTGACATTTACACTTCGCGGCAATAAACAGGGGGCTCCTGCGCTGCCCCCTACAGTTTATGCACGCTCCCTATAGAGTATATTGTCACTAATACTACTATTGTCGCGTAATAGGGAATATTACGCGAAACTCTGCGTAGGAGGCGCCACTACCACTATCCGTCACAATCTGGGGGTCTACCGCGAAACAATAAAATAAAATTTCATTATCTAACCTCTCTATCACTCTTGCATATTCGAGCGAAAAAGAGGCAGATAACTAAATGTCGATTTTCGCGTTTCCCGGTAGGCCCTTGTTAACAAACCGCCTTGATGCATCAATGTCATATTTTATTGTCTGTGAAAACTTGTCAAAAAACAGTTTAAGGCACAGTATGTATAAGTTACTCTATGGTTTACTACAGGAGCTAGTGCTGCACTCTGGCGGTAGAACATTGCAGTAATACTCTCTATTGTATTGTGTCTCCAACTGGCTCAGCTTGAAAAATAAACAAAAGAACTCTAGACAACACAACTTGTTACAGGCAAATGGGAACTCGGCTGGATCCTCTGCGACATCTGGATAAGCCTGGACATCCTCCTCTGCACCGCGTCCATCCTCTCCCTCTGCGCCATCAGCGTGGATCGCTACTTGGCCGTCACGAGGCCGCTGTCGTATTCTAGAAGAAGAAGATCCAAGAAGCTGGCGCTGACCATGATCTTCTTTGTTTGGATCTCGGCTATGGCTGTTACTTGCCCGCCTATGTTTGGATGGTAAGTTTATTTATTTATTTTTATTTATATGAGCCTAGAGTGTCCCACTGTTGGGCAAAGGCCTCCCTTCTCCCTTTCCACGTATCCCGGTCTTGATCCGTCTCCCACCAGTTCCTGTCAAAGGCGTCAAGGTCATCTCGCCAACGCCTTCAAGGTTTACCGCGACCCCGGGTTTGATGTGGGACCCAATTGGTTGTTGTTTTAGCCCACAAGTCATCCGGCATACGGCAAACGTGTCCCGTCCAGTCCCACTTGCACTTGCATCCACTTGGATGGTAAAAGTTAGTCAACAAATATTTAATCTCTATCAGTTTTCTAAAAGATGGTAAAGTTCAGAAAACTTTGACAGAGTATAAAGGAAACTTTCATTTTGGAAGTGACAATATGCGATACTTACAAAAATATGTAAAGTTTTTGAAATTTTACCATCATGAGAAAAGTCGTCATTTTGAGAATAGAAGCAATTCATACTTTAGCAACACTTAAGCTCAGTAGCTTAAGTGTTTGTTTAAAAGTAGTATATTACTAATATTTATGAATAACATAGATTGTTTTGGTTTTTTAATGAGTCTGGGTATTAGAATCGTAAGCTTTAACGATAGAATTTGTTAGCATTCGTGGATTCGCAGCGAACTAATAAAAAAGCGATATTTATTATGTATTCATTAAAATTCGCATAATATATGGCCCAGTTGTAATTGTTCCACGATATATGACCTAAATAACGCTAAAAGACATATAACGTCCATAGTAATAGCGTTTAATAATTAAAATAAATAATGATTTCTAATTACCGTGCCTAGAAAACGAGGCATGGATTTCGTAAGAAATAAAATCGCCTAAAATCTAATTCGCATATTACAGAAATTATATGTTATCCTCAATATTAAGATACAAATGGGCTATGTCACACTAGTGCTCATTAACGAAAAGATGTTTCAATTATATACATTATTGCGGCCACAGAAAAAAAATATTATTGTGGCCATGGAAATTAGATAAAAATTGTCGCCCTACCCGTTTTCATTGTTCTGTCGTAAATTTCTAGAAACTTCAGTGGCTTGTCAAAATCGTACCTATATTATCTGTTAGAAGACATATGAGCACATGACAGAACAAGAAAAGGGAAGTGCAGTACAAGTCAAGGCTTCACCCGCGATGATGATTGGCTTTGAAAATTTTCAACAAAAATTACTCTCGAGCTCGGACAAAATTTAATCATCGATCAGTTATTTACCACAAAGAAGTTAATGTTTTATATGCTTATTGATAGTAAATATCATCTAGTTTAAGTATTTAATATTCAACAAGTGATACTAATGTACAGTTTTTAGTAGGAATTTTCATTATACTCAAAAACAGATTCCGGACAGGGCACGGGAGTAGTAATTTGAGGCTTTAAGTATTTTTAAGTGTACCCTAAAAACAAATTAATCAGTGAATTCATGTTGACCGCGGCGTGGACTTATTTATGAAAAAAAAATGGTATGTAGGTATTATCTGATGCTACCTTCCGATTTTCATCTCGGACACAAAAAATCGCGTTCTGAAAATGACCCATAAGATAGTGCTTCCAGTTTAGTAGATATTTCGCAATTTCAAAATAATCTCGCTTTCGAAGTTACCTCTGGGTGCTTAGCAAACGTAAGGCAACTGTCATCGTCGCAGTAGTGGGGAAGAGTGATAGAAAGAGATGACTACGATACGCTAGGGAGCGTTAACGGTTGGCACGTTGGCTACGCGCCCAGTGCACCTTACATAAAAACTAAGAAAACACGCCTGTACCGGTGTAGGGCTCTACAGGCTACCCCAAAACTTCCAAAATAGGTTTAGTGTAATCTAAATAACCATGACTCAACCCTTTGTTTTTATTCATATATTATACAAAACATGCCAAAAAAACAACTTAAAATTATAATTAAACTAAATACAAACTATTCTAAAATAAAACTAAAACTAAACTAAATCTGAAAAAGGTCCCCAAGATGCTGGCTGAGTTACCCCGCTGAACTGCCAGACTGAAGCGTTGAGCGAGGTAACTGCCAGCTCTTGGGTCCCCAGTTGCGTCCCTGAGTCTCTTTGAAAGGTCTCCAAAGAGGCTCTGGGCGCCAGGACCCCACGGACCCAGGGTCTCGACGCCGAAAGGAACAAACCTGTATCCGCGATATTTTCCTACCTATTAAAGTCGCATTTTCTTCACAGGTACGAACCAGACCACAACCAAGGTGGAGTCTGCCGCTACAACCAGAACCCCGGCTACGTGGTGTTCTCCGCTATGGGTTCCTTCTTCCTTCCCATGGCTGTGATGGTCTACGTGTACGCCAGGATATCCTGCGTAGTAGCCAGAAGGCACCACCAGCTATCTACTACCACTAAATGTAGTAAGGTAAGACACTTTTTATTTTATCCGTCGCAGGGATGACGACCGATGGGGCCATTGAGTACCTACTGTTCTACAGACCTCGACTGGGAAGCCGGAGGGATGGAAAACCACGAGCCAGATGGTCGATCGACATTAGAAAGACGGCAGGGCCGACCTGGCATAGAACCGCCGCATACAGAACAACATGGAAATCCATGAAAGAGGCATATCTTCAGCAGTAGACGCAAATATGCAGAGAAGAAGGAGAAGAAGACACTTTTTTATGATATGGTAGACGAGCAGACGAATCGCCTACTGGTAAGTTATTACCATGGCCCATGGACTTGAGAAGGGTTGCAAGTACGTTGCCGGCTTTAAGGTGGACGCTCTTTTCACTAAAGTTTGAAGAACATAACGATCCGGAAATACCGCGGGTGACAGTTCATTTTACAGTGAGCTTGATCTGGTTTTGTTACGGATATGAACTGTCAGTGTCAAAACTTTCTGGTTTATTTCGACGTTTCGGGTTAAAGAAATATCTTTTTTGGCACTGACTGATCTATAACAAATCCAGATAAACTTTATACCTAAGTTCCTATAATTGGCTCCCTGTATTTACTACAGTTAGACCAAGAAAAGTCTGCAGCGATTTTGATAGCCCACGCAGTGCAAGTGTTATTTTAAACTTCAAACTTCTATGAAATAATGACGTATAAATATATCTATCTATACATATAATAAAGCTGAAGAGGGTCGAAAGTCTGTACATGGAAGATATTTGAAAAAAAGTTGGCTGGGGATACTTAGAATCGATAACAGAACACGTTCCAAAAGTTTTTAGAATTTTTGTCTGTTTGTCTGTTTATCTGTTTATCTGTTTGTCTGTTTATTTGAACGCGCATCACGTGGAAACGGCTGAACGGATTTTGATGAAAACTTTACTAATCTGTCAAGAAAATTTCCGGCCAGGTTATAGGCTATAAAAATTCAACCCCTAAAAGGGGGGGTAGCCACAACACTCGATTGACTTAAGTTTGCCCCTGAATCTTATGGCGCTACTTAGGAAGGAGGGGCAAACTTTTTTCAAATATGTGCTACCACTATTGAGTACCCTGGTAAACTAACAGATGGCGTTGAATTTAATATGTTGTGACATGAATAAGCCACCGAGGAAAGATTTTGCCAAATTAACTCTAAGTTTAGAAGAGGGGCTACGGATATCAACAAAAATAATTGAATAATTATGTTGATTTAATAAATTAGTAATACGACAAAATTAAACGACAGTAAATTAATTGCCCCTCATTGCACAGTGCCATCTTTTGGGTTAGATAGTTACGTAGTGGTAAAATAAACACACATATAAACACGCGTATAATTGCATAAGTAATTATTTAAAATTATAAATTTTCTCCATCATTAATTATACCTAATCGTAATTATATCGCCCCCATATCAAATCCATATTCATACGTAGGTATCGCCTCCTTTATGCACTTAATCATGGCGACGAAGGTGGGTACTTTGAAAAAAAAAAAAACATTGACCTCTGTCATTTGCAGTGCCGGATTAACCCTTTTAGTTTTAAGCAAAATAAGCACTTGCTTAGGGCACCACGTCTAGGGGGCACCAAAACCGTAGGCAAAAAACACGCGCAGGCTGCATCAGCATTGCAGTCGTCGTGGAGTAGGTACCTACATGAAACTTTTATACGTGTACAAGTACCCGTCTAATAACGAAGGGTCGTAGGGATCAAGTAAGGGAGTGAGGGTACATAAGAACATCTCCAACGTAGGCTTTCGATTTGACCTTGCGCGGAGGCCCTTAAAGTCATGGAAAAAAATCTTGCTTTCGGGCTTGCGGCCAGCCGATTTTTTCGACATAGGTTACCGATTTTATAGCGAATTTTGCTCTCTTGCACGCCAGCTTTGTCGGCCAAGCCGAGTTGCTCCTTAGCCGCGATCCTGAGACCTAACTGTCAAAAGGTCTGTCTGTTACAAGGGGCCCCGTGAAAGCCGAAAACTAAAAGCATCCCATCAAGTAGCGCTTTCGAGTGAAGCCAAAGAGCGAGCAGTAGAAGAGTCGTGATTACATATGCATAGATTCGGCTTCAAGCCACTCTTTTGCAGTTCGGCGTAAGGTCTTATGCGAGGTCTTCTGTGCCTTATGGCAAAGTTGATCTTCTGCCTTAATTACACTTGGGCGTGGATCCAAATCTAAGCTTTCCTCTTTCGCAGCTGGGCCTTCTGCCTAGCTCACACTTCACATTCACTTCACTTGGTCAATTCCAAGCTCTGCTTTCTTGCATCTTTTCTGTATGAGAACAACCTCGCTGAGACCCTTAAATATCGAGCCCTATGCGAAGCTAGGCTGATATAAAACTGTCCCATCCCTTCTCTGTGTGAAATCCTGGATTCGCGCCTGGTTGGGACTAAAAGTAAAAATGTACAACTGTCTATCAAATTACGTTTTTTATATCGAAAAATTTTCGCGTTTACAATCACGTTATAAGATATGATAAAGGTGACATTCGGTTGGCGAATGCAGCAGCTTTACTCTGTTGTAACGTTACTGCTGCAGCACTGTCAATTTTCGTGATAAAATGATGTGACTGATTTCCATACTAAAAGTAGAAATGTACAACTGTCTATCAAATTGCGTTTTTATATCAAACAATTTTCGCGCACGCTTCGCTCGCGTTTTTAATAACTTTCTAAGTCAAATTGCGTTTTTTATATCGAAAAATTTTCGCGCTCGCGTCGCTCGCGTTTTCAGTAACATTATATGACATGATAAAGGTGACATTCGGGTGGCGACTGCAGTAGCATTACTCTGTTGCAACGTTACTGCTGCAGCACTGTCAATTTTCGTAATAAAATGATGTGACTGATTTCCATACTAAAAGTAGATATGTACAACTGTCTAACATCAAGTTGCGTTTTTATATTGAACAATTTTCGCGCTCGCTTCGCTCGCGTTTTTAATAACTTTTTAAGTCAAATTGCGTTTTTTATATCGAAAAATTTTCGCGCTCGCTTCGCTCGCGTTTTGGCGTGGCGACTGCAGTAGCATTACTCTGTTGGAACGTTACTGCTGCAGCACTGTCAATTTTCGTAATAAAATGATATGACTGATTTCCATACTAAAAGTAGAAATGTACAACTGTCTATCAAATTGCGTTTTTATATCGCAAAATTTTCGCGCTCGCTTCGCTCGCGTTTTCAATTACTTTCTAAGATATGGCGACTGCAGCAGCATTACTCTGTTGCAACGTTACTGTTGCAGCACTGTCAGTTTTCGTGATAAAATTATGTGACTGATTTCCATACTAAAAGAAAAAATGTACAACTGTCTATCAAATTGCGTTTTAATATCGAAAAAATTTTCGCGCTCGCTTCGCTCGCGTTTTCTATCACTTTCTAAGATATGGCGACTGCAGCAGCATTACTCTGTTGCAACGTTACTGCTGCAGCACTGTCAATTTTCGCGATAAAATTATTTGACTGATTTCCATACTAAAAGGAAAACTGTACAACTGTCTATCAAATTGCGTTTTTATATCGAAAATTTCTCTCGCTTCGCTCGCGTATTCAATCACTTTCTAAGATATGGCGACTGCAGCAGCATTACTCTGTTGCAACGTTACTGCTGCAGCACTGTCAATTTACGTGATAAAATTATGTGACTGATTTCCATTCACAGCTGTAATGGGCCAATGAACGTCACTCAACTAAAAAAAAACAATGTAATCTCGATGACCCTAGGGAGAGGGGGCACCATGGTCTAGAAATGCTTAGGGCATCAAAATATCTTACTCCGGCAATGGTCATTTGCGGAGTCTAACGATTTGGGACTCGCATTTTATACGCATTACCATGCCTTCCCGAAAAAAATTGAATCATTCGCGAAAGTCTCGCAACGCATTGAGGTTACAAGGGGCACGTGGTCTTCCTCGGGAGTCTGAAGAAGACCACGGTGAGTGGGTGGCGCTCTAGCCAGGCAGGCCGCTTCGCTTTCGCTCGCGCGCGTTTACCTTACTGTATCGTCTGATATACATTTTGGAGTGTAGTTTTATTTAGTGGTACCTAATTGTAAAATATTTTATCTGGACTACAGTCCTCCAGCATATCCATTTGTCAACTTTACTTCAAGTTCCGCCTCCAGGGGAGAGGGAGAGAAATTAGGATTAGAAATTTGCCGCTTACTGAAACAGACCGAATTCCACGCGGGCGGAGCCGCGGGCACAGCTAGTAACCAATAAAGTCAAAAAAACCCTGGACGTACTCGGGATAAAACTATATAACACATTGAATGACGATATAAAACAAACACCAACCGATAAGATGTTTGTTAGGAAACTAAAGGCTATATTAATACAATTAGCTTGTTATAAAATAGATGATTTTTTCTCCGACTACAAGTCATTGGCCCAATCATAAATTAGGAAATTAAAACGCAAAATGAAAACTAACGTTATTTAATAACATGTTAAGTTAAAATTATGCTATGTAAATAAGTATAAGTTTAAATGTGTTTACAACCTTGTATAATATCATAATGTACCTACTATGACGTGTAAATGACTATTTACCAATAAATCATTATTCATTATTCATTATTCATGAAATAACACTTGCACTGCGTGGGCTATCAAAATCGCTGCAGACTTTTCTTGGTCTAACTCTATAATTTTTAATGTTAATGTCACAGCTGTTGGATCTCCAAATGAATAAAAAAAAACATAACCTCTGATTACTATTAGAATATGCCTCCTAGTTAACATTTGACGCCACAAACACGCAACTTCAAAGTGTGATACAATTATACGGACAGCCTTTGAATACAAAGTACACATTAGGTTAAAATAAACACGTCGTTACTTCTGTTGATGTAGTGCACAGACAAAACATCCTCCCAGACTGAGCATAGTCGCGCTACCCCCTCTGCCACGCATAGGGTAATTTTACTCCATGTTCGAGTCGAAAGTGTCTTTGTGTGACGTCCGTGAACTCGGTCGTCGTTTGAACGGACCAATCACGGCACGGGATCTCGCTCACCTCGTCCCGCGCACCCCCGCATTTTTGGCATCATCGGTTGCATGAAATAATTGCTCTAAACTCGGTCTAGAGGATTCCTGTGTAATCCCTACTTCGCTGTGTTTATTTATTTCCATATGACTATTTACATTAGTAGTACAATCATAATTATAGGACCAACCTCGAAATCTCTAGACAGTAAGTAGGTATGTTAATTAAAGGTCCCTTTTTCATGTCCAATTGTATACACCATTTGACATTCGGGGACCTCGAGGAACCGCCGCCATGTTGGAAAATGTCTATGTCCTTTACTTTACGACTCTCTGGAATTAATAACGCATACTTTCTAAATTGGTTTCTATTTTCTTTTGTTTTTGTTTTTTGTGGTTTCAGTTACTCACAGACAAAACATCCTCCAGACTGAGCATAGTCGCGCTACCCCCTCTGCCACGCATACGGTAATTTTACTCCATGTTCGAGTCGAAAGTGTCTTTGTGTGACGTCACTGACGTCCGTGAACTCGTTCGTCGTTTGAACGGACCAATAACGGCACGGGATCTCGCTCACCTCGTCCCGCGCACCCCCGCATTTTTGGCATCATCGGTTGCATGAAATAATTGCTCTAAACTCGGTCTAGAGGATTCCTAGTCTATGCAGTTACTCCATAATACTCTGAACGAAACATACTACATACCTATATAATCTAGTTCACAAACATTAATAACTTAGCAACTGAAATAATAATAACAAGCAACTAGTGTATTTAATATGAACCTATGTCGTTTAAGCCCTGTGATTGTCCCGAAAACTAATTTTGCGTTGACATAATCCTAATTTCGTTGCCACAATAAGCGTTAATACCACGCTGTGACCACGAAAACTGCTACCAGTGATATCAAAACCACATTTATTAGGCAATTTTAGCTTTGTAACCTCTGAGCGTAATTTACATAGTTAGCTTTGCCGTTCAACAAGAGAAGCTGACAAGGGAAATTTAGTAAAACCTGGCTTTTTTGACTGTAATAATAAGTTGCCAGTCACACCACGAATGACATGTCATTGCATTGTAGACGTGTAATTTCAAAATGTTGGATATAACATCCGACTTTAAGTTTAAGATACTGTAATAAAATGTTTTATTATAATGCAGTCTGAGGTAGGAGCGAATTTACATTTGCTTAATGTTGAATACGAGTTCAATTTAGGGTGTTTCATTTTACCGAATTTTCGATTTTCATCTGACTTTGCTCGAATTCTTGTTCTAACTGATAAAAAAATATTATACGTTAAAAAAAATTAAAATCGGTCAACATTTAGAGGTTGCACAACATCAACAAAGATTTTTCAAATAACCAGCGACTCTACATCGGAGGGTAGAAAATGGTTTAAGCGGCTACCATCAAAGCGGAGAGTAGTGTGATACTGAACCTTCTACATATAAATAAATTTTAAAATTAGTAGTAAACTTGGATTTTGGTTACTCGGTAAATGTTCTAATTAAGATTTTTCAGTTTTTCCACCTGTTTCCAAAGGAAAAGTGCTTTTATCGTGTTTTAGACGCAAAATTCAGTTTACTCATTCGATTTTAGTATCAGTTCATTATATTTTGTCATTTTAGAACATAGTTCATTTTCACGCAATGTATGGGGTTCTCACTCTACCTTTTCAACTTGTGCAACCTCTAAACGTTATTCGATTCTTTTGAAAATTGAAATAGATAGTTTTTAGTGTGGGGAGGCTCCATTGGTGAGCAAAGTCAGGAAAAATATTACAACTTTTTTTTCTCCATACAAAAGTGAATCACCCTAGAGTTCATACATTAGAGATAGAAAGTGCATGACCTTGCACTTACGAGTAACACTTATAAATGGGATATACGAGTACATTTTGAATTAACTAATTTCGTTTTTGTAGGTAAGTATATTATATAGTTTGTATTTTTATTTTATTTCTAGTTTTAACTTTAGTTTTAATATTGTAATATTGTTATAAAATAAATACATCTTTTCTTCAGGAAAAAAAGCGGCCAAGTGCGAGTCGGACTCGCCCATGAAGGGTTCCGTAGCAGCATAATAAAATTGCGGTTTACGATTTATGACGTAATAAAAAAAACTACTTACTAGATCTCGTTCAAACCAATTTTCGGTGGAAGTTTGCATGGTAATGTACATCAAATATTTTTTTTAGTTTTATCATTCTCTTATTTTGGAAGTTACAGGGTGGGGGGGGACACATTTTACCACTTTGGAAGTATCTCTCGCGCAAACTATTCAGTTTATAAAAAAATTATATTAGAAACCTCAATATCATTTTTGAAGACCTATCCACGTATGGGTTTGATGAAATTTTTTTTTTTGAGTTTCAGTTCTAAGTATGGGGACCCCCAAAATTTATTGTTTTTTTTTTATATTTTTGTGTGAAAATCTTAATGCGGTTCACAGAATACATCTACTTACCAAGTTTCAACAGTAATATAGTTTTTATAGTTTCGGAAAAAAGTGGCTGTGACATACGGACGGACGGACAGACAGACAGACAGACAGACAGACATGACGAATCCATAAGGGTTCCGTTTTTTGCCGTTTGGCTACGGAACCCTAATAGAATTAACCCCCCGCGCCCCATCGCCCCATTGACGAGATCGGGTCAGCATGGAATGGATAACTAATTTAAATTTCTATGCAGGGGCAGGGGGCGGGTTGTCATCATTGAGATATAATTATGATGTAACAGGCCTATTCGGATTTCGAGATAATCACAAGATCTTGAGACAATTTAGAGATCAACTAGATCTACATTAGATATCGACTAGATGTGACTTGGATATCTAAGTCATAACTTGTCGAAATCGTTCAAGAGGACCTCCAGAATCGCGGAAGCATCAAATTTGACATATCTATCTTACAAATATCTTTAAATTATCCGTATCGTAACTTGTTGAAGTCTAGTAGAAATCTAATTCATTTTCCGAATCAAGCCGTGAGTGTAGGGTCGAATTGGCCTGTGAGTCAATTATCAACCATACCTACTCTATTACAAATACCTACGTACCTTCATATCTTTCTTATCTTTCATATGTATCTTCGTAACTCGGTTTCGCAAGTCACGTTCGAGCCCATGCACGTCAAGCTTTATTGAATACCTGTACGGTTACCATCAGTTTGTCACTGACATAAACGCCGTCGAGAACGTAATTTACTTTCTATACATCTCGCTCGCACTCGCATATTAGTGCAAACGGGATGTATAGAAAGTAAATTACGTTCTCGACGGCGTTTATGTCAGTGACAAACTGATGGTAACCGTACTGATACTGATTTGTCCGGGTGTCGCCGTCGACATACGTCTGGGAGGACATCATCATCATCATCACCTTCATATACCTACCTACTGTACCTACTGTTCATTGTAGGACGTAGATATTTGCCAAGTGAAATAGACAATCTGTTCAATAGTTATTTGTACAACAAGAGATCAAAGTTTGATATTTCTTCGAGTGCTTATTTTGAGTCCCGTGCAAGCGAAAGATTCTATAATTTTGTGCGATATTAGAATCTTGAGCGTAGTAAGGGATTCAAAAGCGCACGAGATGTAAATAACTTTGATCTCGTGTAGTACACAAAATTTTTCACCCTAAGCAGTGAGAACATACCTAGAGGAACAGAGATAATAGAACCCAAGTAATTCGAACTTGTATTAGACCCCGCATGTTGAAATGACATTTGACTATAAAGGTCACTTGAATGTCATTTTGTCTCACTCCGTGAGCAAAATTCGATTTTGCTCACTGAGTGAGACAAAATGACTCAGTGAGCAAAATCGCATTTTGCTCACTGTTTTTAAGAAGCAAAGTACCCTTGTTCGAGCTGCTGAGGTGAAAAATCATTTTTTACCTAAGTCTTGCGTTCCTTAACTTATATTTTGTTTGCAAAGTGGGCCGGCACAATCAAAGTTTTAACACTTCGTGTCACTCAAAATATGCCAGGGATTTAATAAAGGTCACATTCAAAAGGCGACTGCAGCTGCATTACTGCTGCGACATTAATTGCCATAGAGTAATATAGTAAAGGAGTGGTAACTCCATACATCCGTTTAATTACCAAAACGCGCGTTGTTGCTCAGAACTAGTGAATGTAGTTAGAGTCAATTAAATCAGACATGCCGTTCACTGGACCCATGATAAAAATTTAATTATTTGTAATCAACAAATACTCAAAAACATGGTCTTCGTATTTAACAACTTTCCAAGAAAACATGTTAAAATCAAATACAGTGGACTGATTTGCGATTATTTTTAAAGCGTAATTTTTCTTTTTCTTCTTCTTCTTTGTCGTATCCTCATGGCTGAGGGACGTGACGAATGTGGACACTTTTCACCAGCGCTCTCCAAGCCGCTCTGTCTTGGGCCCAGTGCATGCTAGCCTGCAATGTGGCGTTTGTCTCTGACGTTATTCTGTCCGCCCAACGCGTGGCCATACGTCCACCCCTACGCTTCCTTGCCATGCGGCCAGTGATAAAGAGCTTTTCCAGGCTATCTGGCCCTGTCCTGCTCAGATGGCCGCGAAGAAACCAAGGCTTCTTTTTAGGCTGGTGCAATTGATATTCGGTATTCGGCCTAATGTTGTCTACTATTCGGCAAAATGGCCGAATAGGCTGAATACCGAATAGTTGTCAAATATTCGTGGCATCTCGAAATATTCCTGCTGCAGCATTGCAGCGCGACATTATTCCCGACTGCAATGCTGCTGCAAATGTCAAAGTGCAGTCGGCAGCAATGCCAGGCTATACCTACTGCAGCACCTAATGGTAACATTCCATTTCTAACCGCAGCTGCACTACCGGTACTGAACGCGGCGCTGTCATTATCAATTTCCATAGTAAAATTGACAGTAGTGCAGCTGTCGTTGGAAATGGAATGTTACCCTAATGGTGTTGTAGTCTGAATCCAAACGGCACCTTTATGATCCGACTGCTGGGCCAAAGATTAACTTTTCGCTTGAAAATAAGAAATCGTATAAAAAGTATCACAAGTAATTACACTTTATATAAATAATGAGTTTGGTGAGTTTCAATTCGTCACAAAGACAATGGGTGAAATGTTGATTGAGTAGGTACATTTTAACACTTTAAACTCTCGCGTTTTGTACACATATTTAATTACACAAACGGGTCTACCGCGATATATCTGGTGCAACTCTGCTGAAACGTCGGAATTAAAGGTAAAAAAAAGGAAATTACATCGCGGTAGACCCGTTTGTGTAATTAAATATAGGTACATTTTATTGTCTTTTCACAGGGTGAATAGAGAAAGTCATTCAGAAAAATACCTATAGATTTCTGTTCTTTGGAGACAGAAAATTGAAAATTACAAAGCTGTCGTCGTCTGTCTAATAAGGTAAACGTACTAGTGCTCGACATGCTAATGCCCAATAGATGACACCTTGCTGTCACCTGTATTGACAATGACTTAAGTTTCAAGATGACATGTACTGGGACCGCGTCGAGCACCAGTACGTTTACCTTAATTTAAGGACACAAATAATATTCTACTCGCACATTGAGTCTCCTTGACTCGTTATACTGACAGGTCTGGATAATTATTAATTGTATTGCTAACTCAAACGAGCCAGTATTACTATAGAAGTCTGAATAGAGCTCAAAAACCGGCCAAGTGTGAGTCAGACTCGCGCACGAAGGGTTCCGTACCATTACGCAAAAAACGGTAAAAAAATCACGTTTATTATATGGGAGCCCCACTTAAATTCTGTTTTTAGGGTTCCGTACCCAAAGGGTAAAACGGGACCCTATTACTAAGACTTCGCTGTCCGTCCGTCCGTCCGTCCGTCCGTCCGTCTGTCTGTCACCAGACTGTATCTCACGAACCGTGGCTAAGGCAGTTGAAATTTTCACAGATGATGTATTTCTGTTGCCGCTATAACAACAAATACTAAAAACAGAATTTATTTTAGGTAGTTTTTAATTTTAGTTTTTAAATTTAGTTTTTAATCTTTTTATGTTACTCATTATACTGTATTATTTTTATCGAACCTTATAAATTAATCTTATAGGTATTTACATGTGTTAAAACAGAATAAAATAAAGACTTAAATGGGGCTCCCATACAACAAACGTGATTTTTGACCAAAGTTAAGCAACGTCGGGAGTGGTCAGTACTTGGATGGGTGACCGTTTTTTTTTTTGCTTTTTTTTCGTTTTTTTTTTGCATTATGGTACGGAACCCTTCGTGCGCGAGTCCGACTCGCACTTGCCCGGTTTTTTAGTATTAGTAGCGGGAGGTCGTGCCGCTCACGCATCGGCCTACACAGTCACCAAACCCGTTGTCTAAACAGCAATGCATAAATCGTCTGCAATAGACGGAAATGCTTGTGATGTTATAGCGGCAACAGAAATACATCATTTGTGAAAATTTCAACTGCCTAGCTATCACGGTTCATGAGATACAGCCTGGTGACAGACGGACAGCGGAGTCTTAGTAATATTAGGGTCCTGTTTTTACCATTTGGGTACGAAACCTTAAAAATGACCCCACGGGAATTGTCCCGCTAGTGCCTCAACTGTACAGCGCGCACGTTGACAACGTCAAAAATATTGTAATGCCACAAGGGATTTAACATAAAATCTTATCCGTATTTTAGGCAATCAAAACTTTTATAATCCAATTTTTGTTTTTTATTTAACAGCGGGAAATTGTGTAGGTATCGGGTAATATTCAAATTTCGTAATAATGAGTTTTGGTACTGAGATCTTCGTATAGGTATACCTGCCTATATTTCCGACGCTGGCTACCTCAGTACGAGTACTCAGTACCACAAGGATCGTGTCATTCACGAAGACGCGTGCCTTGACTCGTATGGTCATGTAATTGACCCGTGGAGCGCCCTACTGTCACACGTGTGCTGGTAACTAGCATACGAGTAGGAGTTCCATACTACGGTAATTCTGGGGCGCTCTACGGGGGGGCGCTCCACGGGTTAAAGGTTAGATTTAACAAATTTAATCTGCGCGTCATCGTGAATGACACGAACTATAAATGGCACATGCACATGGCACATAAAAAATAACTGATTAGACTAAGATATTATAACTGATACCAAAGACATATGTAACTCCGTATAAGATGAATAAAGTCTTAGAAAAAAACGTGCCTCGGAAATCAAGAAAAAGTCATTCTCGGATAGATGGCGCACACACCTTTGGCCTATGGTCGGCTAGATGGCGTTGACGACACCGTTTTATATTTAACAATTTTAACACATAGGTATCAGTGAATGAACATGGGTCAAAATGATATAAAAATAATAAATTCATTATTCCATATATACATTTTTTCGATACTTTTATACGTTTTCATTTTGAGTTTTAGTCGTGTGTCGATAGATGGCAGTAAATTTACTGTGACTACATAATTTACTATGACAGGACCCCTCTATACTATCTATTCTCTTTTCACATCACCTAATCAGAAAATGGATTTTTCTTACCTGCTAGGAGGGATCAAAGTGGCACTTTTCTGTTCAAGGTCATTTCATTGCCAGTATAACATATTAATATAATTAACTATGAACATCGTATGTACAGCCTGGCAAAAAAGAGTAGAAATTAAAAAGTGGCAACACTGTAGTGTCAACACTGAGATTTTTTTATTTTCCTCATAGTTGATGTGAAAAGCAGTATGTGTCACACGGTATCAAAATTATTTCGTCTTGGGCGTTAACTCTTGAATCCCTCATTACGCTCAGGATTCTACTTTAGAATCCCTCACTACGTTCGGGATTCTATTGTAGAATCCATCGCTTCATTCAGGATTCAATGTACGCCCTTAACGGAAATAAATCATTTTGATCCCTTGTAACACAAACTACTATTGCTGATACTAAAGTTGAACCTAGAAACAAAAATTAATAGTAATGTATATAATAACAGATAGACATATATAGTTTTCCTCTCTTAAGTTAACTTGCATGACACACAATGTACTGAATGTACATCTGGTCTCCCGCGATACAGGCCTAGCCTAGTGCGGGGACTCCTGGAATCTCCGAATGTCAAGTTGGTTATGCACAACTCTTACCAGAAACTCGTATTGTTACCACTGTAATCTTTCTGTGCAATAAAAATATTTTTTACTTTACTTTACTTATAAAGGGGAGGCTAAACCGTTCGAGAACAGAGCTTGCTAAAGTTTGTTGGTTTCCAACCGTGTGTACAGGGACGTTAGATTTCGGATCGTTGTAAGCTTAGGATTAGGTATAACTCAAACACACTGTGCATCAATCATAGGTATTAATTATGTGTATTGTTATATATCGTATTTGTAAATTTTATCTTCCTTGACATTTTATCTGTTTGCATGTTTTTTGGAATGTTTCTGACATGTATATATTTTTCTAGTGTGTAAGTGAATTGGTGTAGTACTGTAAGCTTGCACTTTATTAAATAAATAAATATAAATATAAATATATCAACGAGATGAGCTAATTAACAAGCTTTTTTTAGGTCGACCTGTATGTAACTAACTATGTAATGGAATCTAAGGTAACTAATTTAACCATCTTCCAAGGATCGTAGCGTCATAAAAATTAGCAGCTGTATGTAGTTCTGACGACAATACAATATGGTACTGTCGAACTGATCTGATGATGGAGACAGGAGGTGGCCATAGGAACTCTCGACCTGTATGTAACTAACATGTAATGGAATCTAAGGTAACTAATTTAACCATCTTCCAAGGATCGTAGCGTCATGAAAATTGGCAGCTGTATGTAGTTATGACGACAATACAATATGGTACTGTCGAACTGATCTGATGATGGAGACAGGAGGTGGCCATAGGAACTCTCGACCTGTATGTAACTAACATGTAATGGAATCTAAGGTAACTAATTTAACCATCTTCCAAGGATCGTAGCGTCATGAAAATTGGCAGCTGTATGTAGTTCTGATGACAATACAATAATATGGTACTGTCGAACTGATCTGATGATGGAGACAGGAGGTGGCCATAGGAACTCCGTGATGAAACAACGCAACCTAATTGTGTTAGGGGTTTTTAGAATTGTCTCGATGAGTATTAGTTGTCTGTCGTAAGAAAAGTACAGTCAGCGATAAAAGCTTGTACCAAAAATGAAATTTTTGCCAAAAACTTAGTTTTAGTAACTATCTCCTTCCAAGCGAATATTGCTTTGACGATGCCTTGAACGCATTCAATAACAAATCTCAGTCAGTCAACTGATATACTCACATGCTGGTATTTAGTAATTGATTGCAATGCCTTTTGGTCTTTGAGAAAGACTGACGAAGACCCCTTACCATGTTGTGGTAGGTACTTATAATATGATCTCTATTCAAAGGATGGCTCACGCTAGAACGGTCCGGGTGGGCCCGGGCCGGGCGCCTGACACTTAAATTTCTATTACAGGTTTGACAAGTGACCGATCACGTGATTCTTTCTATAGAAAACAGAAGTGTCGGGCGCCCCGGCCCCGACCCGGACCGCTGTAGCGTGAGTCATCCTTAAACCGGATCGCTTAGCATGACTTAAACTGCAAAACGTAATTCAAGACCAAAAAAAGTAAGACAATGTTGCCACTGCAATAATTTGTTTGTAAAATAGTAAATTCCTTTTGATATATATATAATCACGCTAATAATTTATTTATTAGTAATTTTACTCCTACGATTTAAAAAAGTACTTTTATTTACTTATTTTTACATAAATACAAGACGCGCTAGTAAAAAGTGGCAACATTTTCTTACTTCTTTTGGTCTTGAATGACATCGTGTTTGTCGTCACCATTATATGTCGCGCGTTAATACGCAAGTAGTGCTATGTGGTCAGATAAATCGCAAAAGGGACAACTGTCGGTCGGATAGATTTTAGCATCCATAATTATGCTGATTTTAAAAATTGTTAAAGTTTAAAAAATTCATATCATATCCTGTTATGCCTAAATGCCGCCCAAAGCAGCGTTTCAGAGTTCCCGATATCCTTTCTTAGAATTCGATCAGTAAACATAATTCATTAACAAATAATTCCAAACAAACTTGGGTCATACCTCTTCATGTCGTTTTTTTTTAATTTTCCAAATTTAATTGAATGTCTCTGAACTTGACACTTTAATTAGATAATTTCCTCAGACTTGGCTCCTCGTAATTATCATAATAATTAGAATATCAACAGAAATCAAAGAAATACGTATATTTAGATGATGTAAACGTAAATTTAATGGTGTGAGAATATTTTCCAACATTATTCGGGGATGACGATGGAGGGTTTCGTACCTTTATAGTATAAAGTTTATACCATAAAAGTTGCCATACAAGCAAAAGGGCGTATCTGGCCTAGCGGTAAGAGCGTGCGACTTGCAATCCGGGGGTCGCGGGTTCAAACTCCGGCTCATACCAATGAGTTTTTCGGAACTTGTGTACGAAATATCATTTGATACTTACCAGTCGCTTTTCGGTGAAGGAAGACATCGTAAGGAAACCGGACTAATCCCAATAAGGCCTAGTTTACCCTCTGGATTCGAAGGTCAGATGGCAGATGGTCAGATGGTTGCTTTCGTAAAAACTTGTGCCTACGCCATTTCTCGGCATTAGTTGCCAAGCGGACTCCAGGCATGAGCCCTGGCAAAATGCTGGGACAACGCGAGGAAGATGATGATGACACGACTTTCCAAACAGTTTCGTACTGTAACAAGTTTTAATTATTGAAATCACATCAGAACCAGTACAAAACGAAATACTATGTCATCAACCTTACCAGAGTTAGGATGTTTTGGGCCTAATGTAATCTCGTAAAGACCCTCATGTGTATGTGTGTGTAAACCCGCTTAACCATATATGTTTGTTTGTTCCAGAAAGGCAAGCTCTCCTGCATCCGAACCGAATCCGATTCCGGATCGGATAAGCTCTCCCTACGGCAGAGTGCCTCAAAACAAACATCAAAGTCCACCCAACAAAGCGACTGCTCTTCGCAAACCGACAAGTGCCCCTGCTGCTTCCACGCAGACAAAAAACGACCTAAAATCAGGAAGGAGAAAGAGTCAAAATTCTATAACGAGGTCACGTTCAAAGCGAACTTTAAATATAAGAACACGACCCGACATCGAACGCATTCTATTCGAGAACATTCAGAGAATAATCGAGTATCATCTTTGAGGAGGGAAACGAAAACCGCTCAAACATTAAGTCTAGTCGTTGGAGGTTTCGTCGCTTGCTGGCTTCCATTTTTCCTCTACTATCTGCTGACACCGTTTATCCCTTCAAATTATGTTAATCCAGTGTTAATGTACATCTTGACGTGGCTTGGATGGTTTAATTCGGCCATTAACCCATTCATTTACGCGTTTTATTCCCCCGATTTTAGGTTAGCTTTTTGGCGGCTGACCATCAGAAAATGTACGAGGAATAAACGCTAAGTTGCTCAGTACGGCAAAGCCAGACTTTGCATTTAAAATGTGAAGAAATAGTAGGTATGTTACATAAAGGCCGTAAAGTAAGAAATTCTCGGCTTAGTCTCGGCCGACAATTAAATACATGTGGTCTGAGACTTTCTTATTTATTGGCCGAGGTGTGTATACCTACTATTTTCTCCCCGGAAAGCGGCAACTTGCTTTAGCGCAACGTGCCGAAAGTTGACGCTTTCAGCACGGAGAACAGAAAAATATATTTCTATGTCATATGTGTAAAAAGACTTTTATCTGTTTTTAGTACAACGATGTCTAAGTTATAAATCTATAGATAGGCATTAGATATAGGTAAATCTTTGATAACTGTAGAAAAATAAGCATTTTCCTTATTAAAATTATTTAAATTTAAGAAAAGAGTGCCATAATGTACATTTAAAGCTTTCGTTATAAGGTAAACGTACTAGTGCTCGACATGCTAATGCCCAATAGATGACACCCTGCTGTCACCTCTATTGACAATGACTTAAGTTTCAAGATGACAAGTACTGGGACCGCGTCAAGCACCAGTACGTTTGTACCTTAGTAAGTTTCTGTGAAAGCATTAAACAATCACATCTTTGGACAGTTATCTACTTGAATAATAACAGTCAGTACGCACCAATAACGTATTACCCAAGTTACATTATTTCGTACATCGAAGTTTGAACATAAGTAATAAATTGTAGGTAGTGGAAGAACAAGACCGCGGGCCAGGAGGAAATATCGTCAGTCATCGCCTCCCGCTATATTGTCAGATGATAGTAAAGATGCTATCATGAATTAAAGAAATAGGCAGCCGGTTGTATCGCGGTGGAAAGACCGTCAGTTGATCACATGAACATGTAAAAAATTTTTTTTTTCAATCATAGCCTCCCGTTTGATACTTTGCCAGATGATAGTTTAGATGCTATTATAAATAAAAAAACCGTCAGCTGGTTGTATAGCGGTGGAAAGACCGTCAGTTACTTGCATAAACATGTAAAAAATATGCGCCTACCATTTATGTCCACAAATCCTTAAGGAGTTTATTGAAATGCCTGATGAAATCCTACATGCAAAGTTTCATGATTTAGTTATTACTATAATAAAAAGGTACAGCGCTTGTTTTTTCCATGTTTATGCAAGTAGCTGACGGTCTTCCTGGCTGGCTGCCATTCCTCAATCCACCAACGGAGCGGCAGCTGACGTCCAAGAGGGATCATCATACATAGCGGTTAACCAATATACGAGTTATCGCCCGGGAGGCGATTGGTCATGGAAATCTGTTCGTGGCTCGCGGTCCAATAAATTATCAATTTATCACGCTGACAGATTCCATTTAAAATGTCTCAGACTCTAGACATAATCTTTAAATCTTTGCCTAAATGGGATTGCTTACACCTTACAAACCAACCTTACAAAAGTTTTCTGGCCCGATTTTTATTTTCTCGATTTGTTACGTCAGATTTTGAAAAAAATAGGTAGATAGACAGAGTTCCCTATTTCGTACAATATAAGTGCTATTTTACCGAATGTCCTAAACAATCCCCCGAGTTACCAAAATTTATGATA